>NC_086451.1:345145517-345483815 GCF_028390025.1 Pseudophryne corroboree
ACATACCTTGAATTTGGTGGTGCAGAATTATTTAAAAAACGAGAGGGGCGTGCAAGAGATGCTGTCGGTGGCCAGAAGAATTGCGGGACACTTTCGGCGTACAGGCACCACGTACAGAAGACTGGAGCACCACCAAAAACGCCTGAACCTGCCCTGCCATCATCTGAAGCAAGAAGTGGTAACGAGGTGGAATTCAACCCTCTATATGCTTCAGAGGTTGGAGGAGCAGCAAAAGGCCATTCAAGCCTATACAACTGAGCACGATATAGGAGGTGGAATGCACCTGTCTCAAGCGCAGTGGAGAATGATTTCAACGTTGTGCAAGGTTCTGCAACCTTTTGAACTTGCCACACGTGAAGTCAGTTCAGACACTGCCAGCCTGAGTCAGGTCATTCCCCTCATCAGGCTTTTGCAGAAGAAGCTGGAGACATTGAAGGAGGAGCTAACACAGAGCGATTCCGCTAGGCATGTGGGACTTGTGGATGGAGCCCTTAATTCGCTTAACAAGGATTCACGGGTGGTCAATCTGTTGAAATCAGAGCACTACATTTTGGCCACCGTGCTCGATCCTAGATTTAAAACCTACCTTGGATCTCTCTTTCCGGCAGACACAAGTCTGCTGGGGTTCAAAGAACTGCTGGTGACAAAATTGTCAAGTCAAGCGGAACGCGACCTGTCAACATCTCCTCCTTCACATTCTCCCGCAACTGTGGGTGCGAGGAAAAGGCTCAGAATTCCGAGCCCACCCGCTGGCGGTGATGCAGGGCAGTCTGGAGCGACTGCTGATGCTGACATCTGGTCCGGACTGAAGGACCTGACAACGATTACGGACATGTCGTCTACTGTCACTGCATATGATTCTCTCCCCATTGAAAGAATGGTGGAGGATTATATGAGTGACCGCATCCAAGTAGGCACGTCAGACAGTCCGTACTTATACTGGCAGGAAAAAGAGGCAATTTGGAGGCCCTTGCACAAACTTGCTTTATTCTACCTAAGTTGCCCTCCCACAAGTGTGTACTCCGAAAGAGTGTTTAGTGCCGCCGCTCACCTTGTCAGCAATCGGCGTACGAGGTTACATCCAGAAAATGTGGAGAAGATGATGTTCATTAAAATGAATTATAATCAATTCCTCCGTGGAGACATTGACCAGCAGCAATTGCCTCCACAAAGTACACAGGGAGCTGAGATGGTGGATTCCAGTGGGGACGAATTGATAATCTGTGAGGAGGGGGATGTACACGGTGATGAATCGGAGGATGATGATGAGGTGGACATCTTGCCTCTGTAGAGCCAGTTTGTGAAAGGAGAGATAAATTGCTATATCGCGGTCAGTTGTATAGGCTTGAATGGCCTTTTGCTGCTCCTCCAACCTCTGAAGCATATATGCTGGTTGAATTCCACCTCGTTACCACTTCTTGCTTCAGATGATGGCAGGGCAGGTTCAGGCGTTTTTGGTGTTGCTCCAGTCTTCTGTACGTGGTGCCTGTACGCCGAAAGTGTCCCGCAATTCTTCTGGCCACCGACAGCATCTCTTGCACGCCCCTCTCGTTTTTTAAATAATTCTGCACCACCAAATTCAAGGTATGTGCAAAACATGGGACGTGCTGGAATTTGCCCATATTTAATGCACACACAATATTGCTGGCGTTGTCCGATGCCACAAATCCACAGGAGAGTCCAATTGGGGTAAGCCATTCTGCGATGATCTTCCTCAGTTGCCGTAAGAGGTTTTTAGCTGTGTGCGTATTCTGGAAAGCGGCGTAGCCTGCCTAGGAAAGAGTTGGCGTTTGCGAGATGCTGCTACTGGTGCCGCCGCTGCTGTTCTTGCGGCGGGAGTCAATACATCTACCCAGTGGGCTGTCACAGTCATATAGTCCTGAGTCTGCCCTGCTCCACTTGTGCACATGTCCGTGGTTAAGTGGACATTGGGTACAACTGCATTTTTTAGGACACTGGTGAGTCTTTTTCTGAGGTCTGTGTACATTTTCGGTATCGCCTGCCTAGAGAAATGGAACCTAGATGGTATTTGGTATCGGGGACACAGTACCTCAATCAAGTCTATAGTTGGCTCTGCAGTAATGATGGATACCGGAACCACGTTTCTCACCGCCCAGGATGCCAAGGCCTCAGTTATCCGCTTTGCAGCAGGATGACTGCTGTGATATTTCATCTTCCTCGCAAAGGACTGTTGGACAGTCAATTGCTTGGTGGAAGTAGTAAAAGTCGTCTTACGACTTCCCCTCTGGGATGACCATCGACTCCCAGCAGCAACAACAGCAGCGCCAGCAGCAGTAGGCGTTACACGCAAGGATGCATCGGAGGAATCCCAGGCAGGAGAGGACTCGTCAGAATTGCCAGTGACATGGCCTGCAGGACTATTGGCATTCCTGGGGAAGGAGGAAATTGACACTGAAGGAGTTGGTGGGGTGGTTTGCGTGAGCTTGGTTACAAGAGGAAGGGATTTACTGGTCAGTGGACTGCTTCCGCTGTCGCCCAAAGTTTTTGAACTTGTCACTGACTTATGATGAATGCGCTGCAGGTGACGTATAAGGGAGGATGTTCCGAGGTGGTTAACGTCCTTACCCCTACTTATTACAGCTTGACAAAGGCAACACACGGCTTGATAAATGTTGTCCGCATTTCTGTTGAAATACTTCCACACCGAAGAGCTGATTTTTTTGGTATTTTCACCAGGCATGTCAATGGCCATATTCCTCCCACGGACAACAGGTGTCTCCCCGGGTGCCTGACTTAAACAAACCACCTCACCATCAGAATCCTCCTGGTCAATTTCCTCCCCAGCGCCAGCAACACCCATATCCTCCTCATCCTGGTGTACTTCAACACTGACATCTTCAATCTGACTATCAGGAACTGGACTGCGGGTGCTCCTTCCAGCACTTGCAGGGGGCGTGCAAATGGTGGAAGGCACATGCTCTTCACGTCCAGTGTTGGGAAGGTCAGGCATCGCAACCGACACAATTGGACTCTCCTTGTGGATTTGTGATTTTGAAGAACGCACAGTTCTTTGCTGTGCTTTTGCCAGCTTAAGTCTTTTCATTTTTCTAGCGAGAGGCTGAGTGCTTCCATCCTCATGTGAAGCTGAACCACTAGCCATGAACATAGGCCAGGGCCTCAGCCGTTCCTTGCCACTCCGTGTGGTAAATGGCATATTGGCAAGTTTACGCTTCTCCTCCGACGATTTTATTTTAGATTTTTGAGTCCTTTTTTTACTGATATTTGGTGTTTTGGATTTTACATGCTCTGTACTATGACATTGGGCATCGGCCTTGGCAGGCGACGTTGATGGCATTTCATCGTCTCGGCCATGACTAGTGGCAGCAGCTTCAGCACGAGGTGGAAGTCGATCTTGATCTTTCCCTATTTTTGGAACCTCAACATTTTTGTTCTCCATATTTTAATAGGCACAACTAAAAGGCACCTCAGGTAAACAATGGAGATGGATGGATACTAGTATACTTATGGATGACGAGTGACTGCCGACACAGAGGTAGCTACAGCCGTGGACTACCGTACTGCGTCTGCTAGTATAGACTGGATGATAATGATATAAAAAATATATATATATCACTACTGCAGGACAGGTATATATTATATAATGACGGACCTGCTGGACACTGTCAGCAGACTCCTAAACTACTAGTATGAAGAAGATAGAAAAAAAAACCCCACCACAGGTAGGTATACAATTATGGACGAGCGACTGCCGACACAGAGGTAGCTACAGCCGTGGACTACCGTACTGCGTCTGCTAGTATAGACTGGATGATAATGATATAAAAAATATATATATCACTACTGCAGGACAGGTATATATTATATAATGATGGACCTGCTGGACACTGTCAGCAGACTCCTAAACTACTAGTATGAAGAAGATAGAAAAAAAAAAACCACCACAGGTAGGTATACAATTATGGACGAGCACTGCCGACACAGAGGTAGCTACAGCCGTGGACTACCGTACTGCATCTGCTAGTATAGACTGGATGATAATGATATAAAAAGAATATATATATCACTACTGCAGGACAGGTATATATTATATAATGACGGACCTGCTGGACACTGTCAGCAGACTCCTAAACTACTAGTATGAAGAAGATAGAAAAAAAAAACCCACCACAGGTAAGTATACAATTATGGACGAGCGACTGCCGACACAGAGGTAGCTACAGCCGTGGACTACCGTACTGCGTCTGCTAGTATAGACTGGATGATGATATAAAAAATATATATATACCACTACTGCAGGACAGGTATATATTATATAATGACGGACCTGCTGGACACTGTCAGCAGACTCCTAAACTACTAGTATGAAGAAGATAGAAAAAAAAACCCACCACAGGTAGGTATACAATTATGGACGAGCACTGCCGACACAGAGGTAGCTACAGCCGTGGACTACCGTACTACGTCTGCTAGTATAGACTGGATGATAATGATATAAAAAATATATATATATATCACTACTGCAGGACAGGTATATATTATATAATGACGGACCTGCTGTACACTGTCAGCAGACTCCTAAACTACTAGTATGAAGAAGATAGAAAAAAAAAACCCACCACAGGTAGGTATACAATTATGGACGAGCGACTGCCGACACAGAGGTAGCTACAGCCGTGGACTACCGTACTGCGTCTGCTAGTATAGACTGGATGATGATATAAAAATATATATATATATCACTACTGCAGGACAGGTATATATTATATAATGACGGACCTGCTGGACACTGTCAGCAGACTCCTAAACTACTAGTATGAAGAAGATAGAAAAAAAAACCCACCACAGGTAGGTATACAATTATGGACGAGCACTGCCGACACAGAGGTAGCTACAGCCGTGGACTACCGTACTGCGTCTGCTAGTATAGACTGGATGATAATGATATAAAAAATATATATATATCACTACTGCAGGACAGGTATATATTATATAATGACGAACCTGCTGGACACTGTCAGCAGACTCCTAAACTACTAGTATGAAGAAGATAGAAAAAAAAAACCCACCACAGGTAGGTATACAATTATGGACGAGCACTGCCGACACAGAGATAGCTACAGCCGTGGACTACCGTACTGCGTCTGCTAGTATAGACTGGATGATAATGATATAAAAAATATATATATATCACTACTGCAGGTATATATTATAATATAATGAATGACGGACCTGCTGGACACTGTCTGTCAGCAGAATGCGTTTATAGAATAAAAAAAAAAAACACCACACGAGTGTTTAACTTTTTCAGGCAGACAATATACTGGTGGTCACTGGTCAGTCACACTGGCAGCAAAAGTGTGCACTGTTATGTACTCCTGCTATAACTGCTCCCCAGTCTCCCCCACAATTAAGCTGTGTGAGCAGTGAGCACTCAGCACAGTCAGATATACATAGATGATATTATCATGCAGCACACTGAGGCTGAGCACAGATATGGTATGTGACTGTATATCGTTTTTTTTTCAGGCAGAGAACGGATTTTAAATAATAAATAAAACTGGTGGTCACTAGTATAACTATCAGCAAAACTCTGCACTCTCTGAGTACTCCAGTCCTAATGCTCCCCAAAATTACTAAAAATTAAATTACTAGTAAATCAAGTGTCTCACTCTCTATCTAAACGGAGAGGACGCCAGCCACGTCCTCTCCCTATCAATCTCAATGCACGTGTGAAAATGGCGGCGACACGCGGCTCCTTATATAGAATCCGAGTCTCGCGATAGAATACGAGCCTCGCGAGAATCCGACAGCGGGATGATGACGTTCGGGCGCGCTCGGGTTAACCGAGCAAGGCAGGAAGATCCGAGTCTGCCTCGGACCCGTGTAAAAAGGCTGAAGTTCGGGGGGGTTCGGATTCCGAGGAACCGAACCCGCTCATCTCTAATAGACACCAGGTTTGTCCTGACGTTGGGAGGTATATCTGTGCTCGCCTTCCACTGGTGTGTGTATCAGTTCAAGTGTGATTTTAGGGGAGTTCACAGGGGTTGATTGTCGCCTGAAGTATGAAGCTTTTCCCTATTGAATGTGTCACACACTGTAATGCCATAGGCCCTCATTCCGGGTTGATCGCACGTAGCAACTTTTTGTTGCTGGTGCGATAAACTTGACGCCACCTATGGGGGAGTATATGTTAGCAAAGCAGGGCTGCGATCGCTTGTGCAGCCCTGCTATGCTAAAAAAGTTTCCTGCAAAACAAGACCGGGGTATGAGTTACTTACCCTGTGCGACGGATCCAGCGACGAAGGTCCCGGGATTGACGTCAGACATCTGCCCTCCAAACGCCTGGATCCGCCTGCGTTCGCCTCACCAAGCCTTGAAAATGGTGAGTATCCTCCTCGGAACGCCTCCCTCCTGTCAGTCTTCATGCGATCGCTGCTGCGATCACTTTCTGCGCTGGCGACATCGCTGAGGGTCGCCGGGCAACGTGCGCGTGCATTGCGGGCGCCGCGCAGCCGCAGTCCCGACCTGTTCACACCGCAGCGAAGAACCACTGCGTGCCAATGGGTCGGAATGACCCCCATAGTCTTGCCATAAGCACGGTGTGACCACAAATGTTGGGAGCCGTGATATGTACATGTAGCTGAAAGTGTAAAATGATACTTTACATCCACTTTACAATGACAGCTTTTCTGACTGCAACCTTCCATAATATGGAGAAGAAACTGAATGGAAATTGAAACCTTCAGACCTATGGTGTTAGTCACACGGAAATTTGTACCTACAAAAGACAAGTGACCTCTGCACGTACACTTTTTCCTCAGTATTCCTTATGATCTCCAGCATTTTATAATATTGTGTTACAAAAGTTGTCCCCAAATTCTCATTTCACCAACATCCTTTTTTTAAATTTTTTTTTAATTTTACTTTTCTGTGGTCTATTTAATACCCATTACAAATGTAACATAGAAACATAGAATTTGATGGCAGATAAGAATCACTTGGCCCATGTAGTCTGCCCCTTTTATCCCTCTAGCCCCTTGTATCATACATGCCGACATTCTGGCTGCTCTCTGCGGGAGAGAGCAGCCAGGTCGGCTCAGCAGGGGGGCAGGGGAGGGCTGTAACGTGGGGAGGAGGTGGACCGGAGGCGGGACGGGGGTGAAGCAGGGGCGGGACGGGGGCAGAGTTACCGTGCCACATCCTTTAAGCCACGCCCCCCGCTCTGTAGTGCCGCGATCCCCGGCATTACACTGCAGGGGGCGTGGTTATGATGACGCGATTCAGCAAGAATCGCGTCATCAACTGCCCGGACCGCCCACTTTACACACTAAGTGGGCGGACGGGCAGGGGTACCCCTGATTCCGGGAGACTTGCCTGCTCTTCCGGGGGGCCGGGAGGGTCACCCGATTTTCGGGAGCCTCCCGGCCATTCCGGGAGAGTAGGCAAGTATGCCTTGTATCCCTTGAACTTACTCTTTAAGACCCATTAAAAATGTTCCCTTGAATTTGCTCATCTCTTATCGCTGCTATACGCGGTAGTATCAGGACTATTTACCATTTTTCTTCTGCTGGGACAGCTATAAGCAGCTATTCTTTCGAAAGGCGAAACCTACTATTTCAACACTTATTAGCGTTCACACTAGCCTTCTTTCGCGGGGCGCTGCGCCCTGCCCCTTTTCTGAGTGTCAAAATGCACCTCGCCCATTTGTGCCCGCCCTGCCACCCTGCTGATTACCAAAGAACTGCCTTACTCACTGCCGCATCGGGCCGCACTGTCACTCCTCCCCGCAGCTGCTGGGGATCTGGTGAGATGAGGAGGGCTGGGTTTGCCTCTCCCGCCGAGAGCTTGGGAGAGAGCTTGGGGGAAGCCCAGCACCTCCGTATGTGCTGGGCACGCCCCCAACAGTGACATCACCGGCCACCCACGCCACCTGTAGTAACATCTATGGGTCACACCGCCCACATTAATTATGTTACATTGCCATGCCCCCTATTTTGCATGACCACGGCCCCTTTTTGCAACGCGCGCGCACATGTGCCCCCCGCAGTCCGGCGCCCTGCCCTCTAGAGTTTCTAGAGGGAACACTACTTATTATAATTAAATACATCTTCCCATTTTGTAAGAGGAATATTATGATATACTTTCCCATTCCCAAACAAAAAAACAAACAAAAACAGAACAGGATAGTTGGTGACCGGTATGGTGGCCAATCCCGGGATTTTGGCCAAAAATTGGCCAGTATTTAAACCCGGGATTGGAAGCACGAATCCCGAGGATTACGGGATTAGACAGCCCCTCCCTTTTTTTAATGCCTGGCATCGCTGAGCATCCTTAAGAGGCTCAGACACTACCTGGATCCCCCTGGTTCTGGCTGTGCGCACTGCACGGCGTTATGTGCGTTACGTGAAATCAGAGGTCAGGCTGAGCAGCCAGCCGTCCGAACCTCACCCCCTCCCAGCAAGTGACCCACCCACTGCTTTGTGGTCTGGGCAGTGCCACACATTTGAAAGAAACCAATTCCGGTAATCCCAAAATTGATCATTTTTCAATCCTGATTCCTGGGATTGAAAAAATGGCCTGGGATTGGCCACCCTAGTGACCAGAAACAGGGTACACGTGGGGAAGCCCTTGTGGGGAAGACCATTTTCATTCCTGCATGGGCTGCCGTAATACTTCACTCAAAGATCGTCTTTTTAATTACGAAAAACAAATCAGACTAATATTATGCAAAATTATTAAGCAGTAAAACCAATTAGACATTGTAATTCTGCACATCTGGGTATTTTATAAAATCTTTGTGGAGTTGTACCTTTACACAATCTAAATGATTATTTGAACTTCTAATGTTACTATGGTGACAGAGTACTCGAGGCACAGTTTTATGATGCTTATCTAATTCTTTTTGTGATCATACTGTGTTGCCAATCTTGAACCTACAGGCAAACTGTGGCGTACTGTTTTATTTATTTATTTATATAGAGATTTAGGAAGTTGGGGGGTGTTACAGGAATGCCTCTGAAGTGGAACAATTAGCAAGGAAAGCAATTTAATCACTATGCGATAATATATGCATATCCTCATGGAGATAGCATTTATATTTACAAAAGTACAATAAACAGTTTTAGTTTGGGAATTCGAATGCGATTTTGGTTTAAGTAAACTATTTAACTTAACACGGAGCAGAAGTAGCTTTTTTTTTTATTTAATTTTTTTATCAACCAATATTCATAACACTACAGTCCTTGAAATTATGCAGAACCAGTGACATCATACATGCGTGATAGGCGGACATTTTGGGGGTCATTCTGAGTTGATCGCTAGATAAAAATGTTCGCAGCGCAGCGATTAAGTGAAAAAGCGGCACTTCTGCGCATGCGTATGTGGCGCAATGCGCACACGCGACGTACTTTCACAACAGCCGATGTAGTTTTACACAAGATCTTGCGAGGCTTTTCATTCGCATTGTCCGCCGCAGAGTGATTGACATGAAGTGGGCGTTTCTGGGTGTCAACTGACCGTTTTCAGGGAGTGTGGGGAAAAAACACAGGCGTGGCTGGGCGAACGCAGGGCGTGTTTGTGACGTCAAATCCGGAACTGAACAGTCTGAAGTGATCGCAAGCGTTGAGTAGGTCTGAAGCTACTCTGAAACTGCACAATTTCTTTTTGTAGCCGCTCTGCGATCCTTTCGTTCGCACTGCTGCTAAGTTAAAATACACTCCCAGTGGGAGGCGGCATAGCGTTTGCACGACTGCTAAAAATTGCTAGCGAGCGATCAACTCGGAATGACCTTTTTGTGAGCTAAACAAAATAATATTTTATGCAGGTAAAAAACAGGTAGGGGAAACCTAATGGAAATACTCTTGCCATGAGCGGATTGTATACCGTAATCCATTTTATTAAATCGGTATAGAAACCGTATTTAACCATCATTTCTAGGTTATTCCTACTCAACACAGTCAAAAATGTATTGCGTTAAGTGACTATCAGCGGGATGTATTGCAGTCTGAGATCGCGGACTGTATTACACCCCGCCACGGGTGTCTAACATTTAGTCCCTGAATACAATTTTAAGTATAACAGAATCCAATCTGAAAGTCAAGACCTTATCTGACTGCTAACATCCATATTGATCAGTGCTATTGGAAAATAAAACTTGTCAACCTGACTTGGGAAATATCACTTTAAAGCAGGCATGTCCAAACTGCGGCCCTCCAGCTGTTGAGAAACTACACATCCCAGCATGCCCTGACACAGCTATAGCATTCTCTGACAGCAAAACTGTGTCAGGGCATGCTGGGATATGTAGTTTCACAACAGCTGGAGGGCCGCAGTTTGGACATGCCTGGTTTAAAGGACTATTTCATTGAGGGAGGCAAATCTCTTATAATAACAAGCAGTAAATGGAAGGCTACAGTATCTGCGCATAACCTATACTTAGGCTTACCATACTATCTCTTTAAACCTGGACACTCAGAAATTACACAGATTTTATGATAACTTAAAATCAGGGGAAATACAGGCTTGAAGCTACAGAACCTGTGTAATTCATGAGTATCCCGGTTTAAAGGTATGATCTGCCTACCTACAGGGGAAACTCAGAAAATTAGAATATTGTGCAAAAGTTAATTTATTTCAGTAATTCAACTTAAAAGGTGAAACTAATATATAGACTCATTATATGCAAAGTGAGATATTTCAAGCCTTTATTTGTTATAATTTTGATGATTGTGGTTTACAGTTTAAGAAAACCCTAAATTCAAAATCTTAGAATATTAGAATATTACATAAAATCAATAAAAAAAGGATTTAAATACAGAAATGTCAGCCCTCTGAAAAGTAGAATCATGCATATGTACTCAGTACTTGGTTTGGGCCCCTTTTGCATGAGTTACTGCCTCAGTGCGGCGTGGCATGAATTCTATCAGCCTGTGGCACTGCTGAGGTGTTATGGAAGACCAGGATGCTTCAATAGCGGCCTTCAGCTCTTCTGCGGTGTTTGGTCTCATTGTCTCTCAGCTTTCTCTTGGCAATGCCCCATAGATTCTCTTTTTTCTCATATGTCCTAGGGGATACTGGGAATCGTAGTAGAATGGTGTATAGATGGGTCCACTTGGAGCCATGGGCACTAAAGAAGTTTGATAAAGTGTGCTGGCTCCTCCCCCTATGCCCCTCCTACCAAACTCGGAGCCGTTCACATCTATGGAAACTCCTGAAGAGTTTTCTGCGTTTCTTTTTAAAGTTTGTTATTTTCAGGCAGGACTGGGTGGCACCAGCCTGCCTGCTTCATGGGACTTAGGGGGGGAAACGGCCCAACCCCATTAAGGGCTAATGGTCCCACTGCCCGCTGACAGGACACCCTAACAGAGCCAGAAGAAAGAAGAGGCAGGTGTCCTGGCCAGCGGGTCGCCGGCCATTATAACGGCATTAGGGTACGGAAATGCATGGCTTCTAACAGGGCGGACTGAGTCTCCAGACTTAGTACACTGTACGTGTACACGGTACCCAGACTGTCAATAAAGGCTTAAAAGGGGGCTTACTCCATTTTATGCATTAGAGAAGACAGCCAGTATAAAGAAGAGTGGGTGACAACACGCCATTGAAGTGGCGGGGCTTCACTATGAGTAGATCCAGCAGCTCACAGGCGCCATTTTACCTCACTGCATCATTACATATGTTGACTGCAGGGACGCGCAGCTACTCCGGAGAGCCTCCAGATTGCCTCAGCGGTACCAGGGGGTCATAGTAAGGGGGGGGAGCTTTATACTTGTGTACTAAATCTCTAATCTAGGTACTTAGTCTGTGAACCGGCTAAGCTTGGCTTTAGGGATAAGGGCGCCGTGTGCTGGTTCTCTCTCTCTCTCTGTGTCTCTTGAGAAGGGCTCTTTGTTTTGTAGGTTAATTGTGCATTTAACAGTTTCCTGTGTGTGTGCTGTTACTGCTGCAGTATGTTAGGCAAAGAGTGTGTAACATGCAAGGCACAGTGTTCCTCTTCTCCAGGGGGTTCACTAGTGTGTTCGCTGTTTAGTATACCTTCTCAGACAAGTGGGGCTGCGGAGCCAGCGTTGCTAGACTCCATTGGGGGGTTGATTACAAACATTTCTACTAAATTAGCTCGTAATGAACAGGAGGCGCAGTATTTAATAAAGTCTATGACAGAGTTTATGCAAAAGGATTCAGTCAGACCGGCATCTCAGTCCTCTGCCATTGGTCCGCAAAAACGTACTTTGGCCCATGTCCTACAATCTGACTCTGATAATGACGAGACAGAAATGGAGGACAGTGAGGTGGACATAGAGGTAGGGGAGGGTACTCTGTCACAGGGTGTAGAGGCTCTCATAGACTCCATCAGAGAAGTCCTAAATATCCCTGATAAGGTGACAGAGGTGTGTGCGGAATCTTACTTTAATGTAAAGAACATCCTCAGCAACTTTTCCTGTGTCAAAGGAACTCAATACCTTGTTTGAAGAACCGTGGGTTAATCCCGATAAGAAATTTCAGATTCCTAGGCGGTTATTGTCATCTTTTCCCTCTGAGGATATGAAAAAATGGGTAAATCCACCGATAGTGGATACGTCGGTCTCCAGGCTCTCACGTAAAATAGTATTAGCTGTTCCTGGGGCAGCCTCCTTAAAGGATTCACCTGATAGTAAGATTAAGACTACCCTCAAATCTTTGTATACAGCAGCAGGGGTGGCCCAGAGACCCACTATAGCATGAGGGTGGATTACACGATCCATTGCAAAATGGTCTGGTAATTTAATTGAGGGTTTAGACACCTTGATGATGAAATTATTATACTCTTGCAACACATACAAGACTCTGCAAACGTTATGATTGAAGCCATTAAGGAGATAGGGCTACGTAATGCACGCACCACGGCTATGGCAGTGTCAGCACGCAGGGGATTATGGCTGCGTCAGTGGACTGCTGTCGCAGACTCAAAAAGAGGTGTGGAAGGCCTGCCTTTCACAGGTGAGGCCTTATTTGGCGAAGAGCTTAATATGTGGATTTCACAAGCTACTGCAGGTAAATCCACCTATTTACCTTCTGCAGCTCCGCCAACTAGGTAGGCCTATTCAGGACCCAATTTGCAGTCCATCCAGACTGCAAAGTTTCAAGGCAGAGCCAGAGGTTCCTCTACCGCTGCCAGAGGTGCTAGAAGAAAACATTGCAAACCAGCAGCTGTTGGTTCTCGCTTCGCTCGCCATGCTTCAGGCAAGGTGCCTCACTCCGCTACCGCTTCGCTCGGCACAGATTACCGTTCCAATCGTAGTCCACGTGGATTGTTATGTATGAAAAAAATCCCCAAAATTTGAAAAACTCATGTCGACCGTTTGACCTGTCGACTTAGTACACGTCGACCTAACAGTCATGTCGACCTAATGCATGTCGAACTTCAGTGGTCAACCTAATGAGTGTCAACCTAAGTTGTGTCGACCTAACAGCCGTAACCCTTTTAAAAAGTGTCAATCGCATGTACAGTATGCTGGTGACCGTGACCCATTAGCTTAGATGGGCCCATCTTTATTTTTATAAAAATTCAAGTAATAAAAACTTCATATATAATGACAAGTGATGCAGAGTGTATAATTTCACATTGAAAGATTAAACACCATATAGGACAATCTATGTGGTTTTAGAACCTTACGGGTGTAGATTAGATCAACTTGATTTCACATTTCTTTAAGGTTTTTACAAGGGCTTTACCCCTCAAGCGTGTGGATACTTTCTGGATACCCATGAATTTAGTCCGACTTGATCGCCATTATGTTCCTTAGCAAAATGTTGGGATATACTGTGTCTTCAATCTCTGTATAATTTTGCATATACTGTATTTTCATCAGTAAGTGTTGTTCTAATTTTTCTCTTGGTCTGTCCAATGTATTGTTACCCACAGGGGCATTCTAACAAGTAGATTGCCCGTTCCATATTGTAAGTTATTTACTCTTTAATGGGGAATTTCTTATGCTTTTGATCTGACTGAAATTCTTCAATCTTCTTTTGTACCACCCATAACCAGATGAAGGGAGGAGTGCAAGAGATAATGTACCCCAGGCTATCCTCTGTCAGGGGGCCCCCAGCCAGTGCACACTGACATCACTAGCTCTCCCTCTTGTGCAGTAGCAGAACCAGGCAGCCAGAATGCGAGCAGGACAGTATTCAGTGCAGGTAGAGACACAGGAGTATTAGGTTTCATGAGCTACCGATGGAGCTTCCCGACCAGAGGAGAGATAGGAGGGGGCAGAGGGCTGGAAGAGACCCAGGGATACCAGCTTCTCCTCCTCCAAATCTGGGTGTTGGATCCTGTGTAACCTGTTATCTAATGAGAGCATTTGAGTCTAAAGAGACGTGCACACAGAAAGTTCTCTTGAGTCCTGTCCCAGTGTGTAAGTAGTCCAGAGGCTGCTGCTGTTCTTGCATGTGACAAGATAAATTATAGATTTTGTTTCTCTATGTGTATTTTAAAGTTGTCTGTGCATTTTAAAGTTGTTGTATTTGTTCCACTACAAGAACACTTTATAAAATATTTGTGTCTCAGTTAAGTGGCTCTATATAAACAGTACCCAGTATTATTAAACTATTACTTTAAATCTAATATGCACCACTGGCTTAAATTATATATACACAATCCATACCTCCCAACATGACCCATTCCAGGAGGGACAAAATGTTTCCTACTCGGACTTCCCTCTCAATTTATGATTGCAATCACCTGTGTTGAAATCGCTTACACCAATCATATATTAAGAGTGAAGTCCAGATAGAGAGCATTTTGTCGGTCTCAGAATGGGTCATGTTGGGAGATAAGCACAATGTAATATTACCCCCACCCCCCAGTCCCCTGGACCCCCCTGTCTAATGCCCCACTATACTAAAGCAAACACTTTTAACAAATTAAAAATACTGTTGAGGACATATATAATATATTATTATTACTAAAACAAACACTCTATTAAGTACAGTGACCACTTCTACTTTTCCTAAGCATAATTATAAAATGACTGTGAGGACAAAAAAACAAACAAAAAAAAATACACCACATATAACAAATACAGCACCAGTATGCCTCTTGCTCTCATGATTGGTCACAATTTAATAAAAAATAAGGTCAGTTGTACTACTGATGTTCTGCTTTGCTTTGCTATATTGTCATTGTATATCGATACAACGTTTCCTCTCAATAAAAACATTTTGAAGTAAATAAATGTCAGTAGGTTAATGTTATTCTATATGTACTCCTAAGCTGAATAGACTTTGACAACAAATTAGTTTGACAACTAATCATGTTTATATTCTGTAGGGTCTGATCTACAAGTCTGTGTCACAAAAACCCCAACCTGTTGCTCAAAGAAGATGGAGGAGAGATATCAGATGGCATCTCGTGTAAACATGGAGCAGCTCATTCAGTCCGCCAGCGCTAAGATAAAGTTCCTGATTATTCAGAATGCTGCCATATTCCAAGGTAAGTTGAAAGACATGACATATGTAACAGTGGTTCCATTATATGTGCCATTTCATTGCTCATGAAGTATTAGTTTTGCATTAGCTGCATGAACCAAATGTTGTCCCAGATATGTATTTTTAATTATATTAGTAAATAAATTAAGCCGCAATTCCCATTTATCCGGGACTGCTGTGTATTAGCACCATTGTCATTGGAAATTGGGAAGGCTTCTGTGGCTACGACTCTATCAGTATTTATTCATTAATAGCAAGTAATCCCACAATTTGTTATGGTAGTATATTAAATCCTATGCGTAGGCAAGCTGGGTGGTCTTCAGTATGCCGGCTGTCGGGATCCCGGAGCACAGTATACCGGCGCCGGAATCCCGACAGCCGGCATACCGACACTTATTCTCCCTTGTGGGCGTCCACGACCCCCCTGGAGGGAGAATAAAATAGCGTCGCGCGCCACCGTGCCCGCAGTGAGCACGCAAGGGGCTCATTTGCGCTTACCACACTGTCGGTATGCCGGCGGTCGGGCTCCCGGCGCCGGTGTGCTGGTCGCCAGGAGCCCGACCGCCGGCATACCATACTACACCCGGCAAGCTTAGTCGTCTAGCTGAAACAAATGAAACACAAGCATTGCATTGCAGTCAACTAACATGCTTGTATAGTGGTCCGTTTAAGCGGGACAGTGCCAATTTGAGGGGACTGTCCCACCAGTAGCGCTTGCCCCTGAGAGGTGCAGGGTATCTGATGATTGAGACTAGAACATTTTTTTTCTTCAGTGGCAGATTGCAACCGTTTTGTTAATATAATTAATTGTATATATCCATTTATGCAAGTTGCTGATAAACTGAATTCATTGAGGTACGGCTCTAAGATGCACACACAAATGCTATTATGGAAGTAAGGCTCTGCTTGTTTATATGTGTAGATTGTAGCGACTGCTGCATTTTACCAGTCTATTAACAACTATTTATGTAAATAGTAAGTATGTATGTATGTATGTATGTATGTATGTATATGTGTATATATATATATATATATAAATTGGGCAGTACGGATGGTGTAATGGTTAGCATTACTGCCTCACAGTAATGACCTGGGGTCATGGGTTCCATTCCCACCACGACCCTAACTGTGTGGAGTTTGTATATTCTCCTCGTGCTTGCGTGGGTTTCCTCCGGGTGCTCCGGTTTCCTCCCACAATCCAAAAATATACCGGTAGGTTGATTGGAACCCAACAAAATTAACCCTATCATTTATGTATGTGCCTGTACATGTGGTAGGGAATATAAGGGCAGATGTATTAACCTGGAGAAGGAATAAAGAAGTGATAAAGCAGTGATAAGTGCAAGGTGATACCGCACCAGCCAATCATTACGGATTTGAAAAATGACAGGAGCTGACTGGCTGGTGCGTTTATCACCTTGCACTTATCACTGCTTTATCACTTTCTTATCCCTTCTCCAGGCTTAATATATCTGCCCCATAGATTGTAAGCTCCACTGGGGCAGGGACTGATGTGAATGGACAAATATTCTCTGTAAAACGCTGCGGAATATGTGTGCGCTATGTAAATAACTGGTAATAAATAAATAATAAAGTAAAGTTTATCCACTGTACATGCTGTTACCACAGAATCGTGTTCCTGTATTCTCCGGTGCTGTGGAGAAGTGACTGCAGAATGATTGGAAACATGAGTATATGATCACTAGTTAAGAAGTTACTGCCTTTAGAATATCATTACATACAATGTGTGTTTACTGCACAAGTGTACGTGGAGGCAGCCATATTGTAGGCTAATCAAATAGTCATTAATTACTAGGATCCAGGAATATCAAGTAGTACCTCCTACCATGTTGCATGGGTCCTCATGGCTCACTGATGTTACTATTTAATAAGTTGTCTGGATCCGCATGGTAAATTGTAAGTAATGGCATTAGATCACAACCCATTAATTAAAGGCGTTTATACATATATTAGCATCCCTTGTGTGTTTTAATGACGATTGCAGCTACCATTTGAAACCTGTCATAACTTGAATAGCTTGTCAACCCGCAGCTTAGTGTATACCATGTGGACGCATTTGTATTATTATACATATCACTTGGGATTTGTATGCATGCCCCCAAGATGGCATACCCCCACCCCCTTTAGTGTACAGCTGTGGCACATGATCTTCTGCACAGGGTGCAGTTATTCACAAAGTGGAGTGGCAATGCTTTCCCTAGTAACGGGCCCTGACAGTCACATCTCAAATCTATGACTCCCTGAAGAAGACCCAGACGGGTCGACACGCGTTGGAGGAAAAACACACAGTTTCCACTCTCAGAACTATAGTCCATATATACAACACATTGGAGCTCTATATCAACTTTCAACTTTTATGTAAAAATCACTGAAGACACAGGAGGAACTACGGAGGAAGATCGAGTCACGTGGCAGAGAGGTACGAGACCAGGAAGTAGAGCACCGATCAACAGCTGCAAAGAAGACTGAGCACAGGAGTGGAAGCGGACGCTGGGACACAAGCGCAACAGATAAGGTTACAGCTCCGTAAGAGGGGAGGTAAGCGGCAGACGGTCCCTCTGTGGGTCCCGAAGCCAGCGCTACTTTCCCCCCAGAGACACGACCGTGTCCCTCAGACCCGGCAGGCGGTGGACTTCTGTGGACACAGGCGCCTCCCGCCGCGTGCAGCAGAGGTGACAAGCGGAGAGTCCAGAGCGTAAGGTTACTTGTCCCCAGGCACCTTCATCCCCCCGCTATCCAGTCAGGGGTACCCCTTATTATTGCTACCGCTGCCGGACCAGAACCTGCCTCTGAAAAGAGGAGAACTTTAACATCTATAAGAGACTCTCTAACCCCAATTACCAACTTATTACACGAGCTCCTATTCCCAATTGGGATTGTGTTGTGTATTTTCCATATAGTGTGGAATACGAACAGTGCATTGTAACGAGGTGGGACGCCACACGACATTGCACTAGCCTTTGGACTTATAACTTGCATTTGATCTACCGCATACCCTGCAATCGTAAATTTTGTTTATTGTTTACATTTATCACTATTATTTTCTCGTTCAGGTTTTCTCTTTTCTTTTTCATTACTTTGCGTGTATGCAAATCATTGTTTTGTACCATTCATTTAGTAGAATAAATACTTATATCCTATACACTGTCTTATTGCCCATAAGATTAACACACCACTATCCAGTATCCAGGCGCAGTTGTGAAACCCCTGTTACGCCATTTATTATCCTCTGGAGGCTTTGGGTTGTGCCCAAATCACGTATTGCTGCCATCCTCCAAATACCTGGATAAGTAGAGCGCTGGTTGCATTTGTAATTTTACAACTATTATTCTTGTGAATGCAATCTACCAGTTCACTAGGATCTCAGACAGTAATGCATTCATTGGTGGGATATTGGCTCAGCCTTCAAAGTGTGTATACTTTATTAATAATCATTGTGTTTTTTTTTATTTTAAAGAAGCAAACCATTTAGTATTGTAGAGAGATATGGCTAAATGTAATAGCCTCCGAGTTCCGGAGGTGCGGGAGTTTAGTGTGAGTCCGCCCATTTTTTTAAAGTAGCGATCATTTACAAGGCAAAACCAGGTTGTTTTTGCCTTGTAAATGATTGCTGCTTTAAAGAAACGAGCAGACTCGCACAAAATTCCAGCACTTCCGGAACTCGGAGGCCATTACATTTAGCCAATAGTGTTTTTTTTCATTTCCATTAACTGTAAGAACTTCCACCAGTGCAACAGTAACTGCAGTGATTAAATGATGCTCCTAAGCTAAAATTCTAAACTGAATAATATTTGTTCCAAATCAAACAAAACAAATAAACCCTAATTATACTTACTGTATATTACTAATATGCCATTGAATGCATGTTTGTATATTCCCTTTTACACACATACACTGTGCCCTCTACTTTGATGTGAGCAGAATACACCCAGATGTTATTTTCCAGTAAATTAAATTTCAGATTGGCAAATGCTTTTCCTCAGCAAGGGCCAAGGGAAATCGGCTGGCATTTGCAGGATTTCACTCAAGCATATCTGCTACAATGTTCGCTTAACAAACTTTATTAGGAACTTAGAGCTTTTTCACCCCCAGGCTCTTTTCTTCATAACCAAAAAGATCACAGCCTCCAAATTTAAATGCCCATAAATTATAGTCCTGCTATGTAGTGTTTTTACTGACTTTATAAATAAAATTATGCGTTTGATGTATGTTTTTCCTGGAAATGTGAATTAACATGTGAAATTACTTGAAACATTGTAGTAAAAAAGGATATATTAAAGCTTTAAGATATATTAAGGTTGTTATGGCTCCTGTAAAAGCTTCCCATCAACTGTACATAAAAAAAAGAATAGGTATATACGGGAGTTTATATTTCTCTATTAACTTTTTGTGACCTGCAGTGCTATGTTTCCATGGCTGTAATATGTAAATCAAGGCAGTGCCAATGGTGTTTAGTTGTGCCAATGAAGTCAATAATGTATTCACAGTAACGCACAGTAGCGGAAGCTGTTATTATTGTCTGTGCGTTATTGCTTGATTTTGTGTTTGTTTAGGCTACTTGGAAATGTATTTTAAAAACAACTTTGTAATAGTCAAAACATACCTATTATCCTGAATACAATAATCATGCCAGACCCACTAAATATTATTGTTCTACCTCGTAACACATGCTTTTACAGGCTCATCATATGCTGAATAGCGAGGCATAACCAGAGGTTTGCCAGGATGGCACCTACCAAGGCCGCTGGTCTAAGGGTGGGGCTGGGGTGCCATCCTTGCCATAAGCAAAACCACGAGTCCTCCTGGACTGAAATCAGGACTCTGCACGGCAGACCAGCTGTACCCCCTATAGACACAAATGTGTCTGACTCTGAATGAAGTCCATTATGGACCAATTTTTTATCCTAAAAGGGAGTCATGGGAGAAATGCTAATTATATTCTCTTACACTGTCTGATTAGAAGGAACACTTCAAATATCTTATTACTCTTTCTTTGTGGTCAGCTAAGGCAATTCAAGTATTTTTATTGGAAGTATGCTCCTTGCCCTGCTCAGTGAGTGTATGTGCATCAATAAACGTGAGCCTGCATCATATTATATGATCTGTCTACTGTCCTCTTGTCCATGGTAAATATGAGATAACCAGCTCTGCTTGCAGACTCTATGGCAGGAGAGCCCCAGCGATGGCTACTGGTGGATGTGATAAATTGAGAAAAGCTCTATCTCTGTTAAAAATTATAGTTTTAGGGCTATTCTCCCATTGATACATAGACCCCGAGACTTTTATTCCAAGTTGTGGACAATTCTAACTAATATAGGTGGTCATTCCGAGTTGTTCGCTCTGTAATTTTCTTCGCATCGCAGCGATTTTCCGCTAATTGCGCATGCGCAATGTTCGCACTGCGACTGCGCCAAGTAAATTTGCTATGCAGTTAGGAATTTTACTCACGGCATTACGAGGTTTTTTCTTCGTTCTGGTGATCGTAATGTGATTGACAGGAAGTGGGTGTTTCTGGGCGGAAACTGGCCGTTTTATGGATGTGTGTGAAAAAACGCTGCCGTTTCTGGGAAAAACGCGGGAGTTTCTGAAGAAACGGGGGAGTGTCTGGGCGAACGCTGGGAGTGTTTGTGACGTCAAACCAGGAACGAAACTGACTGAACTGATCGCAGTTGCCGAGTAAGTGTGGAGCTACTCAGAAACTGCTAAGAAGTGCCTATTCGCAATTCTGCTAATCTTTCGTTCGCAATTTTACTATGCTAAGATTCACTCCCAGTAGGCGGTGGCTTAGCGTGTGCAATGCTGCTAAACGCAGCTTGCGAGCGAACAACTCGGAATGAGGGCCATAATACGCACACCTGCTTCCACTTCCTCTTGTGAGGTGTTTCCTGATTTTACATTATGGCCCTGAATGGAATATGATAGTTTTCCTTAGTGAGCATGAATGATTTATTTTGTTATAATGAGAATGTCTATAGTTTTATTTGCTTTCCTTGTATGAATTTCATTCTACCTGAAGTCTGCAAAATAAAAGATCACATCTCATCCCCTGAGATTTAGTTTGCAGCTGCATCTCTCTGATTGTTTTATTCTCCACATATTGTTGCTGGGAGCAGTGATTGAATTGCAGCCCTGCCCGGAATTATTAAAGTCACGGGTTATCTCGTAAACTAGTAATCTGGTTACCCTACAATTTGTAATCACAGCAGAGACTGCTTTGTTCCCAGTCCATGGAGCTGTAGATTATGGGTCTGATTCTTAGATGCCACTCATAGTCATTACATATCCGCAAATAGCGAGGGTTAATAGACAGTGCATGCGAAGAAGTGAATGTATGCTTTTTGCATATATCCAAACGAGTTGGATGGATCTTGGTCGGATCTCTTCGGTGGAAATAGGCATCTCTGGGTGGCAACATTGCAGTCACAATCAAGAGATCCATTTGTTGTGAGTGTCATGGGAGTGTCTGGGTATGAAGGTATATTTCTGTGCTAGTGTATTCTGTATACCTTTGCAGTATCTTATCGTAAATGTTGTATAATAGCCATCCCTGAATATAGGCAAACAATAACCTACATAAGCGCTTTAGATCAGTTTATAGTAGATCAAGAAGCAGATTCACACCTCATGGGGCCCTGTGCAAGACACCAATTTGCGGCCCCCATTCCTCAAACCATCGCCCCCCAGTATGTCATTGTATACCAACCCACCCCCTCACCCCAGTCAATCAGTGTATGTCAAATCCCCCTCAACCCATAGTCAGTCAGTATATGCAAACCCCCCCCCCCCCCCAGTCAGTGTATGCCAAATCCGTCCTCCAGTCAATAAGTGTATTCCATCATCCCTCCCTCAAATCCTACTCCTAGTCACTGTATGCCGCCGTCCCTCCGCTAGGCGAGATGGTACTACTGGAGTTTGTACTGCAAGAGAAAGAAAAATTGCCTGAATGCAGAGCAGGCAGGCGCAGGCAGCCACCACACCATAAGCATGCACCTCATCACCATCTTCACTGGGTGCGCTCTGGGCTGGCTTATCTCCGTCTCTCCATGCGAGTGACATCATGGCGGGTCATGCGCACGACACACTGAATGAGACACAAGCAATCGCTTAATGCTGAGCTGGCACCCGGCAGCTGTAATTACTGACAGCCTTGCAGGAGTATTCAGCCAGACCAGCGCTCGCACATGAGCTCGCGGTCCGCAATGATTTAGCCCAGTTGGCGGACCCGCTGGGCCCTAAGTGGCCGCTTTGGTAGCATTGCGGTAAATCCGCTACTGAGTAGATTGCTTGCACGCTGTATGCTGTCTGCTTGTTGTTGAATTCACATATATGGCCTATGGTACGTGACCGTGCCTACTCTACTGGAATGTACACTTGGACAGTGAAGAGTGGGTGATGGGCTGTGATGATGCAATTCACTGTAAATTGTACCAATATGGTATGGTAAATTGCTACTCGTACATCTACTCCCAGAGTTCTTGCAAAGAAGATTTAGTATTGATAACTGTCCCCTTTGTTCATATAAAAGTATCTCTGTCTTATAAAAGTATCTTTATCTATTTACATAATGTGATTTATCCAACATGCTTTGTACATAAGAAAACAAGTTTAAATATATACAATGGTTTTAAAAATATACACTACAACACAAAATGTTTTTCTGTTTGTTTGTTTTTTTCCCCCCTAAATGGTTTGCAATCTGTATACTAAAGTAAACATAGAAAATCACAAGGGATAAAGCAGTAATCAGCTACATAGAGTGTTAACTGCTTGTCACAGTGCTAGTGTTTCTGATAAGAGCTTTCATTTAATCATTTAGTTTTCCAAAAGATTGCAGGCTGGACACAAAACTTTGCACTCAGCACCCAAAGGAGCTTATCTCTACAACAAACTGGCACGCTCTGTGCATAGAATGTAAGCAATCTTAGATCTGCAGAATACAGCACAATATTAGTCTGCATTGGTAAGTTCCGGGCATCGCTACCCCTTTACTAGTTTTGTTAATTAGTCCCTGCATTAATCACACAGCTGCAGATGTTTAAACTCATGCACTCTTCCAAACAATTGCTCTTTCAAAGTCACAGTGGGGCAGCTATTAAAGTGACCACAGAGCATAGTCCAAGTTAGAACAAGTCCAGTTTATCTTTCAAATTGCTAATATGCAAAAAGAGAGCACAATGTTCCCCCTCCATCTAAATGGGCTCTCACTATAGAATGTTTACTGAAAGTGTAATGATTGGGAATGTACTCATCTGGCTACATGATGAGAATTTATTTCATAGAGTAGCCTGAGCAGGAAGGAACACATCTTTATCAGATATTATATTCTAGGAGCACCTTATTAGCTGATACATTACAGTGTAATCAGCTGTAAGAAATGGTAGCATTAAGTGACAAAAAGGTAGCATTGCCATATATATATATTTAAATTCCTTATATTCTGCATATAGCGTTCATTGCTATTTAAGAAGAGTATTTATTTTTCAGTGAATATATACTGAACTTTTCTAGTATTATCATCATCATCATCCTTATGATCATCATCCTCATCATCATCATCATCTAGTTTTCTCTAACGTCCTAGTGGATGCTGGGGACTCCGTCAGGACCATGGGGAATAGCGGCTCCGCAGGAGACAGGGCACAAAAGCAAGCTTTTAGGATCACATGGTGTGTACTGGCTCCTCCCCCTATGACCCTCCTCCAAGCCTCAGTTAGGTTTTTGTGCCCGGCCGAGAAGGGTGCAATCTAGGTGGCTCTCTTAAAGAGTTACTTAGAAAAAGTTTTTAGGTTCTTTATTTTCAGTGAGTCCTGCTGGCAACAGGCTCACTGCATCGAGGGACTTAGGGGAGAGATTTTCAACTCACCTGCGTACAGGATGGATTGGATTCTTAGGCTACTGGACATAGCTCCAGAGGGAGTCGGAACACAGGGCTCGCCCTGGGGTTCGTCCCGGAGCCGCGCCGCCGACCCCCCTTGCAGACGCTGAAGATGAAGAGGTCCGGAACCAGGCGGCAGAAGACTCTCAGTCTTCATCAGGTAGCGCACAGCACTGCAGCTGTGCGCCATTGTTGTCAGCACACTTCACACAGCGGTCACGGAGGGTGCAGGGCGCTGGGGGGGGGTGCCCTGGGCAGCAATGTATAATACCTGTATGGCGAAAAATACATCACATATAGCCCTTGAGGCTATATGGATGTATTTAACCCCTGCCAGATATCTAAAACTCCGGAGAAGAAGCCCGCCGAAAAGGGGGCGGGGCCTATTCTCCTCAGCACACAGCGCCATTTTCCCTCACAGAAAGGCTGGTGGGAAGGCTCCCATGCTCTCCCCTGCACTGCACTACAGAAACAGGGTTAAAACAGAGGGGGCACTGATTTGGCGATATGTATATATATTAAAATGCTATAAGGGAGGAACACTTATATAAAGGTTGTCCCTGGATAATTATAGCGTTTTGGTGTGTGCTGGCAAACTCTCCCTCTGTCTCCCCAAAGGGCTAGTGGGTCCTGTCCTCTATCAGAGCATTCCCTATGTGTGTGCTGTATGTCGGTACGTGTGTGTCGACATGTATGAGGAAAATATTGGTGAGGAGGCGGAGCAAATTGCCTGTAATGGTGATGTCACTCTCTAGGGAGTCGACACCGGAATGGATGGCTTATTTATGGAAATTACGTGACAATGTCAACACGCTGCAAGCCGGTTGACGACATGAGAGGGCCGGCGAACAAATTAGTATCTGTCCAGGCGTCTCAAACACCGTCAGGGGCTGTAAAATGCCCATTTACCTCAGTCGGTCGACACAGACCCAGACACGGACACTGATTTCAGTGTCGACGGTGAAGAAACAAACGTATTTTCTTTTAGGGCCACACGTTAAGGGCAATGAAGGAGGTGTTACATATTTCTGATACTCCAAGTACCACAAAAAAGGGTATTATGTGTGAGGTGAAAAAACTACCTGTAGTTTTTCCTGAATCAGATAAATTAAATGAAGTGTGTGATGATGCGTGGGTTTCCCCCGATAGAAAATTATTGGCGGTATACCTTTTCCCGCCAGAAGTTAAGGCGCGGTGGGAAACACCCCTCAGGGTGGATAAGGCGCTCACACGCTTATCAGAACAAGTGGCGGTACCATCTACGGATAGGGCCGTACTTAAGGAGCCAGCTGATAGGAGGCTGAAAAATATCCTAAAAAGTATACACACACATGCTGGTGTTATACTGCGACCAGCGATCGCCTCAGCCTGGATGTGCAGAGCTGAGGTGGCTTGGTCGGATTCCCTGACTAAAAATATTGATACCTTTGACAGGGACAGTATTTTATTGACTATAGATGCATTTCTATATATGCGAGATGCGCAGAGGGATATTTGCACTCTGGCATCAGAGTAAATGCGATGTCCATATCTGCAAGAAGATGTTTATGGACACGACAGTGGTCAGGTGATGCAGATTCCAAACGGCACAAAGATGTATTGCCGTATAAAGGGGAGGAGTTATTTGGGGTCGGTCCATGGGACCTGGTGGCCAGGGCAACTGCTGGAAAATCCACCGTTTTTTACCCTAAGTCACATCTCTGCAGAAAAAGACACCGTCTTTTCAGCCTCAGTCCTTTCGTCCCTATAAGAGTCATATCTGCCCAGGGATAGAGGAAAGGGAAGAAGACTGCAGCAGGCAGCCCATTCCCAGGAACAGAAGCCCTCCACCGCTTCTACCAAGTTCTCAGCATGACGCTGGGACCGTACAGGACCCCTGGATCCTACAAGTAGTATCCAAGGGGTACAGATTGGAATGTCGAGAGGTTTCCCCCCTCGCAGGTTCCTGTAGTCTGCTGTACCAATGTCTCCCTCCGACAGGGAGGCAGTATTGAAAACAATTCACAAGCTGTATTCCCAGCAGGTGATAATAAAATTACCCCTCCGACAACAAGGAAAGGGGTATTACTCCACACTATATGGTGGTACTGAAGGCTAGGTGAGACCTATTCTAAATCTGAAAAATTTGAACACTTACAAGGGTTCAAATCCAGATGGAGTCACTCAGAGCAGTGATAGCAAAGAACAAGGGGACTATATGGTGTCCCGGGACATCAGGGATGCTTACCTCCATGTCCCAAAATTTGCCTTTTCTCACCAAGGGTACCTCAGGTTCGTGGTACAGAACTGTCACTATCAGTTTCAAGACGATGCCGTTGGATTGTCCAAGGCACCCCGGGTCCTTACCAAGGTAATGACCGAAAGGAGGATTCGTCTTCAAAGAAAATGGACGACCTCCTGATAAGAACAAGGTCCAGAGAACAGTTGGAGGTCGGAGTAGCACTATCTCAAGTAGTTCTACGACAGCACGGGTGGATTCTAAATATTCCAAAACCGCAGTTGTTCCGACGACACGTCTGCTGGTCCTAGGGATGATTCTGGACACAGTCCAGGAAAAGGTGTTTCTCCCAGAGGAGAAAGCCAGGGAGTTATCCGAGCTAATCGGGATCCTCCTAAAACCAGGAAAAGTGTCAGTGCATCATTGCACAAGAGTCCTGGTAAAAATGGTGGCTTATTACGAAGCGCTTCCATTCGGCAGATTTCACGCAAGAACTCTTCAGTGGGATCTGCTGGACAAATGGTCCGGATCGCATCTTCAGATGCATCAGCGGATAACCCTATATCCAAGGACAAGGGTGTCTCTCCTGTGGTGATTACAGAGTGCTCATCTTCTAGAGGGCCGCAAATTCGGCATTCAGGATTGGATGCTCGTGACCACGGAGGCCAGCCTGAGAGGCTGGGGAGCAGTCACACAAGGAGTGCTAAACGGACACAGAAACTGCCATATGTACATGCACCACACCGCTACAAATCGCAGGTAACAGTTGTCCAATATACTGTGTAATCCCGGGGACGCTCGGGTCACACATATAAGCTCCTCAAACTTGCAAACAGGTCCCGTATTACAAGCACAAGGGACAGAGTGAGCAAAGGTACCTGTGATCTTTACAATTGTGGTGCATAGTGTCTGGACGAAAACATCAGTGTCCTACTATCATTGGGTGCAAATTAACATAAAGGATCCTATTACAGACTGAAATTGTGGCATAATATATTGCCGGTCTGGACATTATACTATTCAGCACATTTTATTAATGAGAAATATTAATTTATAATTGGTATGCAGTCGAGGGTGTTGTGACCACACCAAATCTTAATATTCTAGGAATAAAATATACATTTATGTTTTTACATGGTTATATGTTTTAAATAAATATTTTTAATTGGAAATGGTGTGGGATAATTAATTGGTTCTATAGCGCGACCTCTTTTCCTTACACAAGGAGTGTGATCAAGTCTGGAGAATTCTCTCCACATAAATATACTGGAGCTAAGAGCAAATTTATAATGCTCTAAGCTTAGCAAGACCTCTGCTTCAAGGTCAGCCGGTATTGATCCAGTGGGATAACATCACGGCAGTCGCCCACGTAAACAGAAAGGGCGGCACAAGAAGCAGGAGGGCAGTGGCAAAACTGCAAGGATTTTTCGCTAGGCGGAAAATCATGTGATAGCACTGTCAGCAGTGTTCATTCCGGGAGTGGACGACTGGGAAGCAGACTTCCTCAGTAGGCACGACCTCCACCCGGGAGAGTGGGAACTTCATCGGGAAGTTTTCCGCATGATTGTGAACCGTTGGGAAAGACCAAAGGTGGACATGATGGCGTCCCGCCCGAACAAAAAATGGGACAGGTATTGCGCCAGGTCACGAGACCTTCAGGCGATAGCTGTGGACGTCCTGGTAACACCGTGGGTGTAACAGTCGGTGTATGTGTTCCCTCCTCTGCTTCTCATAACCAAGGTATTGAGAATTATAAGACATAGAGGAGTAAGAACTATACTCGTGGCTCCGGATTGGCCAAGAGGGACTTGGTAACCGGAACTTCAAGAGATGCTCACAGAGGACTAATGGCCTCGGGAGCTAAGAAGGGATTTGCTTTCAGCAAGTACCATGTCTGTTCCAAGAGGAACCGTGGCATCGGCCTTTAAGAAAGGACCTGCTCCAGCAGGGACCTTGTCTGTTCCAAGACTTACCGCGACTGCGTTTGACGGCATGGCGGTTTGAACGCCGGATCCTAAGGGAAAAGGCATTCCGGAAGAGGTCATACCTACCCTGGTCAAAGCCAGGAAGGAAGTGACCGCACAACGTTATCACCACATGTGGTAAAAATATGTTGCGTGGGTGAGGCCAGGAAGGCCCCACGAAAAAATTTCAAC
The DNA here is from genome assembly GCF_028390025.1 of Pseudophryne corroboree. Taxonomy (NCBI): domain Eukaryota; kingdom Metazoa; phylum Chordata; class Amphibia; order Anura; family Myobatrachidae; genus Pseudophryne; species Pseudophryne corroboree. The sequence continues at coordinate 345,174,229 of NC_086451.1, forward strand.
TAGGTCGATTTCTGCACTTCCTGCAAACAGGAGTGTCTATGAGCCTCAAATTGGGGTCCATTAAGGTTCAAGTTTCGGCCCTATAGATTTTCTTCCAGAAAGAATTGGCTTCAGTTCCTGAAGTCCAGACGTTTGTCAAGGGAGTATTGCATATACAGCCCTTGTGTGCCTCCAGTGGCACCGTGGGATCTCAACGTAGTGTTGGGATTCTTCAAATCATATTGGTTTGAACCACTCAAATCTGTGGATTTGAAATATCTCACATGGAAAGTGACCATGCTGTTGGCCTTGGCCTCGGCCAGGCGATTGTCAAAATTGGCGGCTTTGTCTTACAAAAGCCCATATTTGATTTTCCATTCGGACAGGGCAGAACTGCGGACTCGTCCCCAGTTTCTTCCTAAGGTGGTGTCAGCGTTTCACCTGAAACAACCTATTGTGGTGCCTGCGGCTACTAGGGACTTGGAGGACTCCAAGTTGCTAGACGTTGTCAGGGCCCTGAAAATATATATATATATATATATATATATATATATATAATTCCAGGACGGCTGGAGTCAGAAAGTCTGACTTGCTGTTTATATTGTAGGCACCCAAAAAGCTGGGTGCTCCTGCTTCTAAGCAGACTATTGCTCGTTGGATTTGTAGTACAATTCAGCTTGCACATTCTGTGGCAGGCCTGCCACAGCCAAAATCTGTAAATGCCCATTCCACAAGGAAGGTGGGCTCTTCTTGGGCGGCTGCCCGAGGGGTCTCGGCTTTACAACTTTGCCGAGCAGCTACTTGGTCAGGGGCAAACACGTTTGCTAAATTCTACAAATTTGATACCCTGGCTGAGGAGGACCTGGAGTTCTCTCATTCGGTGCTGCAGAGTCATCCGCACTCTCCCGCCCGTTTGGGAGCTTTGGTATAATCCCCATGGTCCTGACGGAGTCCCCAGCATCCACTAGGACGTTAGAGAAAATAAGATTTTACTTACCGATAAATCTATTTCTCATAGTCCGTAGTGGATGCTGGGCGCCCATCCCAAGTGCGGATTGTCTGCATTACTTGTACATAGTTATTGTTACAAAAAAATCGGGTTATTATTGTTGTGAGCCATCTTTTTTAGAGGCTACTTCATTGTTATCATACTGTTAACTGGGTTCAAATCACAAGTTGTACGGTGTGATTGGTGTGGCTGGTATGAGTCTTACCCGGGATTCAAGATCCTTCCTTATTGTGTACGCTCGTCCGGGCACAGTACCTAACTGAGGCTTGGAGGAGGGTCATAGGGGGAGGAGCCAGTACACACCATGTGATCCTAAAAGCTTGCTTTTGTGCCCTGTCTCCTGCGGAGCCGCTATTCCCCATGGTCCTGACGGAGTCCCCAGCATCCACTACGGACTATGAGAAATAGATTTATCGGTAAGTAAAATCTTATTTTTGGTGACAGTGCAGAAAGACAATGTGATTTGTAAAAATAATAATAATAATAAAATCATCAGGAGATAACATTGGGATGTTATAATAAAAATCTTTATATTAATTGTGATATGTCTAAAATGATCCACTCATCTACTAAACGACCTAGGATTCCGAATGCAACGGCTTAAAGGAATTCCTGATCATCTGGTTTCAATTAAATTCATGACTGAATTCTAGAGACCATCAGGATTGGGCTTCCTAGTTTTGGATTCTGTACTGGAGTGTTCCTAGCAGAATGAGCTCACCTCCTTCTATATGACTGAAACAAAGGTACACACCAACAGTCACTACATGTTTTCGTATCATCTGTCTGTCCTCATGGTAAGTGAGCTGCCTTCCATCACATGGAGGTACTGCAGGACATGCATGTGTGATAAACAAAGGAATATAACAGCTGGCCAACACAAGAAAAAAGTGTAAGAGAATTTATAGCTGGTGGGTCAAGACAATAGTTTTTTTTTGTTTTTTTTTGTTTGTTTAGTTTTTTCCCCCTGGAGGATACACATTTGTAGATAGATGGATGGATGGATGATATATGCGTTGCAGGTGAACTAACTGTATGTGTCATATATTAACTGTTTATTATAAACAACAATGTGTTTCCCAGGGCATCTCCTAGTATTTTGAAATGGATTCGCAAAATCCATTGAAGGTCACTTAATCTCCATTCTTCCACTTCCTTTTCTGCTCTACAGTCTCAGGGCCAAATGCAGGATATTCTTTTCTCTAATCTCAAAAATCTCAGGGGGCCTCACCTTTATCTGTAATAAGAAATCTTATTTCAATTTGATTATATACAGTGTATACAGGTAGTACGCACATATCTATCATATGCACACAAGATCTTTCATCTGGAGACCTGGCAACTAGCAAGCTCAGAAAAAAAGCATATAATTGCTGCTTCCCATTGACACATGATATTTAATGTACGTATAGTCACTAAGGAGGCAGTATGTAGCACCGGGCTTGTTAGGATCTCTGGCCCTGACTCCTGATATCTGCCGCTCATGAATATATACGTATAGTTGAGTGAGATTAGGGGAAAAGTTGCCAGGATTGTATCCACTTGATAAAAGTTTCTGTTCCAAGTTATGGAAGAGATGTCTCTTGCTGGCGAGGTTGTTTATACTGCATGCATTCTATGATTTCTGTCCTGACAGATCGTAACAAAGAACCACATTAAACATATGTATTGGAGTAGTTTGACACTATTTAATACTCATTTAAGAGACCCCCCCCCCCCCCCCACAAAAAAAACAAACAAACCAATAAATATCATAATGAGCTATTTACTTTATTTTGGGGTAACTATTTATTTTATTTTGGGGTAACTATTAATTTATTTTGGGGCAATTATGTTAAATAATAAAAAAATAAAAAATTATGAAAACAAAATCATATTTTTATGTCAATTGAGGTCATATTAATTATTGATAGAAGTACATCCACGATGACACTTGCAGTGCAACATGTTTGTGATATAATTGGTGCTTCTATCATTTAATCAATTAAAATATGGCCCCAATTAACATTAAAATATTTTTAGATAATTATAATTTTAAGGGCCAGATTCAGTTATGCTCAATACTCACAGTGTGAGTGGAAGGGTTAGAGTTAGGCTGCGGAAAGGGAGGCTTAAGGCTAGGTGAGAGTAAGTATACTTACCTAGCTCCTGTCGGGATTGTCTCCATTGGGATGCCATGGTCGGTCTTCTGACCGCAAGCATCCTGAACGCCGGGATATCATATTACACCCATTTTGTTAAACAGCTCATGTATTACACTGTAGTGTTTTTATGCAAGCTGCTAATATTGATGTTTAGGGTGGCAAGTGTCTGCCATTATATCCATAGTCACATGGCATATGTTCTGATATAAGGACTTTAAAACATTGATAGCATAATACCTTGGCCCCTCATCCACTGCCATCATGTGACTGCTGAGGAACTGCCTCTCTGACTGGCAGAAAAAGAGGCATGTGTTTTGAAGTGACAGCCACAAATATTTGCCACACAGATCAGTCTTGCAGAGGGAACACTGACTTTTAGGAAATCCTCCTGGAAAAAGCACTACCCGCCCTGAAACCCATTGCATGATGCCATGTGTTTAGGGACGGGCCGGCACAGGGCAAACTCCTGCCTGTTATGGCGCTCATTATAAGCGGGTTTTACAACTTTTCCACTTTCCAGATTACAGTGCACTGCTCTCCATACTATATATAAAGTATAGTAATTTGGTCCTATTAACAAATATGTTAGTTTTTTTTCTATTGCCAGAAACTGTCCTTTGCTCCCCAACATTGGGGCTAATTCAGAGCTGATCGCAGCAGCAAATTTGTTAACAGTTGGGCAAAACCATGTGCACTGCAGGTGGGGCAGATATAACGTGCAGAGAGAGTTAGATTTGGGTGGGTTATATTGTTTCTGTGCAGGGTAAATACTGGCTGCTTTATTTTTACACTGCAATTTAGATTTCAGTTTGAACACACCCCACCCAAATCTAACTCAGTCTCTGCACATGTTATATCTGCCCCCCTGCAGTGCACATGATTTTGCCCAACTGCTAACAAATTTGCTGCTACGATCAGCTCTGGATTAGGCCCTTTAATGGATTATTAAGCAGTACTTTCCAATATATAATGAATTTAGCTAGATACACATTTGCTTAGTGAAACTAGTTACATGGGCTGGAAATCCTCTCTGATATATTATACTGCAGCTGATTATGTTAATGTATTTATGCTGGGTGAATGGGGCTATGGAGGCTGTAAATTGCTTAACTGAATATGCATTAGTGTTAAAAAGATGTCTCAGCGTCTAACAAGCTAATACTGACCTGGCTGGTTGCAGAGAATTTGAAAGCAAAATATTGACATCTTAATTGAGTTAACGAACTTCATGTTGCCTGTATGACACGCATAATCAGCAGTGTTCGATCATATTGGTTTTTCCTTCCCTTAGATTATAATAATAAAGGATTCTTGCCCTTGGCATTTAAGTTCTAGATGACTCCTGCAAGAAATTGTGGAATAAAAGAATTACCTGTATTCTAATGCGTTATTTAATAGAGATATCTGCTTTGCAAGCTGAAGGCTGTAGGAGTCTTAGCTACTGTATCATTTCATGTGTCTGAAAGTGTTATTAGAAACAGTGCACTATACATAAGGATTCAGTAGTCTGTGTTTTGTTTTGTTTTTTAACACCGAGGGATAATAAGTAACTGGATTGATAAATTAGTATTTAATATTTTAAAATATTTTGTTTTTACTGTGTGTTTGATGAAGATTGTGGCACCTTTCTATCAATATTCACCTGCAGTTTGCTTATAAACTGGTTTTGAAAATCACATGACCAGAATGCTGACGGCAGTTGGACTGTTTCATTCTTGTGCTGAGACAGTGGGGGGAGATGTATCAACCGTCTAAAGAGGGCATGTAGAGAAGATGTCCATTGTAAACAAATCTGAATCTATCTAGCATTAGTATTTTAAAAAATGAAAAAAGCATTACTAACTATACTAACTATGGACAACACCTCCACTTGTCCTCTTTAGAAGACTTTGTACATCTCCCCCAGTCACCTCTCCACTTGTGTGATGTGTTCAGGGCTCCATGTGAGGACAAGCGAGAGGCCACAAACTATTGGATGGATCAGGGTCCCCGTTAGATCAAAATATGAGTTTGCAGATCCTGCCAAATCCATTCAGAAAAATGGTGTCAAACACATCTCTCTGTGACACCAACTTCAGACATACAACGTCTTTGTTTTAATACTGTGGGCCAGAGCCGGCCCTAACCAATATGATGCCCTAGGCAAGATTTTGGCTGGTGTCCCCTAGCATTGCCGCTAGTTCTGCCTCTGACCCTGCGTCCCTTTCCCAGAACCATCACCCCCCACCCATAGCAGTCCTCATTTTGGTGTTCCTACCCCCTATATTTTAAATAGGAGCAGTGCGGACATTCGGCACACAGCTTAAAAAGGAGTGTGTTCTTGCTGGGAAGTGGCATGGACGCACAATAGTACCCCCAATTCAAATTACGTCACACAGTAGTGCAACTTTATTCACATTATATCATGCGATAGTGTCCCTTTTTCACGCTACATTACACAGTAGTACCACCTAAACTTATAAACGTTACTCCTCACAGTTGTGCTCCTTATTCACATTACATCACACTGAATTGCTTCTTATCCACATTACACCACACCATATTGCTCTTTATTCACCTTACACCACACAGTAGTGCCCTTTCTACTTTATATGTTACGCCACACAGTAGAGCACCTTATACACATAATGCCACACATGAGTAATGCCTTTATACACATAATACCACACAGTAATGCCCCTTACACATATGACACACGTTACTAATGTCCTTATAAACATAATGCGCCTTACATATTAAGCTGCACATTATTAATTCCCTTATACACATAGTGCCCATCACACATATGCGGAACACTACTGCACAACCAACCCTCCCATAACACAGCACTCACCTGGCCGCTGACACTGTGACCTCTGCCTCTGCTTGGATACAGATGTGTCCACATACATCTTGCCTCAATATGGCATGAAGCAAGAGTTTCCTGGCATGGGTCAGCAGGCAGTTCTGCTAATGTTGGGCACCCTTTTTGATAAAAAAAAAAGCATCTTATTTGCATTGCTATGTGGCTAGGATGACAAGCAGCTTCTGCTGTTTAAAATTATATGAAGCATGCCTATATTCTGTGTGTGACTGTGGATGTATCTGCATGTGAAATGCTACGTTACAGTGATTTCCAGGAATACACTGTAACGTTTAATTTTGTATGCAGAAACAGCCGCAGTCACACACAGAATATAGGCATGCCGCATATCATTTTAATTAGCAGAAGCTGCTTGTGCCCCAAGGCATACCAAAAGCCCTAGGCAATTGCCTAGTTTGCCTATGCCTAAGACCGGCTCTGCTGTGGGGGGTGACGTTTCAAGCAGTGAAGATTGGAGAAGTTGTCCATAGCAACCAGTCACTCCCTATGTCTTTAGTATGAGGATCTGCAATACACTGTATAAGTAGCTAGTTAGCATTCCTTCACATTAATGGGAAATATTTATTAGTGTAACTGACAGCTACTAGCTTATTTTTCCCCCCTAATAATTGATAGTAATCATAAAACCTGCTGGCAGGAAATTCACATTTTTCATCTAATTGGACAAATCAAGCCATAATAATGTGAAAAAAGACACAGTAGGCTGGGAACGATGTAAGAAGTGTCAGCTTTATCTTACTTTTCTGGAAGAGGATGCATTTCATGTGCTATAGGTCAGTGCATACTATTTGAGAAAATGTCATGTTTCCTGTCTGATGCCTCACATGGTACGGTGCAGTGTTATTGCTCATGGGGAGATAGTGACATAAGGTCTTTATCTACTTTTCAGACTTGTAACTGATGCTTTTAATTTGCACATTTGTTGAAAGCAAAATCAGCCGTACTAAAAAAATGTTATAAGCAAGCAAGTAAGTAACTTAAAAGATGCTCTTTGGGGGCATAAGATTATTATTATTATTATTAAATTTTATTTATAAGGCGCCACAATTTGCAGCGGTGTACAAAGGACAGTACAGGGAGACAAAACTTAGCATTACAGTAAATAAATAAAAATAGAGTACAAGTAACAAAGAGCACCACAATTCTCAAAACATAATACAGCTTAGATGTAAGTAGCGAGTGAGTGATCAGCGTACTACTTGGGGCTGGTGGCCATAGATAGAGATGAGCTTTTACCAGCAGGAGAAAAAGCGCATAAAGATGGTCACTGAGTAGGAGAGAGCTGTATGTGAAATGTGTCAAGAAGAGGGCTTTGACAACAAGAGGAAAGAGGGCCCTGCCCTGAAGAGCTAACAATCTAGTGGGAAGGGGCGACAGACAGATGACATGCAAGCAAGCAAGCGGGAGGTAGCCTGATGGCAGGATGTAAGCAAAGCAGAGATGTTCAAGGCATGAGGCAGGGGATGGAGGAGCAGCCTAATTAAAGTCAGTCCTTTAATTGTAATTTCTCATTAGTCTCTTTTTCTTACGCTTAACACTCTTCTCTTTCAGTGCTACCGTGCGTTCGTTAAATTGTAAGTGAATTTCTATTCTTCAAAAGGAAAACATCCACAATAAAAAAACTAGGGCCCAAATGTATAAAACCTCAAAAAGTGATAAAATGGAGACGGATAAAGAGTGATAAATTTGTGGTTGTGGCTGTAGTAGATATATAAGATAGAATCTAACATGACATTGGTCAAGGCACCTGAAATAATTTTTGCTAGTCTGATTGCTCGCCATTTGACATGTAACATACTGCAAATGTGTATGTTTTGTAACCGTATGTGTTCCTAATTTATTATTCATAATGACATAATGGGGTAATCTCGCCATTAAGCCAAAGAGCCTAAAAACATGATCAATTTCCAGTTTGGCTACACATGGTGGTTGCTACATTGCAGAGATCCAGTAATTTGCTTGATTGCTGATCATTTCCAGGCATACAGATCTTTGGGGTCTTCACACTGGAAGATATGTCTTCCGACATTAGCATCAATATTTCTGCATCTGTAGTTTGCATAGTAGGAGAACTACAGTATAGTTTGAAATATTTTCTATATTTTTCCAAAGTGCTAATGCTTATTCCACTCGAATTTCCAGAGACTCCCAAACTTGGGGGATCCTGGGAGAGTAGACAACCTTCTCAGACCCTGTGCACTTCTGCCATGAAGGGGACGGGAGCCTGCTGATTCAATTTGCTATAATTTGCACAATCATAGTCCTTCCTCCAATGGCAAATGATGGCATTATACCACAGGGGACAGACCAGTAATGCCATCTGCTCCGACTTGGATCTCTCATCCTCCTGATATCCTAGAGTAGAGCTAGGAATGGCCATCAACAGGTCTCCATTGATGATGTATCAGTGTTTTATATTGATGGAAGTAAGCCATTGACAGGGAAACTTCAGTCGTTTTAATCCATCGTTGGGCATACCTGATGGCAGCCACAGGTAGGAACTGACAGCTAAGAAACACCATGGGGAGCAGGGCTAGGCCCCGCTGGCTTGGCATGGGGAACACTGCAGTATCTGTCATTAACGTCAGAGAAGCATAAGATCCCCACCCTTCAGTGGCAAAACCATCAGCCTTCGGTGGCAAATAATCAATAGCTGCTAACCATAGATGGTCAATGGTCATCCCTAAATAGAGCGCAAAACAGAAGGCAGCATGAGTGTAACATAACACTTTCTACTGCTTAATATTGTTATGTACAACCTCTGAAAATTGTACATATATCCTGATAATCTACATGTATTGAAACATTTCAGATTATTTCCTGTTTGTAATAACGCCATCAAGCCATTTGAAACTCACAATGTACTTTGATTCTTTTTTGGTACATTTGGATGTTCCTGTCTTATGCTTTGAAGTCCCACTAGATGTAAGAAGCAGAAAAGGAAATGCGCTGACTATGTAACACTGACCTCTCAGGAATAAATGAGACCGGTGTCAGAAATGAACTAGTCAATATGTGTATTACCTTTTCCATGTAACGCTGAACTAAACTCTTCATTATGTCTAGGAGCAGTCAGTCGTGTGTTCTGTTTTTCTGGGTTACATGGCTATTATTTTGCTAAGTGAGACAGTTGAAGAGGTCATGCAGTTTTAATAGGAATGCAGAACACTGGTTTTATTTCCACTTATGTGTTCTGACACTTTTGACATTTACAAAAGTGCAAGATGTTTCGCGGAGGAAGTTAAAAAAAATAACTTGACTTTTACTGAAAAATTAATTATCCTGCCAATTTCCCATAGTGACAAGCGGGCCAAAACATTCACTTACTAATAAATATCCTATAGCAATCAGATAACCCTGAAAGCGCACCAAGGACAAGAGGTTTTAATTAAACTTTTTTCTGTTGTTGGGTTTTTTTATTTTCATGGTGCATTAAACGATAATACAGTACAACAGCACTGAATACAGTATCAGACACAAAATTAATTTTAAATTCATATATTCTGTTTAAAAAAAAAGAATAAAATATATAGATATATATAGAGATTTATAATAGAAAAAATATTTTTCAAACAGTTTGACATATCTAGCAAAAGAGTAAAATAATACATTTTCTTTTAGTGGCTTAATTACATAAAAAAAATAAAAAATGGAAGATAAAATAGAACAAAACCTCATGCCCAACTGTTTTCATACATTCAATTAAGTGATAAGAACAGTTTGGTTTCATAGTATTACTCTGTGTTTTTTACTTTTCTTTTAAATGACAGACTTGAAATCTCATTGCGATGTCCTTTCTTTCATAGCTCTGAACAGATCGAGTACAGTAAATCCACACTTGTGCCTGTAGAACATGGGGGTAAATTTACTAAGATGGGAGTTCTATTTAAGATGGGATGTTGCCCATAGCAACCAGATTCTGAGTCTCATTTATCTAGCACCTTCTAGAAGACAATACCTGGAATCTGACTGGTTGCTATATGCAACATCCCATCTTAAATAGAACTCCCATCTTAGTAAATTTACCCCATGGTATTTGGAGATTTCTATTTACTGTGTATTTAAAAATAGAAATCAAACTACTACAGAGGCTGTTTGTCTTTTCACACTCTCATAGCCCTATCACCAGTGGAAGTTTTAGGGGCGAGCTAGCAGACGGCTGCCTGGAACGCTGTGGCTTGTGAGTGTGTCTGCAGTCATCCCTGCCAGCACCCTGCTGAGCTTGTCCCGTTGTCCCCATCAGTGGCCTTGACTTTCAACTGCGCCACACCGGATGGGTTACCGCGTTCGCGGAGTCCGTGAGTCACCATTCACTGCTACAATATCACCGGGAAAATAACGTTATTGCCATTTTCTCTGCGTTTTGCGCATGCGCAGTAGAGAAATCGCCGGGAAAATGGCCTCCACACCATTTACCCAGAGATTTGCACATGCGCAGTAGTAGAGTCTGCAGCGCTGCTGGCAGAGAGGAGGGGGCTGCACACGGGCCTCCTCCTCTCTTAAAATTACCCTGCTGTCTCCAAGATGGGATGCAGCCGATATGCCTGCAATCAAAATCCTGACAGTCAAAATCCCAACAACAATTGACCGAGGGTCAAAATCTCGACAAGGTTGAAATCCCAACATGGTTGAAATCCCGACATGGTCAAAATATCGACATTTAAAATGTCGACAGGTCAAAAAAGTCGACATGAGTGTTTCATGATTTTTGTCATTGAAACCGACTTGTTCATATTTTAGCATCCCAGTTTACCTGGAGGGGAAATATAATAGTGTGCCTAGCATAGCTAGGCACCGTGCTCGAAGCATGGAGAGCGCAGCGTGCCACGCGAGGGGACGCGGTACACTTATACGGTGTCCATGTTGACCTATGTCGACATACACGCAAAAACGCAATGGAAAACTTTGTATCGACTTTTTGACCTGTCGACAACTTAAATGTCAGTATTTTGCCTTGTCTGTATTTTAAATGTCTGTATTTTGACCATGTTGGGATTTTGACTTTGTCGGGATTTTGATTGTCAGTCAGTTGATGTCGGGATTTTTTCCGTAGGGATTTTGATTGTAGGTATTTCATATTAAACCCTTCCAAGACTTATACATGTACCCCTGTTCTCTCATCAAGGATACTATGAAGTCAGTAGGGTCTTTCATTGAAGAGAAAAGATCTATGATTGATTTGATTTACCTTGAGTCTGGTAAGTCACAATATAGTTATAAGACATGAAAAGAAGCTTAAAAGGCAAAAAAAAAAAAACCCCGCAACTTTTCCTGGCATACTTTTCTGATCTGTAATTTAAAAAAAAAAAAAAAAAAACAGACTTAAAATGTATCTTTTAATGAAACTTTCTAAAAGTAAATAAAGGATGTACAGTGTAAGCAGTGTAAGCAGTAGAGGGATTGCATTTTATGATTACAATTATAGTGGTGCAGAGTTTTAGTGACAAGACCCAACGGTTTCAACGCCAAATTATTCTCTTCTCATGAATTTGCTTTTAAGTAATGTCACTTGATCCGCTAAAATTGCAAGGTACTCTCAATGTTCTCAAGTGCTAATTGATGCTTACCCAGGCGAACAGGACCCTAATCTCTCTGCTGAATTTAGGTTCACCCATGTGTGTTCAGTGCACCAAAAACTGTAAAAAAACAAATCATGGTGAACCTTATAAAATAATTTTATAATGCAAAGTAAAGAGTGCGTGTATTTGTTGCGCCAAATTAGTTTTGCGGACTTAATTGATGACCTTGCAATTCAAAATCTGGAAGAAATTTTTTTCAATTCTAAGTAAATATAATCTGCGTCCAGATATCACATGCACTTAGTCACAATTGAGGCAAATGGGTGTCAGAAATGTCTTGAAAATGTTGTGGGCACTGCTGGGCAATGACAGGGAGGACACTTGGTGCATCCACGTTGCTGGTCCGTCTTGTGGGTGTGTTATGTGACTCAGGTTCATATCTTGAGAGGAGGGAACCCGTGTGCAGTCTCCAGGTGTGGGCCCCCTCCTCTCCCGTCCTGTAGCTGGCATCAGCGCTGTTAGCGCTCTGTTTGAATACTAGAGACTCTGGCACAGTGCCAGAGTCTACAGCACATGCGCAAGTCTCCGAAAAAATGGCACGACAGCCATTTTTTTCAGAGTCCTGCGCATGTGCTGTAGTCTCTGGCACTGTGCCAGAGTCTCTAGTGCTCAGACAGAGCGCTAACAGCGCTGATGACGGCTATGGGACGGGAGAGGAGAGAGGAGGGGACCCACGCACGGTCACAAGAAAGGTAAGTATAGAAGAATTGGGTGCAGTGTGTGCGTTGTGGGCCCCCTCTGGACCCAGAGGCCCGTATGCACTGCACATAGTTTTTTTTTTTAATTGATCAAATGTATTACTTTAAATTAGTATTGAGATATGGTCCTTTTGAAGGTTAAAGGGCCTTACAATGCGGCCCTCAAAGTGAATCTGTTGTTGCTCTACAGTGTAGCCCTGGGATAATGAGTGAAGAACACATGTGTTAAACAGTTTCATTCATACATAGGTTATGATAAGTTTCTCTGACGTCCTAGTGGATGCTGGGTACTCCGTAAGGACCATGGGGAATAGACGGGCTCCGCAGGAGACTGGGCACTTCTTTAAAGAAAAGATTAGGTACTACATCTGGTGTGCACTGGCTCCTCCTTCTATGCCCCTCCTCCAGACCTCAGTTAGAATCTGTGCCCGGCCTGAGCTGGATGCACTTAGTGGGCTCTTCTGAGTTCACTATAAAGAAAAGTATTTGTTAGGTTTTTTATTTTCAGTGAGATCTGCTGGCAACAGACTCACTGCTACGTGGGGCTTAGGGGAGAGAAGCAAACCTACCTGCTTGCAGCTAGCTTGTGCTTCTAGGCTACTGGACACCATTAGCTCCAGAGGGATCGAACACAGGGCCCAACCTCGATCGTCCGTTCCCAGAGCCGCGCCGCCGTCCCCCTTGCAGAGCCAGAAGACGGAAGAAACCGGAGAAAATCGGCGGCTGAAGACTCCGGTCTTCAATAAGGTAGCGCACAGCACTGCAGCTGTGCGCCATTGCTCCCACAGCACACCACACGCTCCGGTCACTGGTGGGTGCAGGGCGCTGGGGGGGGGGGGGGGGGGGGGCGCCCTGGGCTGCAATTAGTATACCTTTTGGCACAAAAAAGCACATAATACAGTGTATAACACTGTATATGTGCAGAAACCCCCGCCATTAATGTTATAAAAAGCGGGAGAAGCCCGCCGCTGAAGGGGCGGGGCTATCTTCCTCAGCACAGCCAGCGCCATTTTCTCTTCACAGCTCCGCTGGAAGGACGCTCCCCAGGCTCTCCCCTGCAGTATACACTACAGAAAGGGTAAAAAAGAGAGGGGGGGAAGGCACATAAATTTAGGCGCAAAATTGTGATATAAGCAGCTATAGGGGGAAAATTCACTTTGTGTATAGTGTATATCCCTCTGCTATATAGCGCTCTGGTGTGTGCTGGCATACTCTCTCTCTGTCTCCCCAAAGGACTTTGTGGGGTCCTGTCCTCAGTCAGAGCATTCCCTGTGTGTGTGCGGTGTGTTGGTACGGCTGTGTCGACATGTTTGATGAGAACGCTTACGTGGAGGCGGAGCAGGTGCCGATAAGTGTGATGTCGCCCCCTGCGGGGCCGAAACCTGAGTGGATGGATATGTGGAAGGTATTAACCGACAGTGTCAACTCCTTGCATAAAAGGTTCAATAACGCAGCTTTGGGACAGCCGGCATCTCAGCCCGCGCCTGCCCAGGCATCTCAGAGGCCGTCAGGGGCTCAAAAACGCCCGCTACCTCAGATGGCAGACACAGATGTCGACACGGAGTCTGACTCCAGTGTCGACGAGGATGAGACAAATGTACAATCCACTAGGGCCATCCGATGCATGATTACGGCAATGAAAAATGTGTTGCACATTTCTGACATTAACCCGGTTACCACAAAAAAGGGTATTATGTTTGGGGAGAAAAAGCAGCCAGTGACTTTTCCCCCATCTGATGAGTTAAATGATTTGTGTGAAGAAGCGTGGGGTTCCCCAGATAAGAAACTAGTAATTTCTAAGCGGTTACTAATGGCGTACCCTTTCCCGCCAACGGATAGGTTACGCTGGGAGACATCCCCTAAGGTGGACAAGGCGCTCACACGCTTATCAAAAAAGGTGGCACTGCCTTCTCAGGATACGGCCGCCTTAAAGGAGCCTGCAGATAGAAAGCAGGAGGCTATCCTGAAGTCTGTGTATACACACTCAGGTACTATACTGAGACCTGCTATTGCTTCAGCATGGATGTGTAGTGCTGCAGCAGCGTGGTCTGATTCCCTGTCTGATAACATTGATTTGGGTTCGGTTCCGCGGCCGTGTTTTGGGTTCGAACGCGTTTTGGCAAAACCTCACCGAATTATTTTTGTCGGATTCGGGTGTGTTTTGGATTCGGGTGTTTTTTTCCAAAAACACTAAAAAACAGCTTAAATCATAGAATTTGGGGGTCATTTTGATCCCAAAGTATTATTAACCTCAAAAACCATAATTTACACTCATTTTCAGTCTATTCTGAATACCTCACACCTCACAATATTATTTTTAGTCCTAAAATTTGCACCGAGGTCGCTGTGTGAGTAAGATAAGCGACCCTAGTGGCCGACACAAACACCGGGCCCATCTAGGAGTGGCACTGCAGTGTCACGCAGGATGTCCCTTCCAAAAAACCCTCCCCAAACAGCACATGACGCAAAGAAAAAAAGAGGCGCAATGAGGTAGCTGTGTGAGTAAGATTAGCGACCCTAGTGGCCGACACAAACACCGGGCCCATCTAGGAGTGGCACTGCAGTGTCACGCAGGATGGCCCTTCCAAAAAACCCTCCCCAAACAGCACATGACGCAAAGAAAAAAAGAGGCGCAATGAGGTAGCTGACTGTGTGAGTAAGATTAGCAACCCTAGTGGCCGACACAAACACCGGGCCCATCTAGGAGTGGCACTGCAGTGTCACGCAGGATGGCCCTTCCAAAAAACCCTCCCCAAACAGCACATGACGCAAAGAAAAAAAGAGGCGCAATGAGGAAGCTGACTGTGTGAGTAAGATTAGCGACCCTAGTGGCCGACACAAACACCGGGCCCATCTAGGAGTGGCACTGCAGTGTCACGCAGGATGTCCCTTCCAAAAAACCCTCCCCAAACAGCACATGACGCAAAGAAAAAAAGAGGCGCAATGAGGTAGCTGTGTGAGTAAGATTAGCGACCCTAGTGGCCGACACAAACACCGGGCCCATCTAGGAGTGGCACTGCAGTGTCACGCAGGATGTCCCTTCCAAAAAACCCTCCCCAAACAGCACATGACGCAAAGAAAAAAAGAGGCGCAATGAGGTAGCTGTGTGAGTAAGATTAGCGACCCTAGTGGCCGACACAAACACCGGGCCCATCTAGGAGTGGCACTGCAGTGTCACGCAGGAAGTCCCTTCCAAAAAACCCTCCCCAAACAGCACATGACGCAAAGAAAAAAAGAGGCGCAATGAGGTAGCTGACTGTGTGAGTAAGATTAGCGACCCTAGTGGCCGACACAAACACCGGGCCCATTTAGGAGTGGCACTGCAGTGTCACGCAGGATGTCCCTTCCAAAAAACCCTCCCCAATCAGCACATGATGCAAAGAAAAAGAAAAGAAAAAAGAGGTGCAAGATGGAATTATCCTTGGGCCCTCCCACCCACCCTTATGTTGTATAAACAAAACAGGACATGCACACTTTAACCAACCCATCATTTCAGTGACAGGGTCTGCCACACGACTGTGACTGATATGACGGGTTGGTTTGGACCCCCCCCAAAAAAGAAGCAATTAATCTCTCCTTGCACAAACTGGCTCTACAGAGGCAAGATGTCCACCTCATCTTCACCCTCCGATATATCACCGTGTACATCCCCCTCCTCACAGATTATCAATTCGTCCCCACTGGAATCCACCATCTCAGCTCCTTGTGTACTTTGTGGAGGCAATTGCTGCTGGTCAATGTCTCCGCGGAGGAATTGATTATAATTCATTTTAATGAACATCATCTTCTCCACATTTTCTGGATGTAACCTCGTACGCCGATTGCTGACAAGGTGAGCGGCGGCACTAAACACTCTTTCGGAGTACACACTTGTGGGAGGGCAACTTAGGTAGAATAAAGCCAGTTTGTGCAAGGGCCTCCAAATTGCCTCTTTTTCCTGCCAGTATAAGTACGGACTGTGTGACGTGCCTACTTGGATGCGGTCACTCATATAATCCTCCACCATTCTATCAATGTTGAGAGAATCATATGCAGTGACAGTAGACGACATGTCCGTAATCGTTGTCAGGTCCTTCAGTCCGGACCAGATGTCAGCATCAGCAGTCGCTCCAGACTGCCCTGCATCACCGCCAGCGGGTGGGCTCGGAATTCTGAGCCTTTTCCTCGCACCCCCAGTTGCGGGAGAATGTGAAGGAGGAGATGTTGACAGGTCGCGTTCCGCTTGACTTGACAATTTTGTCACCAGCAGGTCTTTCAACCCCAGCAGACCTGTGTCTGCCGGAAAGAGAGATCCAAGGTAGGCTTTAAATCTAGGATCGAGCACGGTGGCCAAAATGTAGTGCTCTGATTTCAACAGATTGACCACCCGTGAATCCTTGTTAAGCGAATTAAGGGCTGCATCCACAAGTCCCACATGCCTAGCGGAATCGCTCCCTTTTAGCTCCTTCTTCAATGCCTCCAGCTTCTTCTGCAAAAGCCTGATGAGGGGAATGACCTGACTCAGGCTGGCAGTGTCTGAACTGACTTCACGTGTGGCAAGTTCAAAGGGCATCAGAACCTTGCACAACGTTGAAATCATTCTCCACTGCACTTGAGACAGGTGCATTCCATCTCCTATATCGTGCTCAATTGTATAGGCTTGAATGGCCTTTTGCTGCTCCTCCAACCTCTGAAGCATATAGAGGGTTGAATTCCACCTCGTTACCACTTCTTGCTTCAGATGATGGCAGGGCAGGTTCAGTAGTTTTTGGTGGTGCTCCAGTCTTCTGTACGTGGTGCCTGTACGCCGAAAGTGTCCCGCAATTCTTCTGGCCACCGACAGCATCTCTTGCACGCCCCTGTCGTTTTTTAAAAAATTCTGCACCACCAAATTCAAGGTATGTGCAAAACATGGGACGTGCTGGAATTTGCCCATATTTAATGCACACACAATATTGCTGGCGTTGTCCGATGCCACAAATCCACAGGAGAGTCCAATTGGGGTAAGCCATTCCGCGATGATCTTCCTCAGTTGCCGTAAGAGGTTTTCAGCTGTGTGCGTATTCTGGAAAGCGGTGATACAAAGCGTAGCCTGCCTAGGAAAGAGTTGGCGTTTGCGAGATGCTGCTACTGGTGCCGCCGCTGCTGTTCTTGCGGCGGGAGTCCATACATCTACCCAGTGGGCTGTCACAGTCATATAGTCCTGACCCTGCCCTGCTCCACTTGTCCACATGTCCGTGGTTAAGTGGACATTGGGTACAACTGCATTTTTTAGGAGACTGGTGAGTCTTTTTCTGACGTCCGTGTACATTCTCGGTATCGCCTGCCTAGAGAAGTGGAACCTAGATGGTATTTGGTAACGGGGGCACACTGCCTCAATAAATTGTCTAGTTCCCTGTGAACTAACGGCGGATACCGGACGCACGTCTAACACCAACATAGTTGTCAAGGACTCAGTTATCCGCTTTGCAGTAGGATGACTGCTGTGATATTTCATCTTCCTCGCAAAGGACTGTTGAACAGTCAATTGCTTACTGGAAGTAGTACAAGTGGGCTTACGACTTCCCCTCTGGGATGACCATCGACTCCCAGCGGCAACAACAGCAGCGCCAGCAGCAGTAGGCGTTACACGCAAGGATGCATCGGAGGAATCCCAGGCAGGAGAGGACTCGTCAGACTTGCCAGTGACATGGCCTGCAGGACTATTGGCATTCCTGGGGAAGGAGGAAATTGACACTGAGGGAGTTGGTGGGGTGGTTTGCGTGAGCTTGGTTACAAGAGGAAGGGATTTACTGGTCAGTGGACTGCTTCCACTGTCACCCAAAGTTTTTGAACTTGTCACTGACTTATTATGAATGCGCTGCAGGTGACGTATAAGGGAGGATGTTCCGAGGTGGTTAACGTCCTTACCCCTACTTATTACAGCTTGACAAAGGGAACACACGACTTGACACCCGTTGTCCGCATTTCTGGTGAAATACCTCCACACCGAAGAGCTGATTTTTTTGGTATTTTCACCTGGCATGTCAACGGCCATATTCCTCCCACGGACAACAGGTGTCTCCCCGGGTGCCTGACTTAAACAAACCACCTCACCATCAGAATCCTCCTGGTCAATTTCCTCCCCAGCGCCAGCAACACCCATATCCTCCTCATCCTGGTGTACTTCAACACTGACATCTTCAATCTGACTATCAGGAACTGGACTGCGGGTGCTCCTTCCAGCACTTGCAGGGGGCGTGCAAATGGTGGAAGGCGCATGCTCTTCACGTCCAGTGTTGGGAAGGTCAGGCATCGCAACCGACACAATTGGACTCTCCTTGTGGATTTGGGATTTCAAAGAACGCACAGTTCTTTGCGGTGCTTTTGCCAGCTTGAGTCTTTTCAGTTTTCTAGCGAGAGGCTGAGTGCTTCCATCCTCATGTGAAGCTGAACCACTAGCCATGAACATAGGCCAGGGCCTCAGCCGTTCCTTGCCACTCCGTGTGGTAAATGGCATATTGGCAAGTTTACGCTTCTCCTCCGACAATTTTATTTTAGGTTTTGGAGTCCTTTTTTTACTGATATTTGGTGTTTTGGTTTTGACATGCTCTGTACTATGCCATTGGGCATCGGCCTTGGCAGACGACGTTGCTGGCATTTCATCGTCTCGGCCATGACTAGTGGCAGCAGCTTCAGCACGAGGTGGAAGTGGATCTTGATCTTTCCCTAATTTTGGAACCTCAACATTTTTGTTCTCCATATTTTAATAGGCACAACTAAAAGGCACCTCAGGTAAACAATGCAGATGGATGGATTGGATACTAGTATACAATTATGGACGGGCTGCCGAGTGCCGACACAGAGGTAGCCACAGCCGTGAACTACCGCACTGTACTGTGTCTGCTGCTAATATATAGACTGGTTGATAAAGAGATAGTATACTCGTAACTAGTATGTATGTATAAAGAAAGAAAAAAAAAACACGGTTAGGTCACTGGTATATACAATTATGGACGGGCTGCCGAGTGCCGACACAGAGGTAGCCACAGCCGTGAACTACCGCACTGTACTGTGTCTGCTGCTAATATATAGACTGGTTGATAAAGAGATAGTATACTCGTAACTAGTATGTATGTATAAAGAAAGAAAAAAAAACCACGGTTAGGTGGTATATACAATTATGGACGGGCTGCCGAGTGCCGACACAGAGGTAGCCACAGCCGTGAACTACCGCACTGTACTGTGTCTGCTGCTAATATATAGACTGGTTGATAAAGAGATAGTATACTCGTAACTAGTATGTATGTATAAAGAAAGAAAAAAAAACCACGGTTAGGTCACTGGTATATACAATTATGGACGGGCTGCCGAGTGCCGACACAGAGGTAGCCACAGCCGTGAACTACCGCACTGTACTGTGTCTGCTGCTAATATATAGACTGGTTGATAAAGAGATAGTATACTCGTAACTAGTATGTATGTATAAAGAAAGAAAAAAAAACCACGGTTAGGTCACTGGTATATACAATTATGGACGGGCTGCGGAGTGCCGACACAGAGGTAGCCACAGCCGTGAACTACCGCACTGTACTGTGTCTGCTGCTAATATATAGACTGGCTGATAAAGAGATAGTATACTCGTAACTAGTATGTATGTATAAAGAAAGAAAAAAAAACCACGGTTAGGTGGTATATACAATTATGGACGGGCTGCCGAGTGCCGACACAGAGGTAGCCACAGCCGTGAACTACCGCACTGTACTGTGTCTGCTGCTAATATATAGACTGGTTGATAAAGAGATAGTATACTCGTAACTAGTATGTATGTATAAAGAAAGAAAAAAAAACCACGGTTAGGTCACTGGTATATACAATTATGGACGGGCTGCCGAGTGCCGACACAGAGGTAGCCACAGCCGTGAACTACCGCACTGTACACTGGTTGATAAAGAGATAGTAGTATACTCGTAACAACTAGTATGACGACGGTATAAAGAATGAAAAAAAAACCACGGTTAGGTGGTATATAATACAATTATGGTTGGACGGACTGCCTGCCGAGTGCCGACACAGAGGTAGCCACAGCCGTGAACTACCGCACTGTACACTGGTTGATAAAGAGATAGTAGTATACTCGTAACAACTAGTATGACGACGGTATAAAGAATGAAAAAAAAACCACGGTTAGGTGGTATATAATACAATTATGGTTGGACGGACTGCCTGCCGAGTGCCGACACAGAGGTAGCCACAGCCGTGAACTACCGCACTGTACACTGGTTGATAAAGAGATAGTAGTATACTACTAACAACTAGTATGACGACGGTATAAAGAACGAAAAAAAAACCACGGTTAGGTGGTATATATTATAATACAATTATGGATGGACGGACTGCCTGCCGAGTTCCGACACAGAGGTAGCCACAGCCGTGAACTACCGCACTGTACACTGGTTGATAAAGAGATAGTAGTATACTCGTAACAACTAGTATGACGACGGTATAAAGAACGGAAAAAAAACCACGGTTAGGTGGTATATATTATAATACAATTATGGATGGACGGACTGCCTGCCGAGTGCCGACACAGAGGTAGCCACAGCCGTGAACTACCGCACTGTACTGTGTCTGCTGCTAATATAGACTGGTTGATAAAGAGATAGTATACAATACTACTAATATACTGGTGGTCAGGCACTGGTCACCACTAGTCACACTGGCAGTGGCACTCCTGCAGCAAAAGTGTGCACTGTTTAATTTTAATATAATATTATTTATCATGTACTCCTGGCTCCTGCTATAACAACCTGCAGTGCTCCCCAGTCTCCCCCACAATTATAAGCTTTATATACAATACATTGATGTGCAGCACACTGGGCTGAGCAGTGCACACAGACTGAGTCACTGTGTGACTGTGTATCGTTTTTTTCAGGCAGAGAACGGATATATTAAATAAAACAAACAACTGCACTGTCTCTGGTGGTCACTGGTCACTGTGGTCGTCAGTCACTAAACTCTGTCTGCACTCTGCACTCTCTTCTAATCTACAGTATCACAGCAATCTCTCTCTCTCTCTCTCTTCTAAATCTAATCTAAATGGAGAGGACGCCAGCCACGTCCTCTCCCTATCAATCTCAATGCACGTGTGAAAATGGCGGCGACGCGCGGCTCCTTATATAGAATCCGAGTCTCGCGATAGAATCCGAGCCTCGCGAGAATCCGACAGCGTCATGATGACGTTCGGGCGCGCTCGGGTTAACCGAGCAAGGCGGGAAGATCCGAGTCGCTCGGACCCGTGAAAAAAAAAGTGAAGTTCGTGCGGGTTCGGATTCAAAGAAACCGAACCCGCTCATCTCTAGACACTATATTGCTAACCATAGAGCATATTAAAGACGTAGTCTTATATATGAGAGATGCACAGAGGGACATTTGCTGGCTGGCATCTAGAATTAATGCAATGTCCATTTCTGCCCGGAGAGTATTATGGACTCGGCAGTGGACAGGTGATGCTGATTCTAAAAGGCACATGGAAATTTTGCCTTATAAGGGTGAGGAATTGTTTGGGGATGGTCTTTCGGACCTCGTATCCACAGCAACAGCTGGGAAGTTGACTTTTTTACCTCAGGTTCCCTCACAGCCTAAGAAAGCACCGTATTATCAAGTACAGTCCTTTCGGCCTTAGAAAGGCAAGCGGGTTAGAGGCGCGTCCTTTCTGCCCAGAGGCAGGGGTAGAGGGAAAAAGCTGCACCATACAGCCAGTTCCCAAGAACAAAAATCCTCCCCTGCTTCCACTAAGTCCACCGCATGACGCTGGGGCTCCATATGTGGAGCCAGGTGCGGTGGGGGCCCGTCTCCGGAACTTCAGCGACCAGTGGGTTCGCTCACAGGTGGATCTCTGGGTTCTACAAGTGGTATCTCAGGGATACAAGCTGGAGTTCGAGACATCTCCCCCTCGCCGTTACCTCAAATCAGCCTTGCCAGCTACTCCCCAGGACAGGGAGGTAGTACTGGCGGCAATTCACAAGCTGTACCTCCAGCAGGTGATAATCAAAGTTCTCCTCCTTCAACAGGGACGGGGTTACTATTCCACAATGTTTGTGGTACCGAAACCAGACGGTTCGGTGAGACCCATTCTAAATTTGAAATCCTTGAACACTTATATAAGGAAGTTCAAGTTCAAAATGGAATCGCTCAGGGCGGTTATTGCAAGCCTGGATGAGGGGGATTACATGGTATCACTGGACATCAAGGATGCTTACCTACATGTCCCCATTTACCCACCTCACCAGGTGTACCTCCGTTTTGTGGTACAGGACTGCCATTACCAATTCCAGACGTTGCCGTTTGGTCTGTCCACGGCACCGAGGGTATTTACCAAAGTAATGGCCGAAATGATGATACTCCTTCGAAAGAAGGGAGTTATAATTATCCCGTACTTGGACGATCTCCTTATAAAGGCGACGTCCATGGAGCAGTTGTTGGTCGGAGTAGCACTATCTCAGGAAGTGCTACAACAGCACGGCTGGATTCTGAATATCCCAAAGTCGCAGCTGGTTCCTACGACGCGTCTGCTGTTCCTGGGTATGATTCTGGACACAGAACAGAAGAAGGTGTTTCTCCCGGAGGAGAAGGCCAAGGAGTTGTCATCTCTGGTCAGAGACCTCCTGAAACCAAAACAGGTGTCGGTGCATCACTGCACGCGAGTCCTGGGAAAAATGGTAGCTTCTTACGAAGCGATTCCCTTCGGCAGGTTCCATGCAAGGATCTTTCAGTGGGATCTGTTAGACAAGTGGTCCGGATCGCATCTTCAGATGCATCGGCTGATCACCCTGTCCCCGAGGGCCAGGGTGTCTCTGCTGTGGTGGCTGCAGAGTGCTCATCTTCTCGAGGGCCGCAGATTCGGCATTCAGGACTGGGTCCTGGTGACCACGGATGCAAGCCTCCGAGGTTGGGGGGCAGTCACTCAGGGAAGAAACTTCCAAGGACAATGGTCGAGTCAGGAGGCTTCCCTACACATAAATATTCTGGAACTGAGGGCCATTTACAATGCCCTAAGTCAGGCAAAACCCCTGCTTCAAAACCAGCCGGTTCTGATTCAGTCAGACAACATCACGGCGGTCGCCCATGTAAACCGACAGGGCGGCACAAGAAGCAGGATGGCGATGGCAGAAGCCACAAGGATTCTCCGATGGGCGGAGAATCACGTGATAGCACTGTCAGCAGTGTTCATTCCGGGAGTGGACAACTGGGAAGCAGACTTCCTCAGCAGGCACGACCTCCACCCGGGAGAGTGGGGACTTCATCCAGAAGTCTTCCAGCTGATTGTAAATCGTTGGGAAAGGCCACAGGTGGACATGATGGCGTCCCGCCTCAACAAAAAGCTAAAAAGATATTGCGCCAGGTCAAGGGACCCTCAGGCGATAGCTGTGGACGCTCTAGTGACACCGTGGGTGTACCAATCGGTTTATGTGTTCCCTCCTCTTCCTCTCATACCAAAGGTACTGAGGATAATAAGAAAGAGAGGAGTAAGAACTATACTCATCGTTCCGGATTGGCCAAGAAGGACTTGGTACCCGGAACTACAAGAAATGATCTCAGAGGACCCTTGGCCTCTGCCGCTCCGACAGGACCTGCTACAGCAGGGGCCCTGTCTGTTCCAAGACTTACCGCGGCTGCGTTTGACGGCATGGCGGTTGAACGCCGGATCCTGATGGAAAAGGGCATTCCGGTTGAAGTCATTCCTACGCTGATAAAAGCTAGGAAGGATGTGACAGCAAAACATTATCACCGCATATGGCGAAAATATGTTGCTTGGTGTGAGGCTATGAAGGCCCCAACAGAAGAGTTTCAGCTGGGTCGATTTCTGCACTTCCTACAGTCAGGAGTGACTATGGGCCTAAAATTGGGATCCATTAAAGTCCAGATTTCGGCCCTGTCGATTTTCTTTCAAAAAGAACTGGCTTCACTGCCTGAAGTTCACACGTTTGTTAAGGGAGTGCTGCATATTCAGCCCCCTTTTGTGCCTCCAGTGGCACCTTGGGATCTCAACGTTGTGTTGGATTTCCTAAAATCACATTGGTTTGAGCCACTTCAGACCGTGGAGTTGAAATATCTCACGTGGAAAGTGGTCATGCTTTTGGCCTTGGCTTCGGCTAGGCGTGTGTCAGAATTGGCGGCTTTGTCATGTAAAAGCCCCTATCTGATCTTCCATATGGACAGGGCAGAATTGAGGACTCGTCCCCAATTTCTCCCTAAGGTGGTATCAGCGTTTCATTTGAACCAACCTATTGTGGTGCCTGCGGCTACTCGGGACTTGGAGGCTTCCAAGTTGCTGGATGTAGTTCGGGCCCTGAAAATCTATGTTTCCAGGACAGCTAGAGTCAGAAAAACTGACTCGCTGTTTATCCTGCATGCACCCAACAAGCTGGGTGCTCCTGCTTCTAAGCAGACTATTGCTCGCTGGATCTGTAGCACGATTCAACTTGCACATTCTGCGGCTGGACTGCCGCATCCTAAATCAGTCAAAGCCCATTCCACAAGGAAGGTGGACTCTTCTTGGGCGGCTGCCCGAGGGGTCTCGGCTTTACAACTTTGCCGAGCTGCTACCTGGTCGGGATCAAACACGTTTGCAAAATTCTACAAGTTTGATACCCTGGCTGAGGAGGACCTTGAGTTTGCTCATTCGGTGCTGCAGAGTCATCCGCACTCTCCCGTCCGTTTGGGAGCATTGGTATAATCCCCATTTTTCTTACGGAGTACCCAGCATCCACTAGGACGTCAGAGAAAATAAGATTTTACTCACCGGTAAATCTATTTCTCGTAGTACGTAGTGGATGCTGGGAGCCCGTCCCAAGTGCGGAATTCTGGCCATCAGTTTAATGAGGCTCAGTTGTTGTTCATACTGTTAACTGGGTATAGTTATCACGAGTTGTACGGTGTGATTGGTGTGGCTGGTATGAGTCTTACCCTGGATTCCAAATCCTTTCCTTGTAATGTCAGCTCTTCCGGACACAGTTTCCCTAACTGAGATCTGGAGGAGGGGCCTCGAGGGGGAGCCAGTGCACACCAGATGTAGTACCTAATCTTTTCTTTAAAGAAGTGCCCAGTCTCCTGCGGAGCCCGTCTATTCCCCATGGTCCTTACGGAGTACCCAGCATCCACTACGGACTACGAGAAATAGATTTACCGGTGAGTAAAATCTTATTTTTTGTCAGTTTAGGAATCCAGGGCCATGAACGTTAGTTTATGTATGTATTTCTGCTGTTTGTCATCACAGAAATTACATGAAAAAAAGTGATATCTTCCTTATACTACAAGATGCTTCTGACCACTTGTAGCAGATAATATTTCTGAATCCCTCGCCCCTTCTTAGCACAAGCCACAGTACTCTGAAACACACTGCTACCTTTCAGATCCTTAGAGAACACTGTGATAAAATCTACAAGACTGTTTGCTTTACCGAGTAGCTTAAACATGCTGCAAGACTTGAAACACCACTGAAATGTTGAAAGCAGGGGGGAAGATGTTATCGGGCGCAGACTGTGCCCTCTCTTGTATAGTATTACACTTGGAGCCCTGCTAAGTATTTAATAGGTGCACTGGCTTCTGAGATTACCACTGCACTAGCAGAAAACTGCTTGGAACCCAGACCTGTCTTCATTCTTCTTGAGTTATGCATTGCATTACCATGAAGCAGCTTTTTCTTTCTTTTTTTCCTTTTTGTAATCTATTCCATATTTTTAGCTGTAATACAGATATGTTTTTGTGCATGGGATCCTGAGACTTGCTACAAGTGACCATATGGATTATTAATGAACGTTAGTGCCATTCATCAATAACCACCATCAGGGTTATTTACTAGCACAGGTGCAATTTGCACAGTACAATTATCTGCATTTATGCCAGCCCAAGTCTTGGTGCAGGAGAACAGTCTGACTTCATATAGATCTATGCATAGGATCACCTCTGAATAGCCCGCAATTCCATGTACATTCCCACGACATGCCCATGGAACACTTAAAATACGTGCGAATGCCCAGTTGCCAACCCATAACGCCCATTCAGCTACAAGTGAGATGTGACTAGTGATGAGCACCGGAAATTTTTCGGGTTTTGTGTTTTGGTTTTGGGTTCTGTTCCGAGGCCGTGTTTTGGGTTCGAACGCGTTTTGGCAAAACCTCACCGAATTTTTTTTGTCGGATTCGGGTGTGTTTTGGATTCGGGTGTTTTTTTTTCAAAAAACCCTAAAAAACAGCTTAAATCATAGAATTTGGGGGTCATTTTGATCCCAAAGTATTATTAACCTCAATAACCATAATTTCCACTCATTTTCAGTCTATTCTGAACACCTCACACCTCACAATATTATTTTTAGTCCTAAAATTTGCACCGAGGTCGCTGGATGGCTAAGCTAAGCGACCCAAGTGGCCGACACAAACACCTGGCCCATCTAGGAGTGGCACTGCAGTGTCACGCAGGATGGCCCTTCCAAAAAACACTCCCCAAACAGCACATGACGCAAAGAAAAAAAGAGGCGCAATGAGGTAGCTGTGTGAGTAAGCTAAGCGACCCTAGTGGCCGACACAAACACCTGGCCCATCTAGGAGTGGCACTGCAGTGTCACGCAGGATGGCCCTTCCAAAAAACACTCCCCAAACAGCACATGACGCAAAGAAAAAAAGAGGCGCAATGAGGTAGCTGTGTGAGTAAGCTAAGCGACCCTAGTGGCCGACACAAACACCTGGCCCATCTAGGAGTGGCACTGCAGTGTCACGCAGGATGGCCCTTCCAAAAAACACCCCCCAAACAGCACATGACGCAAAGAAAAATGAAAGAAAAAAGAGGTGCAAGATGGAATTGTCCTTGGGCCCTCCCACCCACCCTTATGTTGTATAAACAGGACATGCACACTTTAACCAACCCATCATTTCAGTGACAGGGTCTGCCGCACGACTGTGACTGAAATGACGGGTTGGTTTGGACCCCCACCAAAAAAGAAGCAATTAATCTCTCCTTGCACAAACTGGCTCTACAGAGGCAAGATGTCCACCTCATCATCATCCTCCGATATATCATCACCGTGTACATCCCCCTCCTCACAGATTATCAATTCGTCCCCACTGGAATCCACCATCTCAGCTCCCTGTGTACTTTGTGGAGGCAATTGCTGCTGGTCAATGTCTCCACGGAGGAATTGATTATAATTCATTTTAATGAACATCATCTTCTCCACATTTTCTGGATGTAACCTCGTACGCCGATTGCTGACAAGGTGAGCGGCGGCACTAAACACTCTTTCGGAGTACACACTTGTGGGAGGGCAACTTAGGTAGAATAAAGCCAGTTTGTGCAAGGGCCTCCAAATTGCCTCTTTTTCCTGCCAGTATAAGTACGGACTGTCTGACGTGCCTACTTGGATGCGGTCACTCATATAATCCTCCACCATTCTTTCAATGGGGAGATAATTATATGCAGTGACAGTAGACGACATGTCCGTAATCGTTGGCAGGTCCTTCAGTCCGGACCAGATGTCAGCATCAGCAGTCGCTCCAGACTGCCCTGCATCACCGCCAGCGGGTGGGCTCGGAATTCTGAGCCTTTTCCTCGCACCCCCAGTTGCGGGAGAATGTGAAGGAGGAGATCTTGACAGGTCGCGTTCCGCTTGACTTGACAATTTTGTCACCAGCAGTTCTTTGAACCCCAGCAGACTTGTGTCTGCCGGAAAGAGAGATCCAAGGTAGGTTTTAAATCTAGGATCGAGCACGGTGGCCAAAATGTAGTGCTCTGATTTCAACAGATTGACCACCCGTGAATCCTTGTTAAGCGAATTAAGGGCTCCATCCACAAGTCCCACATGCCTAGCGGAATCGCTCTGTGTTAGCTCCTCCTTCAATGTCTCCAGCTTCTTCTGCAAAAGCCTGATGAGGGGAATGACCTGACTCAGGCTGGCAGTGTCTGAACTGACTTCACGTGTGGCAAGTTCAAAAGGTTGCAGAATCTTGCACAACGTTGAAATCATTCTCCACTGCGCTTGAGACAGGTGCATTCCACCTCCTATATCGTGCTCAGTTGTATAGGCTTGAATGGCCTTTTGCTGCTCCTCCAACCTCTGAAGCATATAGAGGGTTGAATTCCACCTCGTTATCACTTCTTGCTTCAGATGATGGCAGGGCAGGTTCAGGCGTTTTTGGTGGTGCTCCAGTCTTCTGTACGTGGTGCCTGTACGCCGAAAGTGTCCCGCAATTCTTCTGGCCACCGACAGCATCTCTTGCACGCCCCTCTCGTTTTTTAAGTAATTCTGCACCACCAAATTCAAGGTATGTGCAAAACATGGGACGTGCTGGAATTTGCCCATATTTAATGCACACACAATATTGCTGGCGTTGTCCGATGCCACAAATCCACAGGAGAGTCCAATTGGGGTAAGCCATTCTGCGATGATCTTCCTCAGTTGCCGTAAGAGGTTTTTAGCTGTGTGCGTATTCTGGAAAGCGGCGATACAAAGCGTAGCCTGCCTAGGAAAGAGTTGGCGTTTGCGAGATGCTGCTACTGGTGCCGCCGCTGCTGTTCTTGCGGCGGGAGTCCATACATCTACCCAGTGGGCTGTCACAGTCATATAGTCCTGACCCTGCCCTGCTCCACTTGTCCACATGTCCGTGGTTAAGTGGACATTGGGTACAACTGCATTTTACACTGGTGAGTCTTTTTCTGAGGTCTGTGTACATTTTCGGTATCGCCTGCCTAGAGAAATGGAACCTAGATGGTATTTGGTACCGGGGACACAGTACCTCCAACAAGTCTCTAGTTGCCTCTGCAGTAATGATGGATACCGGAACCACGTTTCTCACCGCCCAGGATGCCAAGGCCTCAGTTATCCGCTTTGCAGCAGGATGACTGCTGTGATATTTCATCTTCCTCGCAAAGGACTGTTGGACAGTCAATTGCTTGGTGGAAGTAGTAAAAGTGGTCTTACGAGTACGACTTCCCCTCTGGGATGACCATCGACTCCCAGCAGCAACAACAGCAGCGCCAGCAGCAGTAGGCGTTACAAGCAAGGATGCATCGGAGGAATCCCAGGCAGGAGAGGACTCGTCAGAATTGCCAGTGACATGGCCTGCAGGACTATTGGCATTCCTGGGGAAGGAGGAAATTGACACTGAGGGAGTTGGTGGGGTGGTTTGCGTGAGCTTGGTTACAAGAGGAAGGGATTTACTGGTCAGTGGACTGCTTCCGCTGTCGCCCAAAGTTTTTGAACTTGTCACTGACTTATGATGAATGCGCTGCAGGTGACGTATAAGGGAGGATGTTCCGAGGTGGTTAACGTCCTTACCCCTACTTATTACAGCTTGACAAAGGCAACACACGGCTTGACAAATGTTGTCCGCATTTCTGTTGAAATACTTCCACACCGAAGAGCTGATTTTTTTGATATTTTCACCAGGCATGTCAATGGCCCTATTCCTCCCACGGACAACAGGTGTCTCCCCGGGTGCCTGACTTAAACAAACCACCTCACCATCAGAATCCTCCTGGTCAATTTCCTCCCCAGCGCCAGCAACACCCATATCCTCCTCATCCTGGTGTACTTCAACACTGACATCTTCAATCTGACTATCAGGAACTGGACTGCGGGTGCTCCTTCCAGCACTTGCAGGGGGCGTGCAAATGGTGTAAGGCGCATGCTCTTCACGTCCAGTGTTGGGAAGGTCAGGCATCGCAAACAACACAATTGGACTCTCCTTGTGGATTTGTGATTTCGAAGAACGCACAGTTCTTTGCTGTGCTTTTGCCAGCTTGAGTCTTTTCATTTTTCTAGCGAGAGGCTGAGTGCTTCCATCCTCATGTGAAGCTGAACCACTAGCCATGAACATAGGCCAGGGCCTCAGCCGTTCCTTGCCACTCCGTGTGGTAAATGGCATATTGGCAAGTTTACGCTTCTCCTCCGACAATTTTATTTTAGATTTTTGAGTCCTTTTTTTACTGATATTTGGTGTTTTGGATTTTACATGCTCTGTACTATGACATTGGGCATCGGCCTTGGCAGACGACGTTGCTGGCATTTCATCGTCTCGGCCATGACTAGTGGCAGCAGCTTCAGCACGAGGTGGAAGTCGATCTTGATCTTTCCCTATTTTTGGAACCTCAACATTTTTGTTCTCCATATTTTCATAGGCACAACTAAAAGGCACCTCAGGTAAACAATGGAGATGGATGGATACTAGTATACTTATGGATTGACGAGCGACTGCCGACACAGAGGTAGCTACAGCCGTGGACTACCGTACTGCGTCTGCTGCTAATATAGACTAGATGATAATGATATAAAAAATATATATATATATATCACTACTGCAGCCGGACAGGTATATATTATATAATGACGGACCTGCTGGACACTGTCAGCTCAGCACTGCAGACTCCTAAAGTAAGCTACTAGTAGTATCAAGAAGATAGAAAAAAAAAAAACACCACAGGTGGTATACAATTATGGATGGACGAGCGACTGCCGACACAGAGGTAGCTACAGCCGTGGACTACCGTACTGCGTCTGCTGCTAATATAGACTGGATGATAATGATATAAAAAATATATATATATATCACTACTGCAGCCGGACAGGTATATATTATATAATGACGGACCTGCTGGACACTGTCAGCTCAGCACTGCAGACTCCTAAAGTAAGCTACTAGTAGTATCAAGAAGATAGAAAAAAAAACCACCACAGGTAGGTGGTATACAATTATGGATGGACTAGCGACTGCCGACACAGAGGTAGCTACAGCCGTGGACTACCGTACTGCGTCTGCTGCTAATATAGACTGGATGATAATGAGATATAAAATATATATATATCACTACTGCAGCCGGACAGGTATATATTATATAATGACGGACCTGCTGGACACTGTCAGCTCAGCACTGCAGACTCCTAAAGTAAGCTACTAGTATCAAGAAGATAGAAAAAAAAAAAACACCACAGGTAGGTGGTATACAATTATGAATGGACTAGCGACTGCCGACACAGAGGTAGCTACAGCCGTGGACTACTGTACTGCGTCTGCTGCTAATATAGACTGGATGATAATGAGATATAAAATATATATATATCACTACTGCAGCCGGACAGGTATATATTATATAATGACGGACCTGCTGGACACTGTCAGCTCAGCACTGCAGACTCCTAAAGTAAGCTACTAGTAGTATCAAGAAGATAGAAAGAAAAAAAAACACCACAGGTAGGTGGTATACAATTATGGATGGACTAGCGACTGCCGACACAGAGGTAGCTACAGCCGTGGACTACCGTACTGCGTCTGCTGCTAATATAGACTGGATGATAATGAGATATAAAATATATATATATCACTACTGCAGCCGGACAGGTATATATTATATAATGACGGACCTGCTGGACACTGTCAGCTCAGCACTGCAGACTCCTAAAGTAAGCTACTAGTATCAAGAAGATAGAAAAAAAAAAAACACCACAGGTAGGTGGTATACAATTATGAATGGACGAGCGACTGCCGACACAGAGGTAGCTACAGCCGTGGACTACCGTACTGCGTCTGCTGCTAATATAGACTGGATGATAATGATATAAAAAAAATATATATATATCACTACTGCAGCCGGACAGGTATATATTATATAATGACGGACCTGCTGGACACTGTCAGCTCAGCACTGCAGACTCCTAAAGTAAGCTACTAGTATCAAGAAGATAGAAAAAAAAAAAAAACACCACGGGTAGGTGGTATACAATTATGGATGGACGAGCGACTGCCGACACAGAGGTAGCTACAGCCGTGGACTACCGTACTGCGTCTGCTGCAGTGCTAATATAGACTGGATGATAATGATATAAAAAATATATATATATATATATCACTACTGCAGCCGTACAGGTATATATTATATAATGACGGACCTGCTGGACACTGTCAGCAGAATGCGTTTATAGAATAAAAACACCACACGACGAGTGTTTAACTTTTTCAGGCAGACAATCACAATATACTGGTAGTCAGTGGTCACTTGTCAGTCACACTGGCACTGGCAGTGGCACTCTGGCAGCAAAAGTGTGCACTGTTAAAATATGTACTCCTGCTATAACTGCTCCCCAGTCTCCCCCACAATTAAGCTGTGTGAGCAGTGAGCACTCAGCACAGTCAAATATACAGTATTACATAGATGATGCAGCACACTGAGGGCACACTGAGGCTGAGCACAGATATGGTATGTGACTGTGTCACACTGTGTATCGTTTTTTTTCAGGCAGAGAACGGATTAATTAAACTGGTGGTCACTGGTCACACTATCAGCAAGTAGTACTCCGTCCTAATATGCTCCCCAAAATTAGTAAATCAAGTGTCTCTACTCTCTCTACTACTCTCTAGTCTACTCTAAACGGAGAGGACGCCAGCCACGTCCTCTCCCTATCAATCTCAATGCACGTGTGAAAATGGCGGCGACGCGCGGCTCCTTATATAGAATCCGAGTCTCGCGAAAGAATACGAGCCTCGCGAGAATCCGACAGCGGGATGATGACGTTCGGGCGCGCTCGGGTTAGCCGAGCAAGGTGGGAAGATCCGAGTCTGCCTCGGACCCGTGTAAAAGCGTGAAGTTCGGGGGGGTTCGGTTTCCGAGAAACCGAACCCGCTCATCACTAGATGTGACAGAGACGCACATGACACATGACTCCGCTGGAAATTCTGGTAATTGCTGTAATTTGCATATGCAGGCTGCAACAAACTCACAGTGTGCTAAATATTGCGAGGACCGTTTGCTTTTGGAACTACGTACAACTCTTTATGATTGATTTTGAAAAATAACTTTTTCTGGTTTTGTTGACTTTAAATGTGCCTTTGACAGTGTGGGCCAAGAATCTATAGTTCGTTTTTTACAGCGCTCACTTATCCCAATCGTATCAAGAATGCATTGTATAGTGTATTGTCTAATACATACACATCTAATAATAATTACAAACTATTGTATTACCAATAAAGTACACTATATCACAATTCTTATGTCAATATAGGAAAATTTATTCAGAAAAAATATATATCGAGTATAAGTCGACCCGAATATAAGCCGAGGCACCTAATTTTACCACAAAAACCTGGGAAAACTTATTGACTCGAGTATAAGCCTAGGGTGGGAAATGCAGCTCTAGCCGTACACAGCCCTCGTAGTGCCAGATATGCCCTCATACTGCCAGATATGCCCCCACAGTGCCAGATGTGCCAGATATGCCCTCATGCTGCCAGATATGCCCTCATGCTGCCAGATATGCCCCACAGTGCCAGATATGCCCTCATGCTGCCAGATATGCCCCACAATGCCAGATGTGCCAGATATGCCCCACAGTGCCAGATATGCCCTCATGCTTCCAGATATGCCCCACAGTGCCAGATGTGCCAGATATGCCCTCATGCTGCCAGATATGCCCCACAGTGCCAGATATGCCCCACAGTGCCAGATGTGCCAGATATGCCCTCATGCTGCCAGATATGCCCCACAGTGCCAGATATGCCCCACAGTGCCAGATGTGCCAGATATGCCCTCATGCTGCCAGATATGCCCTCATGCTGCCAGATATTCCCCACAGTAGTGACAGATGTGCCAGATATGCCCTCATACTGCCAGATATACCCCACAGTGCCAGATATGCCCTCATGCTGCCAGGTATGCCCCACAGTGCCAGATGTGCCAGATATGCCCCACAATGCCAGATATGACCCACAGTGCCAGATATGCCCTCATGCTTCCAGATATGCCCCACAGTGCCAGATGTGCCAGATATGCCCTCATGCTCTCAGATATGCCCCACAGTGCCAGATATGCCCTCATGCTGCCAGATGTGCCAGATATGCCCTCATGCTGCCAGATATGCCCTCATGCTTCCAGATATGCCCCACAGTGCCAGATGTGCCCTCATGCTGCCAGATATGCCCCACAGTGCCAGATATGCCCTCATGCTGCCAGATATGCCCCACAATGCCAGATATGCCCTCATGCTGCCAGATATACCCCACAGTGCCAGATATGCCCTCATGCTGCCAGATATGCCCCACAGTGCCAGATGTGCCAGATATGCCCCACAATGCCAGATGTGCCAGATATGCCCCACAGTGCCAGATATGCCCTCATGCTGCCAGATATGCCCCACAGTGCCAGTTACTTACCCTCCGTCGCTCCCGCGCTGTCTTCTGAAGGAGGGACACGGAGGGCACAGCGCGCGGTCTCCTGTGTCCCTCCTGGTCTCCGGCGGCAGCGGCGTGTGTGTTAAAGGAAGTGCCGGAGACGCAGGAGGGACACAGGAGAGCCTGTGCCCTCCGTGTCTCTCCTTCAGAAGACAGCGCGGGAGCGATGGAGGGTAAGTAACTGGCACTGTGGGGCATATCTGGCAGCATGAGGGCATATCTGGCACTGTGGGGCATATATGGCACATCTGGCATTGTGGGGCATATCTGGCACATATCGAGTATAAGTCGACCCGAATATAAGCCGAGGCACCTAATTTTACCACAAAAACCTGGGAAAACTTATTGACTCCAGTATAAGCCTAGGGTGGGAAATGCAGCTCTAGCCGTACACTAGCCCTCAGTGCCAGATATGCCCCCATACTGCCAGATATGCCCTCATACTGCCAGATATGCCCCCACAGTGCCAGATGTGCCAGATATGCCCTCATGCTGCCAGATATGCCCCACAGTGCCAGATATGCCCTCATGCTTCCAGATATGCCCCACAGTGCCAGATATGCCCTCATGCTGCCAGATATGCCCCACAGTGCCAGATGTGCCAGATATGCCCTCATGCTGCCAGATATGCCCCACAGTGCCAGATATGCCCTCATGCTGCCAGATATGCCCTGATGCTTCCAGATATGCCCCACAGTGCCAGATGTGCCCTCATGCTGCCAGATATGCCCCACAGTGCCAGATAGGCCCCACAATGCCAGATGTGCCAGATAAGCCCCACAGTGCCAGATATGCCCTCATGCTGCCAGATATGCCCTCATGCTTCCAGATATGCCCCACAGTGCCAGATGTGCCAGATGTGCCCTCATGCTGCCAGATATGCCCCACAGTGCCAGATATGCCCCACAGTGCCAGATGTGCCAGATATGCCCTCATGCTGCCAGATATGCCCTCATGCTGCCAGATATGCCCCACAGTGCCAGATATGCCCCACAGTGCCAGATGTGCCAGATATGCCCTCATGCTGCCAGATATGCCCTCATGCTGCCAGATATTCCCCACAGTAGTGCCAGATGTGCCAGATATGCCCTCATACTGCCAGATATACCCCACAGTGCCAGATATGCCCTCATGCTGCCAGATATGCCCCACAGTGCCAGATGTGCCAGATATGCCCCACAATGCCAGATGTGCCAGATATGACCCACAGTGCCAGATATGCCCTCATGCTTCCAGATATGCCCCACAGTGCCAGATGTGCCAGATATGCCCTCATGCTCTCAGATATGCCCCACAGTGCCAGATGTGCCAGATATGCCCTCATGCTGCCAGATAAGCCCCACAGTGCCAGATGTGCCAGATATGCCCTCATGCTGCCAGATATGCCATCATGCTTTCAGATATGCCCCACAGTGCCAGATGTGCCCTCATGCTGCCAGATATGCCCCACAGTGCCAGATGTGCCAGATATGCCCTCATGCTGCCAGATATGCCCCACAATGCCAGATGTGCCAGATATGCCCTCATGCTGCCAGATATGCCCCACAATGCCAGATGTGCCAGATATGCCCCACAGTGCCAGATATGCCCTCATGCTTCCAGATATGCCCTCATGCTGCCAGATATGCCCCACAGTGCCAGATATGCCCTCATGCTGCCAGATATGCCCCACAGTGCCAGATATGCCCTCATGCTTCCAGATATGCCCCACAGTGCCAGATGTGCCCTCATGCTGCCAGATATGCCCCACAGTGCCAGATGTGCCAGATATGCCCCACAATGCCAGATGTGCCAGATAAGCCCCACAGTGCCAGATATGCCCTCATGCTGCCAGATATGCCCCACAGTGCCAGTTACTTACCCTCCGTCGCTCCCGCGCGGTCTTCTGAAGGAGGGACACGGAGGGCACAGCGCGCGGTCTCCTGTGTCCCTCCTGTGTCTCCGGCGGCAGCGGCGTGTGTGTGTTAAAGGAAGTGCCGGAGACGCAGGAGGGACACAGGAGAGCCGCGCGCTGTGCCCTCCGTGTCCCTCCTTCAGAAGACAGCGCGGGAGCGATGGAGGGTAAGTAACTGGCACTGTGGGGCATATCTGGCAGCATGAGGGCATATCTGGCACTGTGGGGCATATCTGGCACATCCGGCATTGTGGGGCATATCTGGCACATATCGAGTATAAGTCGACCCGAATATAAGCCGAGGCACCTAATTTTACCACAAAAACCTGGGAAAACGTATTGACTCGAGTATAAGCCTAGGGTGGGAAATTCAGCTCTAGCCGTACACAGCCCTCGTAGTGCCAGATATGCCCTCATACTGCCAGATATGCCCCCACAGTGCCAGATTTGCCAGATATGCCCTCATGCTGCCAGATATGCCCCACAGTGCCAGATATGCCCTCATGCTGCCAGATATGCCCCACAATGCCAGATATGC
The DNA here is from genome assembly GCF_028390025.1 of Pseudophryne corroboree. Lineage (NCBI taxonomy): Eukaryota > Metazoa > Chordata > Amphibia > Anura > Myobatrachidae > Pseudophryne > Pseudophryne corroboree. The sequence continues at coordinate 345,211,105 of NC_086451.1, forward strand.
CCCACAGTGCCAGATATGCCCTCATGCTTCCAGATATGCCCCACAGTGCCAGATATGCCCTCATGCTGCCAGATATGCCCCACAGTGTCAGATGTGCCAGATATGCCCTCATGCTGCCAGATATGCCCCAAAGTGCCAGATGTGCCAGATATGCCCTCATGCTGCCAGATATGCACTCATGCTTCCAGATATGCCCCACAGTGCCAGATGTGCCCTCATGCTGCCAGATATGCCCCACAGTGCCAGATGTGCCAGATATGCCCTCATGCTGCCAGATATGCTCCACAATGCCAGATGTGCCAGATATGCCCTCATGCTGCCAGATATGCCTCACAGTGCCAGATATGCCCTCATGCTGCCAGATATGCCCCACAGTGCCAGATGTGCCAGATATGCCCCACAATGCCAGATGTGCCAGATATGCCCCACAGTGCCAGATATGCCCTCATGCTGCCAGATATGCCCCACAGTGCCAGTAACTTACCCTCCGTCGCTCCCGCGCTGTCTTCTGAAGGAGGGACACGGAGGGCACAGCGCGCTGTCTCCCGTGTCCCTCCTGCGTCTCCGGCGGCAGCGGCGTGTGTGTTAAAGGAAGTACCGGAGACGCAGGAGGGACACAGGAGAGACGCGCGCTGTGCCCTCCGTGTCCCTCCTAAATACTGACTTGAGTATAAGCCAAAGGGGCGTTTTCAGCACAAAAAAAAGTGCTGAAAAAGTCGGCTTATACTCGAGTATATACGGTATGTGCAGCACAGGTATGACTGGACAAACAGCATAAAAAAAGCACAAAAAGACCGACAACGTTACAAAGACAAAAACCAACATAAAACATACATACAACATATATAAAATACTTTATACAAAAGGAGACACGCCTACTGTGTTTAATTGGCCCTACACACTGAAAGATTTAAGTGAACGATATGAACGTTCTCGATCATTAATGAACGAGAACTCGTTCATATTGTTCAGTGTGTAGGCCCCAATGATGAACGATGCGTGGCCCCGCGCTCGTTCATCGTTGGTGCCCCGTTACTTATGCATGCAGGCCAATATGGACAATCTCGTCCATATTAAGGGCCCTACACACTAATAGATTTTACTAAACGGTATGAACGTTCTCATTCATTAATGAACGAGAGCAAGTTCATATCGTTTAGTGTGTAGGCACCAACGATGAATGATGCGCGGCCCCGCACTCGTTCATCGTTGGTGCCCCGTCACTTATGCATGCAGGCCAATATGGACGAGATTGTGTATATTAGCATGCACTGCTATGGAGCCGGGTGACCATCGATAGCTCCAGGTATTGAGGACACACTGAAAAAACACCTATAGCACATGATGCGCCAAAGAAAACATGATGAAAGCAGATGAAAGCAGATTGCCCAAGCAACAACCATTGCACTTCCACATTGATGATGCCAAGCAAGTTGCCTCAAACCGTTCCCAAGGGCGTGTGATTAATACAGATTCCCTGCCTTTGGCTGTCACAGTGCCGGCAAGCTTACCTTACCAGCGCTGACTGTAATCAAGTTAAGTCAAGACCCTTTATATCCTGTATATGCATCCTATAGGGCACTGTGGACCATTTGTGGGACAACCATGGTGCTTCTTGCATCTTGTGGCACCTAATATAAAAAAAGATAATAACTACCTTGATCAGGTGGGTAAAGGGCCCATTAAAGGGGGAGCACTCATATGGCCAATTCAATTAACTCACCCCAGCACGCAAGGGGTACATGTTGCTTTGTCAACGGCAGCAGATCTCGCCTCGCTATCAGCCCAATCTCACCCCAAACTTGCTGATTTTTGGATGCAGACCAATGGGTCTTCAAACACAAATCTGCAATTCTGGCGGTACCACAACTGTGGCATATAACCACACTTACTCACTGCGGCAAAAACATAGCCCCTAATTGAATTGCTCCCTTAGCTCAGTATAGTTAAGTACTTACAATACCATTGGATTCAAGGATTTTTGTTCAGAACCCCTATAAGGCTGCGTTTCTACATTGTTGCAATGACATCTCACTCCTAATTGAATTCCCCTTAAATTAGCTATTAACTAATATATCTAACTAACAGGTAACAATCATGATCATAATATGATAATACTTGACTTATGTTTTAAGATGTTTTGTTGACTACAACAAAAAATCCCACAAAAACATACAACTCAGAAAGTCTTGGGGGGTATTCAATTAGTGCAGTTTTTTTTCAACCAGTCAAAAAAATGGCACTTTTTGCCCGTTTTTAGGTCAAATTGACATTCAACCTATTCAATACCCGTGGCGTTTTTTTGACTGGTCGAAAAATCCGCACGGGCGTAAACCATGTGGACCGGCGAATTCGCTGTCGATCCATGTGTTTTGTCGAATTTGCAGGCATTTTTGACAGTTTTTTTGTCCATATTCACCCATGCCAATTTGACACAAAAAATAAAATAAAAAGGCATGGTGAAAATGGACCAAAAAAACTTTCGAAAGCGCCCACTATTGAATACCAACAGGTTGAATTAGTGCCGATTTTCAGAAAACTCTGCATTAATTGAATATATCCCTTAGTGGGAAATCAATTAGCCCCAATAATCTTTCAGGAGGAAAAAAACATTTGTTATCGCAATTTTTTCCAATGTTTTGCTTTGGGCTATTATAAAAAAAACTATTTTTTTTTTCCACCAGAAAAATTATCTATTTCACCTGAAAACAAACAGAATCCATGATAAGTTCACGGGCCTATGTGTTTTCATGGCCACAACGGGGCCTTTTATCTGGGATTTATATACACCTGCCTAAGGCAGTTAAAAAAAAAAAAATACCAGATGAGTGCCAGCTTCGGGGCTAATTGAATAGCCCCGGGGGTGTTCAATTTGCCATGGTAAATTACTGTGGCTAATTGAATTACCTCCTATATGTTTGAAAAGCATTATGGTCAAATGGGGTATTTGAAAAGACTATTGGGCAGATGTACTAAGCCTTGGAGAGAGATAAACTACCAACCAATCAGCTCAGTATTATGCAAGGCCGTCTTTTGGTATGGGCTCAATGGGCTCTTGCCCAAGGGCCCCAGGAGTATAAGGGCCATATGCTGATAGCTGAGGGTCCCCTCTTTCCAGGGGTACCAGATTTTTGAAAATCGGCCCTGGGGAACCGGAGATATCCGACTTGAAAGCAGTGGTCCCGATCCAAGCCTGTCAATTGCTCTTCCCAGCCAGATATCTCGGGTTCTGTCTGACTTAGAATTTTTCTGAGGATACACTCCAAAAGCTGGGACTCTCCCATTTTGGTGGACACTGGCAGTTTGTCTCTATTTTGCCCAGATCCAGAGATATCATCCTTCCAGCAGCTGGTCCCTGCTCCAGCTCCATATGCCTAATATGCAGTTTTAGATTTTCATTGGTGAATTCCTCTGGCTCGTGATCTCTGATCCCCAAGTACCCAGTACCTACTGAAAGGTGAGACTCTCTAGTTTAGTTTCTTATCCCATTTAAAGCTAAGAAATATATTTTCAGGAACTTGAGATATCTGCAGTCAAGCAAGCTGCCCTCCCACCGGAAAATTATGAATATTAAGCCCACTCCACTATCCACCCCTCCCCTACGTACTAAACACCCCTACCACACTGGTCATGTATGTGCAGTTTCTCTGTCTATGGCCTCCTATGTGAGCGGGCCAGCGCGTGTGTACGCAACCACTTTCATGACATGCCCATGACATTTCTGACACCATGCATCTCCCGTTTGCCTCAATTGCAACTCCGACTCTGTGCACGTGCTATATGGACACGTGCACACTGCAACATAGAAAAAGAAACAAAGAAAAAATATCTCTAGAGATAAATGGAGAGAGATAAAGTGAGGAGAGATAAAGTACCAACCAGTCAGCTCCTGTCAGTTTTCAAACACAGCCTGTAACATGGCAGTTAAGAGCTGATTGACTGGTAGTTTATCTCTCTCCACTTTATCACATCGGCCCCTATTAAAGTACTGTTACAAGTACATACAGTAGACAGAAACAAAATCTCTAGGAATGAAAGGAAACCGCTGGGGCTAATAAAAGAAAGAATTACAAGTGATTTATGGTTGGGGAAGTTCTTAAAGTGTTAACACTAAAAGGAACTAAGGACTTATAAAGTAATTACAGCAAAACTAACACAATCTACAGTGGACAGCAGAATAGCAAAGATAGTAACTGAAAAATGAATTGCAAAAGGGAAAGTAGGTCTAAGCTTAAAAAAATCTTGAAGTACATAAATAGCAAAACAATCAAATTGATAGTATCGCACATTAAACGACAGAGTAGTGGGATTGGTCGGGTAAGATAAGAAGAAAGCTGACCTCTTAAGTGCATCATTTTTAACAGTGTTCCCGAAGGTGGAAAAAAACGTCAGGAATCATGTTGTAAAGTAATAACCCGTACGCATCATTAGCTTTTACTTGTTTATCTCGAAATTAAGTGGAGACATGTCTACATGGAGTTAAGACAGATAGGGCCTGATCCCGAGTGGCACTTAATGGCGATGCCGCGCGCAGTTGACCGATGTTTTCATTCTGTGCATACTAAACCATGTGTTATCAGCTGAAAATGGGACATTTTGGGACATCAGTGTTCTTTAGGTCCTATTTGGGAACCTAGATTGCCAACTGGATTTATCCAGCTCTAATTAAATCTGTGTATAATCTGTCCAGTTCCTTGTCCTGGTGGTCTGTAATTGTTCCTGTCTGAAATACTTTTCTCATGCAAGTTGCCACTTTATAACAATGTCGCCTTTTTCCCAAGCTTTGGTGCATAGACTGGCAGATCCATCCATGCTCCATATCGGGTACGGGTTATTGGGTCAACTCAACTTAGGTCAACAGTCATTAGGTCAACCACTGAAGGTCGACATGGGCATTAGGTCGACATGTAGTAGGTCGACATGAGTTTTTGGACTTTTTTTGGTGTCGTTTTCTTCATAAAGTGACGGGGAACCCCAATTAGTGCACCGTGTCCCCTCGCTTCGGGCAAGGTGTCTCGCTCTGCTGTCGCTTTGCTCGACACAGGTTACTGTTCCAATCGTAGTCCACGTGGGTCGTCAAGTATGGAAAAATCCAAAAAATGGGAAAAAATTGTGATAAACTCATGTCGACCTTTTGATCTGTCGACCTATTGACCATGGCGACCTAGTGACCATGTCGACCTAATGCATGTCGACCTTTAGTGGTCTACCTAATGACTGTCGACCTAAGCTGTGTCGACCTAACGACCGTATCCCCTCCATATCTGTACCCAAGTGTTGCAGTGTTTGATGCACAGCATCATACCTTTCTCCATCCTTTGAATGTAGTGCCCACATTTTATGCAGCACCATAGACAGAATGATTGCTAATTCACATCAGTCCCTTTCCCAATCTAGTTTAAACGCAAAATTCACAAGCAAAGCTGTGTATTTATTTTGGCCATGAAGGGCATGCAAAGTTAGGGCACTTAATTTCAGCAAAGTATATTTATCCACAGAGAGTCATGTCTCCATTTTCTTGAAGCCTAGAAGGAATCGTTCTGTGTTCCCTTTAGCGGAAAATGCCTCCCCTTGGAGCCATTACTCCATCTTTTAGTCAGCAGTAGGGAGAATGTGTCCAAGGTTGAAGATTCTAGTGATTTTATTTTAATTACAGTTCTATTAACTTTTTAACTTGTGAAAACCTAAATTTGAGGTTACTAACCAATAGACGTCTTAGCACAGAAGGATTTTCCTGTTCTACAAATTACATGACATGTTTTGCCACTTAAAATGTTAAAGGAAAAAATCTCCACAACTTACACCTGCAATATCATGATCCATCTACAAACAGTTTTGTCAGATGATCTGTTACAATTAGTTCTTTTGTTTATTTCATGTTTTTAGTTTATAAAGACTTACTTTTGGTGATTATATTATAATTAATAAACTTTTGATGTTATAGCTAAAATCTTGATAAGGTCTATAGGACTAAAATGGCCATGCATCTACCCGGCAATTTCCTGATGCTAATCTGATCCACCAATCGATGGATTCTGATGATCAGCAATTTGTCAGGAATCTGCAAAATACAGCAAGCTAAAAATCCCAGACTCTCCGATTTAGTTTTCTTTTTGGGTCTGAATTGTGTACATACCTCTAGCACCCTCACTGGACACCAATACATCACTTGAAAATTCAACTTTCCCATAGTTGGGTTCAAACTGTCCGCAACTTAAGCTCCATTTAACACCATGTTATTACATCTAAGACAAACTTCCTACTGCTATAAAACCATCACTTTTTATTTAATAAACTTTTCAGATCTTGGGGCAGATGTATTAAGCCTGGAGACGGTTTAAAGTGAAAAGCCAGTGATATGTGCAAGGTGATAAATGCACCAGCCAATCAGCTCCTAACTGTTAATTTACATATTGGAACTGATTGGCTGGTGTGTTTATCACTGGTTTATCACTTCCTTATGCCTTCTCCAGGTTAATACATCTGCCCCATTATCCTGAAATACTAACCTGGTCTGCCCATGCTAGTGTACTCTCCTACAATATCCAGGAGTTTTTCCGACTCCCGAAGAGCAGGACACCTTACCAGATCCCGCCCACTTCCCTAGTGCAATGGTTGGGGCAGTATCTGTGGAGACATAAAAAGAGATAAAGCACCAACCAACCAGCTCCTGTCATTTTTCAAGCACATCCTGTAACTTGGCAGTTAGGAAGCTGATTGGCTGGTACTTTATCACTCTTTATTAGGGATGGCTATCGACCATCAGTGATTCAAAATCATCAATTGTCTATGACCGATGTTGCATACTTATACTATCGATGGAGGAATATTTTTTATTTTTTTTACAAGATGCCGGGACACGGAGCATAGCTCGCCATGACACCTGCGAAGCCCCACCCCCAGGCTGTGATTGGCCCGTGGGTCTTTCACAGAAATAACAGGGATGGCCATCGATGAGAGAAACCATTGATTGTCTCCCATAGCATAGTTAGCGACCATCGATGAACACTCTCAGTTTCACCATCGATGGCAACCATCAATGGTGAACACACCGATGGCCATCCCTACTCTTTATCTGTCTCTTCTTTATCACTTTTTAAGGCTTAATTATACATTGGTGCCTATGACTCAAATGGTGTCATCATGGCCTCGCCATTACCATCTGCCAAAATTAGCTAAGCCTGCTTTGGCCTTATCATAGGGGAATATGTGGCACTTTTGTCTGATTTTTGTAAACTTTTACGCTTCAAAAGTGTACCTAGAAGTGCAAATGAAATGTATTTAGTGAATATGCAACAGGAATATGTAAACTAGAGATGAGCGCCTGAAATTTTTCGGGTTTTGTGTTTTGGTTTTGGGTTCGGTTCCGCGGCCGTGTTTTGGGTTCGAACGCGTTTTGGCAAAACCTCACCGAATTTTTTTTGTCGGATTCGGGTGTGTTTTGGATTCGGGTGTTTTTTTCAAAAAACACTAAAAAACAGCTTAAATCATAGAATTTGGGGGTCATTTTGATCCCAAAGTATTATTAACCTCAAAAACCATAATTTACACTCATTTTCAGTCTATTCTGAAAACCTCACACCTCACAATATTATTTTTAGTCCTAAAATTTGCACCGAGGTCGCTGTGTGAGTAAGATAAGCGACCCTAGTGGCCGACACAAACACCGGGCCCATCTAGGAGTGGCACTGCAGTGTCACGCAGGATGTCCCTTCCAAAAAACCCTCCCCAAACAGCACATGACGCAAAGAAAAAAAGAGGCGCAATGAGGTAGCTGTGTGAGTAAGATTAGCGACCCTAGTGGCCGACACAAACACCGGGCCCATCTAGGAGTGGCACTGCAGTGTCACGCAGGATGGCCCTTCCAAAAAACCCTCCCCAAACAGCACATGACGCAAAGAAAAAAAGAGGCGCAATGAGGTAGCTGTGTGAGTAAGATTAGCGACCCTAGTGGCCGACACAAACACCGGGCCCATCTAGGAGTGGCACTGCAGTGTCACGCAGGATGGCCCTTCCAAAAAACCCTCCCCAAACAGCACATGACGCAAAGAAAAAAAGAGGCGCAATGAGGTAGCTGTGTGAGTAAGATTAGCGACCCTAGTGGCCGACACAAACACCGGGCCCATCTAGGAGTGGCACTGCAGTGTCACGCAGGATGGCCCTTCCAAAAAACCCCCCCCAAACAGCACATGACGCAAAGAAAAAAAGAGGCGCAATGAGGTAGCTGTGTGAGTAAGATTAGCGACCCTAGTGGCCGACACAAACACCGGGCCCATCTAGGAGTGGCACTGCAGTGTCACGCAGGATGTCCCTTCCAAAAAACCCTCCCCAAACAGCACATGACGCAAAGAAAAAAAGAGGCGCAATGAGGTAGCTGTGTGAGTAAGATTAGCGACCCTAGTGGCCGACACAAACACCGGGCCCATCTAGGAGTGGCACTGCAGTGTCACGCAGGATGTCCCTTCCAAAAAACCCTCCCCAAACAGCACATGACGCAAAGAAAAAAAGAGGCGCAATGAGGTAGCTGTGTGAGTAAGATTAGCGACCCTAGTGGCCGACACAAACACCGGGCCCATCTAGGAGTGGCACTGCAGTGTCACGCAGGATGTCCCTTCCAAAAAACCCTCCCCAAACAGCACATGACGCAAAGAAAAAAAGAGGCGCAATGAGGTAGCTGACTGTGTGAGTAAGATTAGCGACCCTAGTGGCCGACACAAACACCGGGCCCATCTAGGAGTGGCACTGCAGTGTCACGCAGGATGTCCCTTCCAAAAAAACCCTCCCCAATCAGCACATGATGCAAAGAAAAAGAAAAGAAAAAAGAGGTGCAAGATGGAATTGTCCTTGGGCCCTCCCACCCACCCTTATGTTGTATAAACAAAACAGGACATGCACACTTTAACCAACCCATCATTTCAGTGACAGGGTCTGCCACACGACTGTGACTGATATGACGGGTTGGTTTGGACCCCCCCCAAAAAAGAAGCAATTAATCTCTCCTTGCACAAACTGGCTCTACAGAGGCAAGATGTCCACCTCATCTTCACCCTCCGATATATCACCGTGTACATCCCCCTCCTCACAGATTATCAATTCGTCCCCACTGGAATCCACCATCTCAGCTCCCTGTGTACTTTGTGGAGGCAATTGCTGCTGGTCAATGTCTCCGCGGAGGAATTGATTATAATTCATTTTAATGAACATCATCTTCTCCACATTTTCTGGATGTAACCTCGTACGCCGATTGCTGACAAGGTGAGCGGCGGCACTAAACACTCTTTCGGAGTACACACTTGTGGGAGGGCAACTTAGGTAGAATAAAGCCAGTTTGTGCAAGGGCCTCCAAATTGCCTCTTTTTCCTGCCAGTATAAGTACGGACTGTGTGACGTGCCTACTTGGATGCGGTCACTCATATAATCCTCCACCATTCTATCAATGTTGAGAGAATCATATGCAGTGACAGTAGACGACATGTCCGTAATCGTTGTCAGGTCCTTCAGTCCGGACCAGATGTCAGCATCAGCAGTCGCTCCAGACTGCCCTGCATCACCGCCAGCGGGTGGGCTCGGAATTCTGAGCCTTTTCCTCGCACCCCCAGTTGCGGGAGAATGTGAAGGAGGAGATGTTGACAGGTCGCGTTCCGCTTGACTTGACAATTTTGTCACCAGCAGGTCTTTCAACCCCAGCAGACCTGTGTCTGCCGGAAAGAGAGATCCAAGGTAGGCTTTAAATCTAGGATCGAGCACGGTGGCCAAAATGTAGTGCTCTGATTTCAACAGATTGACCACCCGTGAATCCTTGTTAAGCGAATTAAGGGCTGCATCCACAAGTCCCACATGCCTAGCGGAATCGCTCCCTTTTAGCTCCTTCTTCAATGCCTCCAGCTTCTTCTGCAAAAGCCTGATGAGGGGAATGACCTGACTCAGGCTGGCAGTGTCTGAACTGACTTCACGTGTGGCAAGTTCAAAGGGCATCAGAACCTTGCACAACGTTGAAATCATTCTCCACTGCACTTGAGACAGGTGCATTCCACCTACTATATCGTGCTCAATTGTATAGGCTTGAATGGCCTTTTGCTGCTCCTCCAACCTCTGAAGCATATAGAGGGTTGAATTCCACCTCGTTACCACTTCTTGCTTCAGATGATGGCAGGGCAGGTTCAGTAGTTTTTGGTGGTGCTCCAGTTTTCTGTACGTGGTGCCTGTACGCCGAAAGTGTCCCGCAATTCTTCTGGCCACCGACAGCATCTCTTGCACGCCCCTGTCGTTTTTTAAAAAATTCTGCACCACCAAATTCAAGGTATGTGCAAAACATGGGACGTGCTGGAATTGGCCCAGATTTAATGCACACACAATATTGCTGGCGTTGTCCGATGCCACAAATCCACAGGAGAGTCCAATTGGGGTAAGCCATTCCGCGATGATCTTCCTCAGTTGCCGTAAGAGGTTTTCAGCTGTGTGCGTATTCTGGAAAGCGGTGATACAAAGCGTAGCCTGCCTAGGAAAGAGTTGGCGTTTGCGAGATGCTGCTACTGGTGCCGCCGCTGCTGTTCTTGCGGCGGGAGTCCATACATCTACCCAGTGGGCTGTCACAGTCATATAGTCCTGACCCTGCCCTGCTCCACTTGTCCACATGTCCGTGGTTAAGTGGACATTGGGTACAGCTGCATTTTTTAGGACACTGGTGACTCTTTTTCTGAGGTCTGTGTACATTTTCGGTATCGCCTGCCTAGAGAAATGGAACCTAGATGGTATTTGGTACCGGGGACACAGTACCTCCAACAAGTCTCTAGTTGGCTCTGCAGTAATGATGGATACCGGAACCACGTTTCTCACCACCCAGGATGCCAAGGCCTCAGTTATCCGCTTTGCAGTAGGATGACTGCTGTGATATTTCATCTTCCTCGCAAAGGACTGTTGAACAGTCAATTGCTTACTGGAAGTAGTACAAGTGGGCTTACGACTTCCCCTCTGGGATGACCATCGACTCCCAGCGGCAACAACAGCAGCGCCAGCAGCAGTAGGCGTTACACGCAAGGATGCATCGGAGGAATCCCAGGCAGGAGAGGACTCGTCAGAATTGCCAGTGACATGGCCTGCAGGACTATTGGCATTCCTGGGGAAGGAGGAAATTGACACTGAGGGAGTTGGTGGGGTGGTTTGCGTGAGCTTGGTTACAAGAGGAAGGGATTTACTGGTCAGTGGACTGCTTCCGCTGTCACCCAAAGTTTTTGAACTTGTCACTGACTTATTATGAATGCGCTGCAGGTGACGTATAAGGGAGGATGTTCCGAGGTGGTTAACGTCCTTACCCCTACTTATTACAGCTTGACAAAGGGAACACACGGCTTGACACCTGTTGTCCGCATTTCTGGTGAAATACCTCCACACCGAAGAGCTGATTTTTTTGGTATTTTCACCTGGCATGTCAACGGCCATATTCCTCCCACGGACAACAGGTGTCTCCCCGGGTGCCTGACTTAAACAAACCACCTCACCATCAGAATCCTCCTGGTCAATTTCCTCCCCAGCGCCAGCAACACCCATATCCTCCTCATCCTGGTGTACTTCAACACTGACATCTTCAATCTGACTATCAGGAACTGGACTGCGGGTGCTCCTTCCAGCACTTGCAGGGGGCGTGCAAATGGTGGAAGGCGCATGCTCTTCACGTCCAGTGTTGGGAAGGTCAGGCATCGCAACCGACACAATTGGACTCTCCTTGTGGATTTGGGATTTCAAAGAACGCACAGTTCTTTGCGGTGCTTTGCCTTTTGCCAGCTTGAGTCTTTTCAGTTTTCTAGCGAGAGGCTGAGTGCTTCCATCCTCATGTGAAGCTGAACCACTAGCCATGAACATAGGCCAGGGCCTCAGCCGTTCCTTGCCACTCCGTGTGGTAAATGGCATATTGGCAAGTTTACGCTTCTCCTCCGACAATTTTATTTTAGGTTTTGGAGTCCTTTTTTTACTGATATTTGGTGTTTTGGTTTTGACATGCTCTGTACTATGCCATTGGGCATCGGCCTTGGCAGACGACGTTGCTGGCATTTCATCGTCTCGGCCATGACTAGTGGCAGCAGCTTCAGCACGAGGTGGAAGTGGATCTTGATCTTTCCCTAATTTTGGAACCTCAACATTTTTGTTCTCCATATTTTAATAGGCACAACTAAAAGGCACCTCAGGTAAACAATGGAGATGGATGGATTGGATACTAGTATACAATTATGGACGGGCTGCCGAGTGCCGACACAGAGGTAGCCACAGCCGTGAACTACCGCACTGTACTGTGTCTGCTGCTAATATATAGACTGGTTGATAAAGAGATAGTATACTCGTAACTAGTATGTATGTATAAAGAAAGAAAAAAAAACCACGGTTAGGTGGTATATACAATTATGGACGGGCTGCCGAGTGCCGACACAGAGGTAGCCACAGCCGTGAACTACCGCACTGTACTGTGTCTGCTGCTAATATATAGACTGGTTGATAAAGAGATAGTATACTCGTAACTAGTATGTATGTATAAAGAAAGAAAAAAAAACCACGGTTAGGTGGTATATACAATTATGGACGGGCTGCCGAGTGCCGACACAGAGGTAGCCACAGCCGTGAACTACCGCACTGTACTGTGTCTGCTGCTAATATATAGACTGGTTGATAAAGAGATAGTATACTCGTAACTAGTATGTATGTATAAAGAAAGAAAAAAAAACCACGGTTAGGTGGTATATACAATTATGGACGGGCTGCCGAGTGCCGACACAGAGGTAGCCACAGCCGTGAACTACCGCACTGTACTGTGTCTGCTGCTAATATATAGACTGGTTGATAAAGAGATAGTATACTCGTAACTAGTATGTATGTATAAAGAAAGAAAAAAAACCCACGGTTAGGTGGTATATACAATTATGGACGGGCTGCCGAGTGCCGACACAGAGGTAGCCACAGCCGTGAACTACCGCACTGTACTGTGTCTGCTGCTAATATATAGACTGGTTGATAAAGAGATAGTATACTCGTAACTAGTATGTATGTATAAAGAAAGAAAAAAAAACCACGGTTAGGTGGTATATACAATTATGGACGGGCTGCCGAGTGCCGACACAGAGGTAGCCACAGCCGTGAACTACCGCACTGTACTGTGTCTGCTGCTAATATAGACTGGTTGATAAAGAGATAGTATACTCGTAACTAGTATGTATGTATAAAGAAAGAAAAAAAAACCACGGTTAGGTGGTATATACAATTATGGACGGGCTGCCGAGTGCCGACACAGAGGTAGCCACAGCCGTGAACTACCGCACTGTACTGTGTCTGCTGCTAATAATAAGAATTTACTTACCGATAATTCTATTTCTCGGAGTCCGTAGTGGATGCTGGGGTTCCTGAAAGGACCATGGGGAATAGCGGCTCCGCAGGAGACAGGGCACAAAAAAGTAAAGCTTTACTAGGTCAGGTGGTGTGCACTGGCCCCTCCCCCTATGACCCTCCTCCAGACTCCAGTTAGGTACTGTGCCCGGACGAGCATACACAATAAGGGAGGCATTTTGAATCCCGGGTAAGACTCATACCAGCCACACCAATCACACCGTACAACTTGTGATCTAAACCCAGTTAACAGTATGACAACAGAAAGGGCCTCTTAAAGATGGCTCCTTAACAATAACCCGAATTAGTTAACAATAACTATGTACAAGTATTGCAGATAATCCGCACTTGGGATGGGCGCCCAGCATCCACTACGGACTCCGAGAAATAGAATTATCGGTAAGTAAATTCTTATTTTCTCTATCGTCCTAAGTGGATGCTGGGGTTCCTGAAAGGACCATGGGGATTATACCAAAGCTCCCAAACGGGCGGGAGAGTGCGGATGACTCTGCAGCACCGAATGAGAGAACTCCAGGTCCTCCTTTGCCAGGGTATCAAATTTGTAAAATTTTACAAACGTGTTCTCCCCCGACCACGTAGCTGCTCGGCAGAGTTGTAATGCCGAGACCCCTCGGGCAGCCGCCCAAGATGAGCCCACCTTCCTTGTGGAGTGGGCTTTTACAGTTTTAGGCTGTGGCAGGCCTGCCACAGAATGTGCAAGTTGAATTGTGTTACAAATCCAACGAGCAATCGACTGCTTAGAAGCAGGTGCGCCCAACTTGTTGGGTGCATACAATATAAACAGCGAGTCAGATTTTCTGACTCCAGCCGTCCTTGCAATGTATATTTTTAAGGCTCTGACAACGTCCAACAACTTGGAGTCCTCCAAGTCGCTAGTGGCCGCAGGCACCACAATAGGTTGGTTCAGATGAAATGCTGATACCACTTTAGGGAGAAAATGCGGACGAGTCCGCAGTTCTGCCCTATCCGAATGGAAGATTAGATAAGGACTTTTATAAGATAAAGCCGCCAATTCAGATACTCTCCTGGCAGAGGCCAGGGCTAGTAACATAGTCACTTTCAATGTGAGATATTTCAAATCCACCTTTTTCAATGGTTCAAACCAATGGGATTTGAGGAAATCTAAAACTACATTTAGATCCCACGGTGCCACCGGAGGCACCACAGGAGGCTGTATATGCAGTACTCCCTTGACAAAAGTCTGGACCTCAGGGACAGAGGCCAATTCTTTTTGGAAGAATATTGACAGGGCCGAAATTTGAACCTTAATGGATCCCAATTTGAGACCCATAGATAATCCTGATTGCAGGAAATGTAGGAAACGACCCAGTTGGAATTCCTCCGTCGGAACCCTCCGATCCTCGCACCACGCTACATATTTTCGCCAAATGCGGTGATAATGTTTCACGGTGACTTCCTTCCGTGCCTTAATCAAGGTAGGAATGACTTCTTCTGGAATGCCTTTCCCTTTTAGGATCTGGCGTTCAACCGCCATGCCGTCAAACGCAGCCGCGGTAAGTCTTGAAAAAGACAGGGACCCTGCTGTAGCAGGTCCCTTCTCAGAGGTAGAGGCCACGGTTCGTCCGTGAGCATCTCTTGAAGTTCCGGATACCAAGTCCTTCTCGGCCAATCCGGAACCACTAGTATTGTTCTTACTCTTCTTTGCCGTATGATCTTCAATACCTTTGGTATGAGCGGCAGAGGAGGAAACACATACACTGACTGGTACACCCAAGGAGTTACCAGTGCGTCCACAGCTATTGCCTGTGGATCTCTTGACCTGGCGCAATATTTGTCCAGTTTCTTGTTGAGGCGAGACGCCATCATGTCTACAATTGGTCTTTCCCAACGGTCTATTAACATGTTGAAGACTTCTGGATGTAGACCCCACTCTCCCGGATGAAGATCGTGTCTGCTGAGGAAGTCTGCTTCCCAGTTGTCCACGCCCGGGATGAACACTGCTGACAGTGCTATCACGTGATTCTCCGCCCAGCGAAGAATCTTGGCAGCTTCTGCCATTGCACTCCTGCTTCTTGTGCCGCCCTGCCTGTTTACATGGGCGACCGCCGTGATGTTGTCCGACTGAATCAACACCGGCTTTCCTTGCAGGAGAAGTTCCGCCTGGCTTAGAGCATTGTAGATTGCTCTTAGTTCCAGAATGTTTATGTGAAGAGACTTTTCCAGACTCGTCCATACTCCCTGGAAGTTTCTTCCTTGTGTGACTGCTCCCCAGCCTCTCAGGCTGGCGTCCGTGGTCACCAGGATCCAATCCTGAATGCCGAATCTGCGGCCTTCTAATAGGTGAGCCTTCTGCAACCACCACAGAAGTGACACCCTTGTCTTTGGTGACAGGGTTATTCGCAGGTGCATCTGCAGATGCGACCCTGACCATTTGTCCAACAGATCCCTTTGGAATATTCTTGCATGGAATCTGCCGAATGGAATTGCTTCGTAAGAAGCCACCATTTTTCCCAGGACTCTTGTGCATTGATGTACTGACACTTTTCCTGGTTTTAGGAGGTTCCTGACCAGATCGGATAACTCCTTGGCTTTTTCCTCTGGAAGGAAAACCTTTTTCTGAACCGTGTCCAGAATCATTCCTAGGAACAGCAGACGAGTTGTCGGGATTAAATGGGATTTTGGAATATTCAGAATCCACCCGTGTTGTCTTAGCACCTCTTGAGATAGTGCTAAAGCTGTCTCCAGCTGTTCTCTGGACCTTGCCCTTATTAGGAGATCGTCCAAGTATGGGATAACTAATACGCCTTTTCTTCGAAGAAGAATCATCATCTCGGCCATTACCTTGGTAAAGACCCGAGGCGCCGTGGACAATCCGAACGGCAGCGTCTGAAACTGATAGTGACAGTTTTGAACAATGAACCTGAGGTACCCCTGGTGTGCGGGGTAAATCGGAACGTGTAGATACGCATCCTTGATGTCCAAGGATACCATAAAGTCCCCTTCTTCCAGGTTCGCTATCACTGCTCTGAGTGACTCCATCTTGAACTTGAACTTTTTTATGTAGAGGTTCAAGGACTTCAGATTTAGAATAGGCCTTACCGAGCCATCCGGCTTCGGTACCACAAATAGAGTGGAATAATACCCCTTTCCTTGTTGTAATAGGGGTACTTTGACTATCACCTGCTGAGCGTACAGCTTGTGAATGGCTTCCAACACCCTCTCCCTTTCGGAAGAGACGGTTGGTAAGGCAGACTTCAGGAAACGATGAGGAGGATCCGTCTCTAATTCCAACCTGTACCCCTGAGATATTATCTGCAGGATCCAGGGGTCTACCTGCGAGTGAGCCCACTGCGCGCTGTAATTTTTGAGACGGCCCCCCACTGTCCCCGAGTCCGCTTGAGAGGCCCCAGCGTCATGCTGAGGTTTTTGCAGGAGCCGGGGAGGGCTTCTGTTCCTGGGAAGGAGCTGCCTGTTGGTGTCTCTTCCCTCTTCCTCTGCCTCGTGGCAGGTACGACAAGCCCTTTGCTCTCTTATTTTTGTAGGAGCGAAAAGGCTGCGGTTGAAAGGTCGGTGCCTTTCTCTGTTGGGGAGTGACTTGAGGTAAAAAAGTGGATTTCCCGGCAGTAGCCGTGGCCACCAAGTCTGATAGACCAACTCCAAATAACTCCTCCCCTTTATACGGCAAAACCTCCATGTGACGTTTTGAATCCGCATCGCCTGTCCACTGTCGTGTCCATAAGGCTCTTCTGGCTGAAATGGACATAGCACTCACCCGAGATGCCAGTGTGCAAATATCCCTCTGTGCATCACGCATATAGATAAATGCATCCTTTATTTGTTCTAACGACAGTAAAACATTGTCCCTATCTAGGGTATCAATATTTTCAATCAGGGATTCTGACCAAACTACTCCAGCACTGCACATCCAGGCAGTTGCTATAGCTGGTCGTAGTATAACACCTGCATGTGTGTATATATTCTTTTGAATAACTTCCATCTTTCTATCTGATGGATCCTTAAGTGCGGCCGTCTCAGGAGAGGGTAACGCCACTTGTTTGGATAAGCGTGTGAGCGCCTTGTCCACCTTAGGGGGTGTTTCCCAGCGCGCCCTAACCTCTGGCGGGAAAGGGTATAATGCCAATAACTTTTTTTTTTTTTTTTTTTTTTGAAATTATCAACTTTTTATCAGGAGCAACCCACGCTTCATCACACACGTCATTTAATTCTTCTGATTCAGGAAAAACTGTTTGTAGTTTTTTCACACCATACATAATACCCTGTTTTACGGTATCTGTAGTATCAGCTAAATGTAACGTCTCCTTCATTGCCAAAATCATATAACGTGTGGCCCTACTGGAAAATACGTTTGAATTTCTACCGTCGTCACTGGAATCAGTGCCCGTGTCTGGGTCTGTGTCGACCGACTGAGGCAAAGGGCGTTTTACAGCCCCTGACGGTGTTTGAGGCGCCTGGACAGGCATTAATTGATTGTCACGTAATTCCACAAATAAAGGCATCCATTCTGGTGTCGACCCCCTGGGGGGTGACATCTGCATATTTGGCAATTGCTCCGCCTCCACACCAATATCGTCCTCATACATGTCGACACCACGTACCGACACACACCGCAAACTCACAGGGAATGCTCTAATGAAGACAGGACCCACTAGCCCTTTTGGGGAGACAGAGGGAGAGTCTGCCAGCACACACCACAAAGCGCTATATATACAAGGGATATCCTTATATTAAGTGCTCCCTTATAGCTGCTTTAATATATATATATATAGCCATTAATGTGCCCCCCCTCTCTGTTTTACCCTGTTTCTGTAGTGCAGTGCAGGGGAGAGACCTGGGAGCCGTTCTGACCAGCGGAGCTGTGACAGAAAATGGCGCCGTGTGCTGAGGAGATAGGCCCCGCCCCTTTTTCGGCGGGTTCTTCTCCCGCTATTTTTCCAGTCAGGCAGGGGTTAAATATCTCCATATAGCCCCTATGGGCTATATGTGAGGTATTTTTAGCCTTGTATAAGGTTTATATTTGCCTCTCAGAGCGCCCCCCCCCAGCGCTCTGCACCCTCAGTGACTGCCCAGTGAAGTGTGTTGAGAGGAAAATGGCGCACAGCTGCAGTGCTGTGCGCTACCTTATGAAGACTGAGGAGTCTTCAGCCGCCGGTTTCCGGACCTCTTCACGCTTCAGCATCTGCAAGGGGGTCGGCGGCGCGGCTCCGGGACCGGACTCCACGGCTGGGCCTGTGTTCGATCCCTCTGGAGCTAATGGTGTCCAGTAGCCAAGCAGCAAATCCACTCTGCATGCAGGTGAGTTTACTACTTTCCCCCTAAGTCCCACGTTGCAGTGATCCTGTTGCCAGCAGGACTCACTGTAAAGAAAAAAACCTAAACTAAACTTTCTCTAAGCAGCTCTTTAGGAGAGCCACCTAGATTGCACCCTTCTCGTTCGGGCACAAAATCTAACTGGAGTCTGGAGGAGGGTCATAGGGGGAGGGGCCAGTGCACACCACCTGACCTAGTAAAGCTTTACTTTTTTGTGCCCTGTCTCCTGCGGAGCCGCTATTCCCCATGGTCCTTTCAGGAACCCCAGCATCCACTTAGGACGATAGAGAAATATAGACTGGTTGATAAAGAGATAGTATACTCGTAACTAGTATGTATGTATAAAGAAAGAAAAAAAAACCACGGTTAGGTGGTATATACAATTATGGACGGGCTGCCGAGTGCCGACACAGAGGTAGCCACAGCCGTGAACTACCGCACTGTACTGTGTCTGCTGCTAATATAGACTGGTTGATAAAGAGATAGTATACTCGTAACTAGTATGTATGTATAAAGAAAGAAAAAAAAACCACGGTTAGGTGGTATATACAATTATGGACGGGCTGCCGAGTGCCGACACAGAGGTAGCCACAGCCGTGAACTACCGCACTGTACTGTGTCTGCTGCTAATATAGACTGGTTGATAAAGAGATAGTATACTACTAATATTATATACTGGTGGTCAGGTCACTGGTCACTAGTCACACTGGCAGTGGCACTCCTGCAGCAAAAGTGTGCACTGTTTAATTTTAATATAATATTATGTACTCCTGGCTCCTGCTATAACCTATAACTGGCACTGCAGTAGTGCTCCCCAGTCTCCCCCACAATTATAAGCTGTGTGAGCTGAGCAGTCAGACAGATATATAATATATATAGATGATGCAGCACACTGGCCTGAGCCTGAGCAGTGCACACAGATATGGTATGTGACTGACTGAGTCACTGTGTGTATCGCTTTTTTCAGGCAGAGAACGGATATATTAAATAAACTGCACTGTGTGTCTGGTGGTCACTCACTATATAATATATTATGTACTCCTGGCTCCTGCTATAACCTATAACTGGCACTGCAGTAGTGCTCCCCAGTCTCCCCCACAATTATAAGCTGTGTGAGCTGAGCAGTCAGACAGATATATAATATTATATATAGATAATAGATGATGCAGCACACTGGCCTGAGCCTGAGCAGTGCACACAGATATGGTATGTGACTGAGTCACTGTGTGCTGTGTATCGCTTTTTTCAGGCAGAGAACGGATTATAAATAAAAGTGGTGGTCACTGGTCACTATCAGCAAAACTCTGCACTGTACACTACTGAGTACTCCTAATGCTCCCCAAAATTAGTAAATCAAGTGTCTAAACGGAGAGGACGCCAGCCACGTCCTCTCCCTATCAATCTCAATGCACGTGTGAAAATGGCGGCGACGCGCGGCTCCTTATATAGAATCCGAGTCTCGCGATAGAATCCGAGCCTCGCGAGAATCCGACAGCGTCATGATGACGTTCGGGCGCGCTCGGGTTAACCGAGCAAGGCGGGAAGATCCGAGTCGCTCGGACCCGTGAAAAAAAACATGAAGTTCTGGCGGGTTCGGATTCAGAGAAACCGAACCCGCTCATCTCTAATGTAAACGCGCCTCATAAAGAAATATGTGAGGATCTCCCCCCATCTATGGCCGAGGTGGTGCTGCTGATACCGAAGCCGGGTATAGATCCTCGTACCGTCCTATCTCCTTACTGTCAACTGACATTTAAAATTCTTGCCAAACTTTTAGCGCTCCGGCTTAATACTGTGGTGCTGGAGCTGGTCCATTTTGATCAAACTGGCTTTATGCCTGGTATATCTACCCCTGTTAATCTTAAATGAGTATTTACATATATGCAGTTGGCGGGTGATGAGTTGGGCGGTGCGATAGTTGTTTCCCTGGATGCTGTCCGCGCCTTTGATTCTGTAGAATGGGTGTATCTTTGGGAGGTTCTTGTACGATTTGGGATAGGCCCGAATTTTTTTGTCATGGATTAAGCTCTTGTATTCCTGTCCAGCTGCGAGGGTTATTGTCAACGGCTTCATCACTGGGTCCTTTCTGCTGGGGAGGGGAACTCGACAGGGGTGCCCTCTGTCCCCACTACTTTTTGCTCTTGTAATAGAGCCCTTGGCTTGTGCTGTTAGGACCGCCGAGACTATACAAGGGTTTCATATTGCGGGTCGAGAGGAGAAAATTGGTTTATACGCGGACGACATGCTATTGTTTTTGAAGGATATATCCCATTCATTACCTGCCCTTCTCGAATTGGTACGGGAGTTTGGCTCTTTCTCGGTCATTTGCATTAATTGGGAAAAATCAGCGGTGTTTCCGTTAATTCCCTCTACATTACCACCCCTCTCCTACGACCTTCCCCTTCAATGGTGTATCTAGTTTAAATATCTCGGTATTCAAATTTCTCATTCCCCTAAAGATTTTGTTGCCCTGAATTTGTCCCCCCAGATTGATATTTTACGTATAAAGACATGAATTTGGCAGAAACTCCCTCTATCTGTTACGGGTTGTGTGAACATTGGGGACATTCCGAGTTGATCGCTAGCTGCCGTTGTTCGCAGCACAGCGATCAGGCTAAAAATCGGCATTTCTGCGCATACGTATGCACCGCAATGTTCAGGCGTGTCGTACGGGTACAGTGAGCAGTGTGGGTTTGCACAGAGTGTAACGAACATTCCTGTCACACGGCCGAATGCAGGAAGATTGACATAAAGTGGGCATTTCTGGGTGTCAACTGACCGGTTTCAGGAAGTGCTTAGAAAAACGCAGGCCTGGCAGAAAAAACGCAGGCGTGGCTGGGCGTTCGCTGGGCGGGTGTGTGACGTCAAAAGTCGTCCCTCCGTTGTTAGAATCAACGCACACAAAGAGTAACTACAGGGCTGGTCTTGTTTTGCACAAAAGGATTTTGCAGGCGCTCTGCTGCACAAGCGTTTGCACTTCTGCAAAACAAAAATACGGTCCCCAGTGGGCGGCGACTATGCATTTGCACAGCTGCTAAAAACTGCTAGCGAGCGATCAACTCGGAATGACCCCCATTGTTAAAATGATCGTCCAACCCAAATTTCTTTATGTACTGCAGAATGCACCAGTTTATATCCCTGCCTCCCAATTCTTGTTGATTTCCCGATATATTGCCTCTTTAATTTGGGGAGCTAAACCGGCACGTATTGCATATAAAACACTTAGCAGACCCAGAGCAGCGGGTGGCCTGGCATTACCGGATATACGTCTATATTATTTAGCTGCCCAGCTGGTACAACTCAGTGAGTGGGTTAACCCGGGGGATTATGGGAACCTCCCAGTGGCTCTTCTGGATAAAGCCAGCCTAATATTTTCTCCGTTGCAGTTTCTACTAGCACATACTTCATTGTCCTCTCTTCCCCCACTGTTACCACAAGCTCGTAGAGTATGGTTGGCAACTGAGAAATTGCTGGGAGATTCCACGAAGGACCCCTGCTCTCCACTGTGGAATATGTCTTTTTCTGAAACTTATGGTTTAGAGGACAACTCTGGCTGGACCTCTTTTGGGGTGTCTGCCATGGGACAACTTTATCAGGATGGGGTTCTCCATAGTTTTGATTACTTATCTACTACGTATGCCATCCTTAGACATTATTTTTTTGGTATTTACAACTCCGACATGCACTATCAGCGCAGTGTCAGGGCTCTGCTCCACAACTCTCTGAATCCCTAGTTCATACAGTAATCCGTACGTTGCCGTCTCGTGGAAGGGTATCTACTCCTCTCCTCCTCTGGGTCGGATGGGCTGAGTGCCCTCCGTGCTAAACGGGTACAAGATCTGGGCACAATTGTTGATGAAGACTGGGACCATATGTTGGCCTCCCCACGTGGGGCCTCGGTGGGTACTAGATTCCAAAAGATACAGCTGTATATCCTACATGGGGTCTATTGGACTCCTTGTGGATTGTCTAAATTTGGAGGCTCTGCTTCTGATAATTGTCTGAAATGTGCTGCTCCAGCTGCTGGGTTCTGGCATTTGCTCTGGCAGTGCCCGCGGCTGCATGCCTTCTGGGAAGATGTAACGGCGTCTGTGTGTCACACAGGTATACAGATTCCGTTAATGGGGGGTATATTTGGTCTTGATTTACCGGAATCCCTTCTGTCTCATTATCATCTCTATGTCAATAACACTCTAACATTGGCCCAAGTGTGTATAGCCTGCACCTGGATGGCTCATGCCCCTCCGTCGTCTCCTGAGTGGGTTGCCCTGGTGAATACTACTCTCTCCCATGAGCGGTTTATGTACACTAAACGTAACTGCCCAATGAAATTTGATAAGGTGTGGGGCTCTTGGAAGAACTCTTGGCACTTTATAGATCCTTTGCCTTAAATATTATGTGGATGTGTTGTATTTAATGCTGAGCTGCTTCTGGTGCGTGCCAGCCTACCTCCCGCGCATCTATGTACGTAACTTTGTTTTTATTTTTTCATATTCTGATAAACAGTATTGGTGCATCTTTTCAATTTACTGATGTCACAATATCTGTCTTATATAGCTGCTTGTTGTTATAGTCTAAAACCTCTGTTACTCTTTGTCTACAGATTGTGGTACTACTTGATGGTTATGCGCTTACTAAATGATTATGCCTCTTTAATATTCAATCTAGTTAACTCTTGAGAGCGACACATTGGGAGCACGACTATGATTTTGTAATTGTTTATTTGCACGTTTTGTTTTCTGTTTTGCTGTTCTTGAAAAACAATAAAAAAAAACACTTGATAAAAAAAAAAAAAAAAAGAAATATGTGAGGAGACCAATCAGAGTTGGTGCAAAATTAAAGCGGCTTTGTTAGAGTGGAACGGTGTACACGCACCTGTTCATGGAATCATGGCAGGGAATTTGGCAACTGCAACTTCTCTATCCTTTATCACATGTCAATATTAATAAGAAGAATGATTTTACTCTGTGCTGCTGTTATGCACACCAGTGCCTGCAGGAATGTACTGGTGTCAGAACTGTTATGCACTCCAGTGCCTGCAGGAATGTACTGGTGTTTGAACTGTTATGCACACCAGTGCCTGCAGGAATGTACTGGTGTCTGAACGGATAGGTATGCAAAACAAATGAACTCACAGACAGACTGGGGAATATGACATTACGTACACAGAAGGTGATAGGGTAACAAAATACACACAAAGTGAACAGAGAAGCCCAGAGGCTAAGGAACTGGGTGTCTCCCTAGTATTAGTAATGCTCAGATGGGAAAAGCAAGATGTTGTGTTTTAATACGTAGAGAACCCGAAATGCTGTTGCTAAGGGCAACAGCAAAACCCTAAAGGGTTACCAACGGCTGTGGCAGTAAACTCCTTGGTCAGAGATGGAATGATAGACACAAGGAGAGTCTCCACAATCATAATTCTCACTTGCAGTGCACAGGTTCATCTTACTGCCACTAAACTGACACCTGACACCTTGCACAGTGAGACAGGATTTAGGCAGGCAAGTCTTAGAATACAGCCGCAAACTTGCTAAGTTCACAGAGTAGTAAAAGAACCCCAGCAAGCTAAACGACTGATTCCAGTCTTACTGCTAGGTCTGGATTGGCAGAGTGTAGTACCAAATCCCCAGGCCAATTTGCAGTAAGCAACAACAAATACAAAGCTACACAGTACTGGCTAACTTTCAGGAACTGACTAACCAACAAAGATTCAGCAGCATCTGCTTAACCTGAGAAGAGGCCTTATAAAGCAGGTGCTGTCCACGCCCCACTCAGACCTCACAGACTGTGAGCACAAAAACCAGCACCGGATCCCCTGCCGTGCACAGAGCCTGTAACCACTGCACAGCAAAAGACCCGAACCGGAGTATCAGCTGCGCTCAGGTTACTCCGCTAGCACTTGTCTCCCGGTTGCCATGACGACGTGGCAGCACAGGGCAGGAGACCCTAACAGCACCCCCCCTCTGACGAGGGGTCAAAGAACCCCTACCACCGGGTTTATCGGGAAACTGCGAGAAGAAAGAGCGTATCAGTCTGGGGGCATGAAGATCACAACTGCGCACCCACGACCGCTCCTCCGGGCCATACCCCTTCCAGTGCACCAAAAATGACAGCCGACCCCGAACCATCTTGGAGTCAAGAATCCTTTCAACAACAAACTCCCTCTGGCCACGTATCAGAAGAGGGGAAGGTCTTCCACTGGAAGAAGGATTACTAATCGCCCGTTTTAAAAGGGAGCAATGAAATGTTTTATTGATACCCAAAGAACGGGGCAGATCTAACTGAAATGCCACCGGATTGATAACCCTGGTGATCTTATAAGGGCCGATGAACCGGGGGCCTAACTTATGAGATGGCTGTCTCAACTTCAAATTCTTGGTAGACAACCAGACGAAGTCTCCTAATTTGAAGCTGCAGGGCCTTTTCCGCTTATCAAAAACCCTTTTGGTCACTAATGACACAGACACAAGGGCTTTCTTCACTTTCCGCCAAATACCTCTAAGGACCGAAACCACAGAGGAACCACCAGGCGTGGAGTCCAGGGGGTCAAAAGAATTGGCCTTAGGATGATGCCCATACACACAAAGGAAGGGAGAGATCCCTGTAGCAGAGTGAGCCGCGTTGTTATAGGCAAACTCCGCCATGGACAGATGAGCAACCCAGTCAGTCTGACACTTGGAGACATAACACCTGAGGAACTGCTCCAAGGACTGGTTCACCCTTTCAGTCTGCCCATTAGACTGCGGATGGTAGCCTGACGACAAGCTGACAGAAATCTGGAGATCGGAACAAAATGCCCTCCAGAATTTGGCCACAAACTGGGATCCGCGGTCAGAGACCACATCAAGTGGCAACCCGTGGAGACGCACAACATGCAGCATAAATATTTCAGACAGGCGTCTGGCCGATGGCAGCCCAACCAGTGGAACGAAGTGCGCCATCTTCGAAAACCTGTCAACGACAACCCAGATGGCTGTCATCCCCGAGGATTTGGGCAAGTCCACCACAAAATCCATTGAAATGTGGGTCCATGGCTTAGATGGGATAGAGAGTGGATGTAATCGGCCAACAGGAACCCCTCTAGGAGTCTTATTTCGGGCACAGATGTCACATACCCGAACCCACTGATCCACATCCTTAGCCACCGAGGGCCACCACACCGCCCTAGATAGCAACTCCCGAGTTCTGGCAATACCCGGGTGACCTGCCGACTTCTTGGCATGGAATTCCAGGAACACTCGCTGTCTTAACCTAGGAGGCACAAACAAAAGACCTACCGGAAGGTCTGGAGGAGCCTGCTCCTGTGCTCTAAGGACTAATGATAAGAGGTCCTGGGTAATGCCCACTTTAATACATGATGGGGACACAATGGGCAACGGCTCCTCGGTGGTCTCCTGGATTGGAGCAAAACTCCGCGAGAGCGCATCAGCCTTGATGTTTTTTGACCCAGGGCGATATGTTATCAAAAAATTAAAGCGAGCAAAAAACAAAGCCCATCGTGCCTGCCTGGCATTGAGACGCTTCGCTGACTCTAAATATGCCAGATTCTTATGGTCGGTGAGAATTGAGAACACAAACTTAGCCCCCTCAAGCCAGTGTCTCCACTCCTCGAGTGCATCCTTAATAGCCAACAATTCCCGGTTACCCACGTCATAATTCATCTCGGCAGGCGAAAATTTACGGGAAAAGTAAGCACAGGGATGAAGGCGATTATCAGACACTCCCATCTGAGAAAGCACTGCCCCAATACCCATCTCAGAGGCATCCACCTCCACCACAAAAGGACGCTCTGGATCTGGGTGTCGCAGCACCTTGGCCGATACAAATGCCCTTTTGAGACGGGCAAAAGCCGCTTTAGCCTCACAAGACCAGTGAGCAACATCCGCCCCTTTCTTAGTGAGTGCCACCAAGGGCGCCACTATAGACGAAAATCCAGCGATAAATCGTCTATAAAAATTCGCAAAGCCCAGGAAACGCTGAAGCGCCTTCAAACTAGTGGGCTGCACCCAATCCAGGACTGCCTGTACCTTGGAACCCTCCATTTGGAAACCTTCTGGGGAGATAATATATCCTAGAAATGCGATTTGCTGAACTTCAAATTCGCACTTCTCCAGCTTCGCCCCAAGCCGGTGGTCTCTGAGTTTCTGGAGGACTAAGCGTACATGCTTCCGATGTTCCTCCAGGGAATGGGAGAAGATTAGGATGTCATCTAAGTATACAACTAAGAATCTATCCAAATATTCCCTGAGCACATCATTCATGAAATCCTGGAAGACTGCCGGGGCATTACAGAGCCCAAAAGGCATCACCAAATATTCATAATGCCCTGAGTGGGTATTAAAGGCAGTCTTCCATTCATCCCCCTCTCTTATTCGGATTAGATTGTACGCACCGCGTAGGTCAATCTTAGAAAAAATGGTGGCAGTACGAAGCTGGTCAAACAAGACCGAAATGAGAGGCAGTGGGTATGAGTTTTTAATCGTGATACGGTTCAATTCCCTGAAGTCGATGCAGGGTCGCAACGAACCGTCCTTTTTACCCACAAAGAAGAACCCCGACCCAACTGGAGACTGTGAAGGTCTGATAAATCCCTTAGCCAAGTTCTCCTGAATGTACTCTGCCATAGCCTGAGTCTCAGGACGTGACAGGGAGTACAACCTGCTCTTGGGAAGCTTAGCATTTGGCAACAAATCAATGGCACAGTCATAGGGGCGATGGGGAGGTAGTACCTCTGCAACTTTTTTGGAGAACACGTCCGCAAAATCTGCATAACACCCTGGCAATCCTGGCAAACTTAGCTGCGAGAGCCTGACTGGAAGGCTCAAGCAACTCCTGAAACAATCAGTACCCCAACTAAGAATCTCCCCAGAGACCCAGTCAAATTGAGGATTGTGGGCCCTTAACCAGGGTAACCCCAACACCAATGGGGCAAAAGTACAGACAGTCACATAAAAGGACAATTTTTCAGAGTGTGTGGCTCCAATAAACAAAGAAATCTGGCTAGTGCAAGAGGTAATTTTACCTTGGGATAATGGTTCCCCGTTTAACCCACAAATCTCAATTTCCGATGCCAAGGGTACTAAGGGAACAGAGTGTTTCAGGGCGAATTGGCGGTCCATAAAAACCCCGTCGGCCCCACTGTCCACAAAGGCCTCAGTCTTGACAGTTTGACCGAGGATATTCAAGGTCACCGGAATGATAAAAGTCTTCTTGGGAAATTCTGACTTCTGGCCTGACAGGATATTTCCCATCACCCTCAGGCCCTGAAGTTTTCCGGTTTTTCTGGGCATGATACTACCACATGACCTTTATTCCCACAGTACAAACACAACCCCTGCTGTCTCCTCCGCGTCTTCTCACGCGAGGAGAGGCTGGTAGCCCCAATCTGCATAGGCTCCTCGGAAAATTCCTCAGAGTCTGAGGTTCCCTTGGGAAAGAAGGAAACCTCAGTCTCCCTTTCAAGCCTACGCTCTCTCAGCCATCTATCCACCCGGATGGATAACTGCATGAGCTGATCCAAGCTATCAGGCAAGGGATATTGTACCAGTTGGTCCTTTATCTGGTTAGAAAGACCTCTTCGGTACTGGTGTCTCAGGGCTGGGTCATTCCACTGGGTATCATGGGCCAACCTCCGAAACTCCGTACAGTAAACCTCAACTGGCCTTCGCCCTTGCTTAAGGATCGAAATCTGAGCCTCGGCTGAGGCCGTCTTGTCAGGGTCATCATACAACATGCCCAGTGCCGTAAAAAAAGCATCAACACTTTTAAGCGACGGACAGTCAGGCTGCAACCCATATGCCCAGACCTGTGGGTCTCCTTGTAGCAAGGAAATCACTATGCCCACCCGCTGAATCTCCGACCCTGAAGACTGAGGCCTAAGCCGGAAGTATAGCTTGCAGCTCTCCTTGAAACAAAAGAACTGCGAGCGATCTCCAGAAAAACGATCCGGGAGATTTACTTTCGGCTCCTTAACCCCTGAAGGTGCTGCTGCTGCAGGAGCTCCGCCAGCGGCCTGGGAGGTGTGCATTTTAATGGACAAATCATTAAATTGTCGAGTCAGGACCTGCACCTGATCGACCACCTGTTGCAACGTATTTTGAGGGGTATGCTCCATATTCCCACAAAATTTCAACAGGAGTATTAGGCTGCTGAATATGTTATGCACACCAGTGCCTGCAGGAATGTACTGGTGTCAGAACTGTTATGCACTCCAGTGCCTGCAGGAATGTACTGGTGTTTGAACTGTTATGCACACCAGTGCCTGCAGGAATGTACTGGTGTCTGAACGGATAGGTATGCAAAACAAATGAACTCACAGACAGACTGGGGAATATGACATTACGTACACAGAAGGTGATAGGGTAACAAAATACACACAAAGTGAACAGAGAAGCCCAGAGGCTAAGGAACTGGGTGTCTCCCTAGTATTAGTAATGCTCAGATGGGAAAAGCAAGATGTTGTGTTTTAATACGTAGAGAACCCGAAATGCTGTTGCTAAGGGCAACAGCAAAACCCTAAAGGGTTACCAACGGGTGTGGCAGTAAACTCCTTGGTCAGAGATGGAATGATAGACACAAGGAGAGTCTCCACAATCCTAATTCTCACTTGCAGTGCACAGGTTCAGCTTACTGCCACTAAACTGACACCTGACACCTTGCACAGTGAGACAGGATTTAGGCAGGCAAGTCTTAGAATACAGCCGCAAACTTGCTAAGTTCACAGAGTAGTAAAAGAACCCCAGCAAGCTAAACGACTGACTCCAGTCTTACTGCTACTGTAGGTCTGGATTGGCAGAGTGTAGTACCAAATCCCCAGGCCTATTTGCAGTAAGCAACAACAAATACAAAGCTACACAGTACTGGCTAACTTTCAGGAACTGACTAACCAACAAAGATTCAGCAGCATCTGCTTAACCTGAGAAGAGGCCTTATAAAGCAGGTGCTGTCCACGCCCCACTCAGACCTCACAGACTGTGAGCACAAAAACCAGCACCGGATCCCCTGCCGTGCACAGAGCCTGTAACCACTGCACAGCAAAAGACCCGAACCGGAGTATCAGCTGCGCTCAGGTTACTCCGCTAGCACTTGTCTCCCGGTTGCCATGACGACGTGGCAGCACAGGGCAGGAGACCCTAACAGCTGCTCTGAAAAACCAGGCATACCAGTGCACCAGCTCTTTACTTAGCTAGCACTGCTCTCATTCAGCTACTCCCCTTGTTCAGTGCAAACTTTTGCTCCTCAGAAAACACTGAGAAGTGGCCTTGCAAACGCCTGTTGTTATTGTTTTTTTTTGTTTTTGTTTTTTATTTGAAGCCCGAGGTGCGTGGCTTCATCACCCAGTGTCTGTGCCAAACGTGCTGGGGCATAGGTTCTTGGACCCTCTCCAAAAGGAGGAGGGCCCAGTTACTCCCCTACCCCTCAGAGCCAAAAGGCCTACTGAGGGGAAAAAGGGACTGTGGGTCCCCCCTTGCCGAAGACCAGAGGGACCCTCGAGTATCCCCAAGGTTGGCAGAAGATTCCCCCTGGGGATCGATACAGCCTCTGGCCCTCCCCAAAAGGAGAGGGCCTCGGCAACTAGGGGAGAGGGTGGCCCATAAGGGTCTCACCTAAACCCGAACAAAAAACCGTGACGTGACTTACAGAAAAAACATAAATAAGTGCTCTGTAGTGCAGTAGTGCAAAACACGTGTATAAATAACTAAATAAGCCTCAGCCAGAAAGGGCGGGGGGGGGGGGGGGGGGGGGGAATTATCCCTGCCCTAGCCGAAAGGCCAGGGCAAAGGAAAAAAGTGCAGCAGAAGTTGGGGAAGTGAAAGTGCAAAGTGCCGTACTGGTGCAAAGGTGAGCATCCAACACCGATGCAGGTTCAGGCACCCCTGGCTCTTCCAGCACCAGGGGCACATATCACCTCGAGCTTCAGGCTGCTCCCGACCTCGAGAGTAGATACTAGACCAGGCCGTTCCCGTTCCACGTAAGGGGTCCTATTTCAACCCCTATATAGGCAACGGATACTAAGCCCAGTTTTTCTCCAATCTCGACCAGAGGCATTGCCACACCCCAGCATGGTACTCCACAAGGTGTTTCTCCATTTACACTAGGAACCTCTCACGCTCCTAGTGTAAGAACAGGTACTCCACCAAGTGCTATAGAAAAGGTGAAAATCCTTTTGGGCGCTGCTTGTCTACCGTAAACTGCCTTCTAAATCCAGAATTGGACCTATCCCAAAAGATCCACGAATTTGGACGGAAAAAAAGTGTCTCCCTCGAGCAGATACTACACTTGATCTTAGCCAAAAGACTGCCTGTGCTTTAGAGGAAATCATGTACAGAAATACTTAAATTTCTGTTGTTTACTTTGTTAAGGACTACGTTTTACTACAGTATGTGCCCCTAACTTTGTATGCAAGTGAAGAAGAGTGAGAATTCTGGCAGTGACCTCTACAGTAGTTCCTTTTGGATGAATAGTGAATCGGACACCACTGTCTTTGATGCTTTAAACTTAAAGGCACAAATGTGCCTTCAAAGATGAAAAAATGTCTCCTTATAGTTATCGATGCTGTTGGTCTAAATCCAGGGCCGATTCTAGACCTTGTGGTGCCCAAGGCGAAAGTTTCCTTTGGTGCCCCCCCACGATAGGTAAAATAGGGTTAGTGTGCGCCGTAGGGGCATGTAAAAAAAATAGGGGCGTGGCTACAGTTATGCCCCCTGTAGTTATGCCCCCTGTAGCTGTGCCCCCAGTAGATTTGCCTCCTGTAGCTGTGCCCTCAGTAGTTGTGCCCCTGTAGTTTTGCCCCCTGTTGCTGTGCCCCCTGTAATTTTGCTCTAGGTTGCTGTGCCCTCAGTAGTTTTTCCCCCTGTTGTTGTGCCATCAGTAGTTATGCCCCCTGTTGCTGTGCCCTCAGTAATTGTGCCCCACTAGTTTTGCCCCCTGTTGCTGTGCCCTCAGTAGTTGTGCCCCGTTGCTGTGCCCTCAGTAGATGTGCCCCCTTTTGGGTGCCCTCCAGCTGCTGTGAAACTACACATCCCAGCATGCCCTGCCACAGTTTTACTAGTAAGGTATGCTAAAATGAGGCAGGGCATGCTGGAATGTGTAGTTTCACAGCAGCTGGACAGCTGCAGGTTGAAGACCCATGGTCTAATGGTGAATATACAAGTACAGTCCACTTATTTAATAGCCATACCTCCTATGGTTGAACACATTTGTCACTGTATTTGAAGCTTTGGCACGCGTTCAATTATGTCACAATTAGGATGGTAATGTACACAGACAGCAATCACAAAATCATCACCAGTATAAAATACAAAGTAATGCAACTGAAACGTGAGCCTATTTCCAGGAAAATTAATTTACAAGTAGTGCCTGGAAATGTTTAATCCTGGTGCAATGCCAAATGGACATTGTGCATACTGACCCATGGATAATTTGACCCAGTCCACCTGGGTAGCATTTATTATGAAGGATTCCTATTTAACCTGCCTTTACATTACAATGTATTACAGTTACAGTACTTGTGCTCTGCACCCATACAGTATCAGATGGAAAGATAGGGACTAGTTGCGTTAAGCAGTAATTAACATCAGGTTTTTAAACTTTGCATTTAGCAGTATAATTGGAAATATGACTTTATAAAAGGAACTTTGCACGTAACTAAACCTAACCTATGCGAGAAAGACTCCTCTGCTACATTTGTAGTGATATAGGGGCATATTCATCATCCTTTAAATGTCACAATTTTTACATTTCCCAGGGAATGTAGAAATTGCAAGAATTCATCAAACTCCGAAAAAGCATTTTATTCAGAGTTTAAAAGGGAAACCGAATGTGTTCACAAGCTGCTAGCAGTTTGTGTAACAGCATGTGTAGTGGCGGGATCTATTCAGATCCCTCACTGCTGTGCTGTGTTCTGTGCGGCTTACTTTCCCCTCTGTGCTGCCAGCCTCCGGTGACTCCGTGATCACCTCCCGTTGCGACTGCAGACACGGGAGGGGAGGCAGCAGCAGGGGCGGCCGCGGACACATCAGTGAGGTGCGGGGGTGAATGGCTGCAGACAAATGGGGGGGGGCGGCCGCGGGCACATCAGTGAGGTGCGGTGGTGAATGGCTGCAGACAAATGGGGGGGGGCAGCCGCGGACACAGGGTGCCGACGAGGGTGGGCGGTGGCAACAGGCACATTAGTAAGGTTCAGTAGAACGACTGCAGACATGCGCGCGGGGGGGGGGGGGGGGGGGGAGGGCAGCCGCGAACACATGTAATGTGAGGACCTGGCTGTGGGGGGGTTTGGAGGGCTGCTGCAGATACACTGTGTCGGCGATTGAGTGTGGAGGGATATAAACAGTAAAGAATTCGCAGGGGGGTTGTGGTGCAGGGGTCCGCTGCTACAGTAAAATGGCGGGGTCCCGGCAGTAAAGTAAATTGATGGGGGGACGGTGGGGGGACTTCTGTTGCTGGAGGGGAGGAGATAGGGGGGCCGAGACTGCAGCCGGACTGACCCTCACACCCGGCAATAAGGAGAAAAATATCACTCTCCGCAAAAGGAGCAGTTTTTCGGAAATGATAAATTTATTATGCAGGAATGATGAATTCTGAAAAAATTGTGAAGCTGAGAATTGAAAACTAAAAATTCTCAGTTCAAATTTTTTTCATGATGAATATACCCCATAGCCTGTTAAGGACTCTCTTGTAAGGCTGTTTTTAGGGAAAAGTGGAGTTGGGGGTGAACACCACCTTGGGAGATGTGTCATGGCCCCAGTGTGGTGTGGCCATGCCCCTTTCTCTATCGTCCTAGTGGATGCTGGGGTTCCTGAAAGGACCATGGGGAATAGCGGCTCCGCAGGAGACAGGGCACAAAAAAGTAAAGCTTTAGGATCAGGTGGTGTGCACTGGCTCCTCCCCCTATGACCCTCCTCCAAGCCAGTTAGATTTTTGTGCCCGGCCGAGAAGGGTGCAATCTAGGTGGCTCTCCTAAAGAGCTGCTTAGGAAAGTTTAGCTTAGGTTTTTTATTTTACAGTGAGTCCTGCTGGCAACAGGATCACTGCAACGAGGGACTTAGGGGAGAAGAAGTGAACTCACCTGCGTGCAGGATGGATTGGCTTCTTGGCTACTGGACATCAGCTCCAGAGGGACGATCACAGGTACAGCCTGGATGGTCACCGGAGCCTTGCCGCCGGCCCCCTTGCAGATGCTGAAGTAAGAAGAGGTCCAGAATCGGCGGCAGAAGACTCCTCAGTCTTCTAAAGGTAGCGCACAGCACTGCAGCTGTGCGCCATTTTCCTCTCAGCACACTTCACACGGCAGTCACTGAGGGTGCAGGGCGCTGGGAGGGGGGCGCCCTGGGAGGCAAATGAATACCTATTTTGGCTAAAAATACCTCACATATAGCCTCCGGAGGCTATATGGAGATATTTAACCCCTGCCAGAATCCGTTAAGAGCGGGAGACGAGGCCGCCGAAAAAGGGGCGGGGCCTATCTCCTCAGCACACAGCGCCATTTTCCCTCACAGAAAGGCTGGAGGGAAGGCTCCCAGGCTCTCCCCTGCACTGCACTACAGAAACAGGGTTAAAACAGAGAGGGGGGGCACTAATTTGGCGATATGCTTATATATATATTAAGATGCTATAAGGGAAAACACTTATATAAGGTTGTCCCTATATAATTATAGCGTTTTTGGTGTGTGCTGGCAAACTCTCCCTCTGTCTCTCCAAAGGGCTAGTGGGTCCTGTCCTCTATCAGAGCATTCCCTGTGTGTGTGCTGTGTGTCGGTACGTGTGTGTCGACAGGTAGGAGGACGATGTTGGTGAGGAGGCGGAGCAATTGCCTGTAATGGTGATGTCACTCTCTAGGGAGTCGACACCGGAATGGATGGCTTATTTAGGAAATTACGTGATAATGTCAACACGCTGCAAGGTCGGTTGACGACATGAGACGGCCGACAAACAATTAGTACGGTCCAGACGTCTCAAAAACACCGTCAAGGGTTTTAAAACGCCCGTTTACTTTAGTCGGTCGACACAGACACAGACAGGGACACTGAATCCAGTGTCGACGGTGAATAAACAAACGTATTCCTTATTAGGGCCACACGTTAAAGGCAATGAAGGAGGTGTTACGTATTTCTGATACTACAAGTACCACAAAAGAGGGTATTATGTGGGATGTGAAAAAACTACCATAGTTTTTCCTGAATCAGATAAATTAAATAAAGTGTGTGATGATGCGTGGGTTCCCCCCGATAGAAAATTATGGGCGGTATACCCTTTCCCGCCAGAAGTTAGGGCGCGTTGGGAAACACCCCTTAAGGTGGATAAGGCGCTCACACGCTTATCAAAACAAGTGGCGGTACCGTCTATAGATAGGGCCGTCCTCAAGGACCAGCTGACAAGGCTGGAAAATATAATAAAAAGTATATACACACATACTGGTGTTATACTGCGGCCAGCGATCGCCTCAGCCTGGATGTGCAGAGCTAGGGTGGCTTGGTCGGATTCCCTGACTAAAAATATTGATACCCTTGACAGGGACAGTATTTTATTGACTATAGAGCATTTCTATATATGCGAGATGCACAGAGGGATATTTGCACTCTGGCATCATGAATAAACGCGATGTCCATAACTGCCAGAAGATGTTATGGACACGACAGTGGTCAGGTGATGCAGATTCCAAACGGCACAGTATGGCCGTATAAAGGAAGAGGACTTGTTTGGGGTCGGTCCTTCGGACCTGGTGGTCACGGCAACTGCTGGAAAATCCACCGTTTTTTACCCTAAGTCACATCTCTGCAGAAAAAGACACCGTCTTTTCAGCCTCAGTCCTCTCGTCCCTATAAGATCATATCTGCCCAGGGATAGAGGAAAGGGAAGAAGACTGCAGCAGGCAGCCTATTCCCAGGAACAGAAGCGTTTCACCGCGTCTGACAAGTTCTCAGCATGGCGCTGAGACCGTACAGGACCCCTGGATCCTACAAGTAGTATCCCGGGGGTACAGATGGGAATGTCGAGACGTTTCCCCTTCGCAGGCTCCTGAAGTCTGCTTTACCAAGTCTCCCTCCGACAAGGAGGTAGTATGGAAAAAAATTCACAAGCTGTATTCCCAGCAGGTGACAATTAAATTACCCCTCCTACTACAGAAAAGGGGTATTATTCCACACTATATTGTGGTACTGAAGCCAGAAGGCTAGGTGAGACTTATTCTAAAAAATTTTTTTTGAACACTTACAAAGGTTCAAATTAAGATGAAGTCACTCAGAGCAGTGATAACGAACCAGGAAGAAGGGGACTATATAGTGTCCCGGGACATCAGGGATGCTTACCTCTATGTCCCAAATTTGCCCTTCTCACTAAGGGTACCTCAGGTTCGTGGTGCAGAACTGTCACTATCAGTTTCAGACGCTGCCGTTTGGATTGTCCACGGCACCCCGGGGTCTTTACCAAGGTAATGGCCGAATTGATGATTCTTCTTCGAAGAAAAGGCGTCTAAATTATCCCTTACTTGGACGATCTCCTGATAGGGGCATAGTCCAGGGAACAGTTGGAGGTCGGAGTAGCACTATCTCGGATACTGCTACAATCAGCACGGGTGGATTCTAAATATTCCAAAATCGCAGCTGATCCCGACGACACGTCTGCTGTGCCTAGGGATGATTCTGGACACAGTCCAGAAAAAGGTGTTTCTCCCGGAAGAGAAAGCCAGGGAGTTATCCGAGCAAGTCAGGAACCTCCTAAAAACAGTGCATCATTGCACAAGGGTCCTGGTAAAAATGGTGGCTTCCTACGAAGCAATTCCATTCTGCAGATTTCACGTAAGAACTTTTCAGTGGGATCTGCTGGACAAATGGTCCGGATCGCATCTTCAGATGCATCAGCGGATAACCCAATATCCAAGGACAAGGGTGTCTCTCCTGTGGTGGTTATAGAGTGCTCATCTTCTAGAGGGCCGCAGATTCGGCATTCAGGATTGGATGCTGGTAACCACGGAGCCCAGCCTGAGAGGCTGGGTGTCACGATCCGGGTATCTGGACGCCATTACTTACCCTTCAGATGCCTCCTAAGGCGGGCTCAGCGTTCCAGGACCGGATTCCGCTGTTCCTGAGTTTCCACATACAGAGTGGTCTTTTCATCAGCCGCGGCCTCCGCTGTGCCCGCGTGGTTAAATGTGCATCTATCAGCCTGGCGTCTCCTGTCTCCGGTGGCCGGCGCCGCCATTACTGTTTCCCAGACCACATGGATTACAAACCAAACTTCCCTCCAAGTGTCTGCATGGGCGCAGCCATCTTGGATTCTGTCATCTGATCATTTCCACCAATCTGCTGTCTGTGTTGTTGATTTGCATAATTGCCTAGCCAACCCCTTCCTTGCTGCAGGTATAAGTAAGCTGTACCTGAGCAAGGAAGACGTCAGTGCTTTGGTTGTCAAACCTAGTTCCTGTTTGTCTCTCTTCTATGATTGTCTTCCAGGTTCCAGCTCCTGTCTCAAGACTTCCACCATAGAGACCCGCACCAGCATTCCACCTGCGGTGTAGCCTGACTCTCCAATCCATTGTGGATTCATCTGTTTCCAGCTACAACACTACCTGCTTCCAGCCTCAGCTTCCAGCAGAGTACAGCTTCCCTTAAAGGGCCGGTGTCCTTTCTACACTTTACCACTCTCCACCGGAATTATTATTTCTCCGCTCTCAAGTTCTACATTTCAGTTCACATTTCATCGCTCCCAAAGTTCATTTATTATTTAACTGGTTCCAGCCAGTATCCACTCCGTGCTAACAACAGTCTGGTTCCAGCCAGTATCCACAGCAGCTGTTTTACCTTCAGCAACCCAGCTCTTCCTGGAACACCAGCTGGTATAATCCTGGGTTATCTCCATTTCTACAGCCGGGCCTGGTAAGGACTTTCCATCTAGAAGATCATAAGAACTATCTCACACTACCAGTGCCCTGTGGCTCCTGCCATGCTGTAGTACTCAGGAACTGTATTTATTCTTTGCTGACTTTTACGTTTTCTTTTATTGCTGCTGTGTTGCGGAGTTGTCATAAATAAACATCATTGACTTTTATTCCTGGTTGTCGTGGTCACGCCTTCGGGCAATTCTTCTACATGTCTAGGGGTCTGATACAACCTGCCAGGTTCCATTACACCTCAGTCCCTACAACTGAGGCTGCCTCCCGTCAGCTCAGGCCCTCAGTTGTGACAGTAAGCACTGACCTAATGAATCCAGCCGGAGATCAGGATCAAGCGGCCAGGCCGATGCAAGAACTGGCAGCCCGACTTGAACATCAGGAGGCTGCACAGGGCCACATCATCCGCTGTCTCCAGGATCTCTCTACTCGGCTGGATGGGATTCAGACAACCCTCCGTGGATCAGACGCGTCCGGTGCGTCAACCACAGTGACTCCAGCTATAACCCCACCCACCTTACCCATTTCTGCTCCACGTCTTCATCTTCCAACGCCAGCAAAATTTGACGGATCTCCAAGATTCTGCAGGGGATTTCTCAACCAGTGTGAGATTCAGTTTGAGCTACAACCTGGCAATTTTCCCAGTGACCGTACAAAAATTGCCTACATTATCTCTCTTCTCAGTGGCTCAGCCCTTGATTGGGCATCACCGTTATGGGAGAGGTCCGACACCCTGCTATCCTCCTACACTACATTCGTGTCAACATTCAGGCGTATCTTCGACGAGCCAGGCCGGGTAACTTCAGCTTCATCTGAGATTCTCCGTTTGCGCCAGGGATCACGTACTGTAGGACAATATCTTATACAGTTCCAGATCCTGGCATCCGAACTGGCATGGAACGACGAGGCCCTGTATGCTGCATTCTGGCATGGCTTATCTGAGAGTATTAAAGATGAGTTAGCTACCAGAGACTTACCTTCCAAGTTAGATGAGCTAATCTCACTCTGCACGAAAGTTGATTTACGTTTCAGAGAGAGAGCAACTGAGCGTGTAAGATCATCTGCTCCAAAATCTTCTGCTCCTCCTCCTCGCCAACTGTCATCATCTAAAGATGAGTCCAGCCAAATTGGTCGTTCCCGTTTAACTCCTGCTGAGCGCCGAAGACGCCTCTCCAAGTCTCTCTGTCTTTATTGTGCAGCTCCATCTCACACCATTACTGCCTGTCCCAAACGTCCAGGACTCCAGACCCTAGCTCGCCAAGGAGAGGGCCGGCTAGGAGTAATGATCTCCTCTCCATCTCCTCAAGATTGTAATCTCCCAGTCTCGCTTCAAGTTGCTCAACGTTATCGGAACGTCATTGCCCTCCTTGATTCCGGAGCAGCTGGGAACTTTATTACCGAAGCCTATGTTAAACGGTGGTCCCTACCCACCGAGAGACTTCCTTCGTCCATTTCTTTAACTGCCGTGGATGGCAGCAAAATTTTTGATGCAGTTATTTCTTTAAGGACTCTACCAGTTCGTCTGAGAGTGGGAGTTCTTCATTCCGAACTTATTTCTTTTTTAGTGATTCCAAGAGCCACACATCCTGTGGTCCTGGGCCTTCCATGGCTCCGTCTTCACAATCCTACAATTGATTGGACGACTACGCAAATCCTGGCATGGGGTTCCTCCTGTGCTGAGACATGTTTGTTTAAAGTATTGCCTGTCTGTTCTTCCTCCCCCAGGTCGTCTGATGTTCCACCTCCTCCATATCAAGATTTCACGGATGTGTTCAGTAAAGCTTCTGCTGATATCCTTCCTCCTCATAGAGAATGGGACTGCCCGATTGATCTCGTTCCAGGGAAGGTTCCACCTCGAGGCCGAACTTATCCGTTGTCTCTGCCTGAGACGCATTCTATGGAGGAATACATTAAAGAGAACCTAGCAAAGGGGTTCATTCGACCTTCTTCTTCTCCAGCCGGCGCAGGCTTCTTTTTTGTAAAGAAGAAAGATGGTGGTCTGCGGCCGTGCATCGACTACAGAGGTTTGAACGACATTACCATCAAGAACCGTTATCCTTTACCCCTGATTACTGAGCTCTTTGACAGAGTTAGCGGAGCTACCATCTTTACAAAGCTGGACTTGAGAGGTGCATACAATCTCATCCGGATCCGTGAGGGTGACGAGTGGAAGACCGCCTTTAACACCCGTGACGGACATTATGAGTACCTCGTCATGCCCTTCGGATTGAGCAATGCTCCAGCTGTCTTCCAGCATTTTGTCAATGAGATCTTCAGAGACATTCTATACCGTCATGTCGTGGTCTATCTAGACGATATCCTCATTTTTTCCAACGATTTAGAGGAACATCGTTTTTGGGTTAAAGAGGTTCTGTCCCGTCTCCGTGTCAATCATCTCTACTGCAAATTAGAGAAATGCGTCTTTGAAGTCAAGTCCATTCCGTTTCTAGGGTACATTGTGTCCGGTTCCGGACTAGAGATGGATCCTGAGAAACTACAAGCAATCCAGAATTGGCCGGTACCCTTAACCCTCAAAGGGGTCCAGAGGTTCTTAGGGTTCGCCAATTATTACCGAAAGTTTATACGAGACTTTTCCACCATTGTGGCGCCTATTACTGCTTTCACCAAGAAGGGTGCTAACCCGTCCAAGTGGTCTGAAGAAGCCATGCAAGCTTTTCATCTTTTAAAACAGAGGTTCATCTCTGCACCTGTCCTGAAACAGCCTGACATCGACTCTCCTTTCATCTTAGAGGTGGATGCCTCCTCCGTTGGAGTAGGAGCGGTGTTATCTCAGAGGGCTAAAGATGGTCATTTACATCCTTGCAGTTTCTTCTCACGGAAGTTCTCCCCAGCGGAGCGCAACTATGCCATTGGCGACCAGGAGTTGCTAGCCATCAAGCTCGCTCTAGAGGAGTGGAGATATCTGTTGGAGGGAGCTTCTCATTCAATCACCATCCTTACAGACCACAAGAACCTTCTATATCTAAAAGGCGCACAATGTCTCAACCCTCGTCAGGCCAGATGGGCACTTTTCTTTTCCAGGTTCGACTTTAAACTCCAGTTCTGTCCGGGCTCTCAGAATCCCAAGGCCGATGCCCTTTCCCGCTCATGGGAGCAAGAAAATGAGTCAGAGTCTTCAGACAAGCATCCTATTATAAATCCGTTGGCATTCTCCACGGTAGGGATGGACTCTACGCCCCCATCAGGGAAAAGTTTTGTGAAGCCGACACTAAGGAAGAAGCTCATGCATTGGGCCCATGCTTCCCGTTTTGCCGGACATACAGGTATCCAAAAAACCCTGGAGTTTATCTCTAGGTCCTATTGGTGGCCAACTCTGAAAAAGGACGTTTTGGAGTTTATTGCATCTTGCCCAAAGTGTGCTCAACATAAAGTATCCCGCCAGTCGCCTGCGGGGCAACTGGTTCCACTATCTGTTCCCCGTCGACCATGGACCCATTTGTCGATGGATTTTATTACAGATTTGCCCATGTGCAACAAGTTCAATACCATCTGGGTGGTAGTTGACCGGTTCACCAAGATGGCACACTTCATTCCTCTCACCGGTCTTCCGTCAGCTTCCAAGTTGGCTCAAGTATTCATACAAGAGATCTTCCGACTCCACGGTCTTCCAGAAGAAATTATCTCAGATCGAGGAGTTCAATTCACAGCCAAATTCTGGCGAAGTTTATGTCAAGTCCTCCAAGTCAAGTTAAAGTTTTCCACGGCTTACCATCCTCAGACCAATGGTCAAACTGAGAGGGTGAATCAGGACTTGGAGGCCTTCCTCCGCATCTATGTGTCCTCCTCTCAAGATGACTGGGTTCAATTACTTCCCTGGACCGAGTTCTGTCATAACAACCAGTATCATTCTTCATCTTCTTCAACACCATTCTTCACCAACTTTGGATTCCACCCTAAAGTCCCTGAGTTCCAACCGCTTCCAGCAACTTCTGTTCCCGCAGTGGATATCACCTTGCATCAGTTTGCCAATATCTGGAAGAGCGTACGATCAGCTCTGCTCAAGGCATCGTTCAGGTACAAGAAGTTTGCGGATAAGAAGCGTCGAGCAGTTCCTGCTCTCAAGGTGGGTGATCGGGTATGGTTATCCACGAAGAATTTGAGGTTAAGAGTTCCCAGTATGAAGTTTGCACCTCGCTACATCGGTCCTTTCAAAATTGATCAAGTCATCAATCCTGTTGCTTACAGACTCCAGTTACCTCCCTTCTTAAAAATACCCAGGACATTCCATGTTTCCCTGTTGAAACCGCTAATCTTGAATCGGTTTCATTCCTCACTTCCACCAACTCCGAAAGTCCAAACTCAACGAGGCGTTGAGTATGAAGTGGCCAAGATCCTGGACTCACGTCACCGTTACGGTCAACTTCAGTATCTCATTGACTGGAAGGGCTATGGTCCTGAAGAACGCTCTTGGACCAATGCCTCTGACGTCCATGCTCCTGCCTTGGTCCGAAATTTCCACGCAAAGTTTCCTTTAAAGCCTAAGAAGTGTCCTGGGGCCACTCCTAAAGGGGGGGGTGCTGTCACGATCCGGGTATCTGGACGCCATTACTTACCCTTCAGATGCCTCCTAAGGCGGGCTCAGCGTTCCAGGACCGGATTCCGCTGTTCCTGAGTTTCCACATACAGAGTGGTCTTTTCATCAGCCGCGGCCTCCGCTGTGCCCGCGTGGTTAAATGTGCATCTATCAGCCTGGCGTCTCCTGTCTCCGGTGGCCGGCGCCGCCATTACTGTTTCCCAGACCACATGGATTACAAACCAAACTTCCCTCCAAGTGTCTGCATGGGCGCAGCCATCTTGGATTCTGTCATCTGATCATTTCCACCAATCTGCTGTCTGTGTTGTTGATTTGCATAATTGCCTAGCCAACCCCTTCCTTGCTGCAGGTATAAGTAAGCTGTACCTGAGCAAGGAAGACGTCAGTGCTTTGGTTGTCAAACCTAGTTCCTGTTTGTCTCTCTTCTATGATTGTCTTCCAGGTTCCAGCTCCTGTCTCAAGACTTCCACCATAGAGACCCGCACCAGCATTCCACCTGCGGTGTAGCCTGACTCTCCAATCCATTGTGGATTCATCTGTTTCCAGCTACAACACTACCTGCTTCCAGCCTCAGCTTCCAGCAGAGTACAGCTTCCCTTAAAGGGCCGGTGTCCTTTCTACACTTTACCACTCTCCACCGGAATTATTATTTCTCCGCTCTCAAGTTCTACATTTCAGTTCACATTTCATCGCTCCCAAAGTTCATTTATTATTTAACTGGTTCCAGCCAGTATCCACTCCGTGCTAACAACAGTCTGGTTCCAGCCAGTATCCACAGCAGCTGTTTTACCTTCAGCAACCCAGCTCTTCCTGGAACACCAGCTGGTATAATCCTGGGTTATCTCCATTTCTACAGCCGGGCCTGGTAAGGACTTTCCATCTAGAAGATCATAAGAACTATCTCACACTACCAGTGCCCTGTGGCTCCTGCCATGCTGTAGTACTCAGGAACTGTATTTATTCTTTGCTGACTTTTACGTTTTCTTTTATTGCTGCTGTGTTGCGGAGTTGTCATAAATAAACATCATTGACTTTTATTCCTGGTTGTCGTGGTCACGCCTTCGGGCAATTCTTCTACATGTCTAGGGGTCTGATACAACCTGCCAGGTTCCATTACACCTCAGTCCCTACAACTGAGGCTGCCTCCCGTCAGCTCAGGCCCTCAGTTGTGACACTGGGGAGCAGTCACACAAGGGAAAAATTTCCAGGGAGTGTGATCAAGTATGGAGACTTTTCTCCACATAAATATACTGGAGCTAAGGGTAAATTTATAATGCTCTAAGCTTAGCAAGACCTCTGCTTCAAGGTCAGCCGGTATTGATCCAGTGGGAAAAACATCACGGCAGTCGCCCACGTAAACAGACAGGGCGACACAAGAAGCAGGAGGGCAATGGCAGAAACTGCAAGGACTTTTCGCTGGGCGGAAAATCATGTGATAACACTGTCAGCAGTTTTTCATCCCGGGAATGGAAACTGGGAAGCAGACTTCCTCAGCACGACCTCCACCCGGGAGAGTGGAAACTTCATTGAGAAGTTTTTTCCACATGATTGTAAACCGTTGGAAAATACCAAAGGTGGACATGATGGCGTCCCGTCTGAACAAAAAACGGGACAGGTATTGCGCCAGGTCAAGAGACCCTCAGGCAATAGATGTGGACGTTCTGGTAACACCGTGGGTGTACCAGTCGGTGTATGTGTTCCCTCCTCTGCTTCTCATACCTAAGGTGCTGAGAATTATAAGACGTAGAGGAGTAAGAACTATACTCATGGCTCCGGATTGGCCAAGGAGGACTTGGTACCCGGAACTTCAAGAGATGCTTACAGAGGTCT
Source organism: Pseudophryne corroboree (assembly GCF_028390025.1). Taxonomy (NCBI): domain Eukaryota; kingdom Metazoa; phylum Chordata; class Amphibia; order Anura; family Myobatrachidae; genus Pseudophryne; species Pseudophryne corroboree. Next base: position 345,255,057 of record NC_086451.1, read on the forward strand.
TATGGCCTCTGCCGCTAAGAAGGGACTTGCTTCAGCAAGTACCATGTCTGTTCCAAGACTTACCGCAGCTGCGTTTGTCGGCATGGAGATGGAAAACCGGATCCTAAGGGAAAAAAGGCATTCCGGAAGAGGTCATTCCTACCCTGGTCAAAGCCAGAAAGGAGGTGACCGCACAACATTATCACCACGTGTGGCGAAAATATGTTGCGTGGTGTGAGGCCAGGAAGGCCCCACAAAGAAATTTCAACTCGGTCGTTTCCTGCATTTCCTGCAAACAGGAGTGTCTATGGGCCTCAAATTGGGGTCCATTAAGGTTCAAATTCGGCCCTGTAAATTTTCTTCCAGAAAGAATTGGCTTCAGTTCCTGAAGTCCAGAAGTTTGTCAAGGGAGTATTGCATGTACAAAACCCTTTTTTGTGCCTCCAGTGGCACTGTGGGATCTCAACGTAGTTCTGGGATTCCTCAAATCACATTGGTTTAAAACCAGTCAAATATGTGGATTTGAAGCATCTCACATAAAAAGTGACCATGCTCTTGGCCCTGGCCTGGACCAGGCGAGTGTCAAATTGGTGGTTTTTTCTCAAAAAAGCCCATATCTGTTTGTCCATTCGGACAGGGCAGAGCTGCGGACTCGTCCCCAGTTCTCTCCCTAAGGTGGTGTCAGTGTTTCACCTGAACCAGCTTATTGTGGTGCCTTGCACCTACTAGGGACTTGGAGGACTCCAAGTTGCTAGAAGTTGTCAGGGCCCTGAAAATATGTTCCAGGACAGCTGGAGTCAGAAAATCTGACTCGCTGTTTATACTGTATGCACCCAACAAGTTGGGTGCGCCTGCTTCTAAGCAGTCGATTGCTCGTTGGATTTGTAACACAATTCAACTTGCACATTCTGAGGCAGGCCTGCCACAGTCTAAATCGGTTAAGGCCCATTCCACAAGGAAGGTGGGCTCATCTTGGGCGGCTGCCCGAGAGGTCTCGGCATTACAACTCTGCCGAGCAGCTACGTGGTCAGGGGAGAACACGTTTGTAAATTTCTACAAATTTGATATCCTGGCAAAAGAGGACCTGGAGTTCTCTCATTCGGTGCTGCAGAGTCATCCGCACTCTCCCGCCCGTTTGGGAGCTTTGGTATAATCCCCATGGTCCTTTCAGGAACCCCAGCATCCACTAGGACGATAGAGAAAATAAGAATTTACTTACCGATAATTCTATTTCTCGGAGTCCGTAGTGGATGCTGGGCGCCCATCCCAAGTGCGGATTATCTGCAATACTTGTACATAGTTACAAAAATCGGGTTATTATTGTTGTGAGCCATCTTTTCAGAGGCTCCGCTGTTATCATACTGTTAACTGGGTTTAGATCACAAGTTGTACGGTGTGATTGGTGTGGCTGGTATGAGTCTTACCCGGGATTCAAAATTCCTCCCTTATTGTGTACGCTCGTCCGGGCACAGTACCTAACTGGCTTGGAGGAGGGTCATAGGGGGAGGAGCCAGTGCACACCACCTGATCCTAAAGCTTTACTTTTTTGTGCCCTGTCTCCTGCGGAGCCGCTATTCCCCATGGTCCTTTCAGGAACCCCAGCATCCACTACGGACTCCGAGAAATAGAATTATCGGTAAGTAAATTCTTATTTTTTTATCACTATTCTGAGGAGAAGGATGCAGTACATTGGCCGGAGGACGGGATCCCGGAGTTCAGGATACCGATGCTGAAATCCCGACAGCCGACAATCCTGACAGTCGGAATCCCAGCGCACCATGGCTATTCCCACTCGTGGGTGTCCACGACACCCATAGAGTGAGAATAGATCCTGTGGCGAGCGCAGCAAGCCATCGAGACGACAGCATGGCAAGTGCAGCGAGCCCTCGAGAGGACTCTTAGTGCGTGACCCGCTGCCGGCATTCTGGCGGGATGCCGCTGTCAGGATATGGACAGCCAGTTTCCCGTCCGCTGGTAATACATACAGAACCCCTGAGGAACAGAGTTATTTATATTTGAGTTATAACCATAAAATTTTTTTTAAAAATGTGACCATCACAAGAGGATTATGAGTGAACTTTTCGGTCAGGAGTTACAGCCATTAAACAGTCTCCGCTTCTCTATGAAGTCTTTCTATTAGGATTTAGAACATTACCTGAGTTTCGTCCATTCAGCCACAAGTGAATTAGGTGCATGTTTTTAAAAAGCGATTACGTATCACACGAATGTATTAATTTAATACCCCGGTGTGGTGAAATGTTGATGGTGTGGAGTGGGAAGAGGTCGGAGTTACTATGTTGGCGGCCAGACCTTTACAGGACTCTTTCTTCAGCAGCAATTGTTAATTATACCACACCCAGACAGAAAGGCAAGGGTTCCCCAAGCAGGCACAAATTATTACAGACAGTATTTAGCACAAAAGAATATTTGAATTTATTTAAAACTAAAAACATGGAAATTTTGCTTCTCATACTGTATTACGGTATATTACTGGGTTCCTTTAGTAATTGGGATAATCGGATAATATTGAGCCATATATTCTATTCAATTGAACATGTCATATTTGGGAATATATTGCTTGTTTTATTGATTTATTTTTGGAAAATAATTTTAATGAAATAATGATTGGTTTGAACATTTTCCGATAATAAATCAATAAAACAAGCAATATAGTCATTATATAATACACTACCAAGCAAAAGTTTTTTTTCTAAAGCTAGCTCTGTCTTAATGAATATCAACTTTAATTTCTCCCTAAAATCATTATCATGATTAGAAACGAGACTTTAGGACTTTACTTTAAATATACTATACTTCTGTGGTCGGCAGTTCAGTCCCTCAGGATGTCTATAGGCCTTGATGTCCACCAGAGGGTCTTCAAATCTCAATTGAAGAGTATAAAAGCTACCACAGTTCAATATATCAAACAACAGTGGGTAACAATTATCTGATAATTGTGCACACGATTAAAAATTCTTTAAAACAAAGAATAAACAAAGAATAGTGTGTGTGTGTGTGTGTGTGTATATGTGTGTATATATATATATATATATATATATATATATATACACACAAACATTTGCATACACCTGTTATGCACACCAGTGCCTGCAGGAAAGTACTGGTGTCAGAACTGTTATGCACTCCAGTGCCTGCACGAATGTACTGGTGTTTGAACTGTTATGCAAAACAAATGGACTCACAGACAGACTGGGGAATATGACATAACGTACACAGAAGGTGATAGGGTAACAAAATACACACAAGGTGAACAGAGAAGCCCAGAGGCTAAGGAACTGGGTATCTCCCTTGTATTAGAACTGCTCAGATGGGAAAAGCAAGATGTTGTGTTTTAATACGTAGAGAACCCGAAATGCTGTTGCTAAGGGCAACAGCAAAACCCTAAAGGGTTACCAACGGGTGTGGCAGTAAACTCCTTGGTCAGAGATGGAATGATAGACACAAGGAGAGTCTCCACAATCCTAATTCTCACTTGCAGTGCACAGGTTCAGCTTACTGCCACTAAACTGACCCCTGACACCTAGCACAGTGAGACAGGATTAGACAGGCAAGTCTTAGAATACAGCCGCAAACTTGCTAAGTTCACAGAGTAGTAACAGAACCCCAGCAAGCTAAACGACTGACTCCAGTCTTACTGCTAGGTCTGGATTGGCAGAGTGTAATACCAAATCCCCAGGCCTATTTGCAGTAAGCAACAAACAAATACAAAGCTACACAGTACTGGTTAACTTTCAGGAACTGACTAACCAACAAAGATTCAGCAGCATCTGCTTACCCTGAGAAGAGGCCTTATAAAGCAGGTGCTGTCCACGCCCCACTCAGACCTCACAGACTGTGAGCACAAAAACCAGCACCGGATCCCCTGCCGTGCACAGAGCCTATAACCACTGCACAGCAAAAGACCCGAACCGGAGTATCAGCTGCGCTCAGGTTACTCCGCTAGCACTTGTCTCCCGGTTGCCATGACGACGTGGCAGCACAGGGCAGGAGACCCTAACAACACCTTATTTGTCCCCCCCCCCCTTTTTTTATTTAAGGGGGGCTCCAAACACCAACCTGCCTCTGGCCGGCTGGGATGACCATACGCCCCTGTTCCAGATGTCCTTGGGCTTCTTTTAATGAAGCTGATGTTCTGCTGTGTTAAGCTATACTGTACTATGCCTCAGTTTTAGCCTTGTCTTTTTTTTTTTTTTACCTGAATGTTTATAGTCTAATAAAAAAAATCCACATATTTAAGCAATATTTTGCTTTTAAGGTCACCTTGCACATATCCCCTGTTGTTAAAGGAGAGGAAATTGAATTTTAGCACTAAACAATATAATGGATATTTTCAAGCAACTTGTGGATAAAATACCTTTGCAGAAGGCAAAATGCTCCAATCCGTCCTACAGCCTAGATTAATGGGCCAGTGGCGATGCACTCATCCAAACAAACTCAATTTTCAATTTTTACAACAGTTCATCAAACATCTTTCTGGATCATTTTTCTTCCTTTCCATGAACTATGGAATTATTATTATTTTGCAAAGAGAAGAAATATAGACATTACCACGAAACATAAAACTAATGCATTCAGTCTTGTCTCGCATAAAGATTTGGGGAGTTGGAAAGTCTTCAAGTGTCCAATGACCTCGATTGTAATTAGCATTACCTCGTCACTATTATGCGACAATCTGAATTGTAGTCCTGGTCACCACAGAGAAATAATTAATGAGTTAATTAAAAATAATTAATACCTTCTGTATTCTAGAGATATTTAAATATATATATATATATATATATATATATATATATATATATAGTAGAGATGTGCACCGGACATTTTTCGGGTTTTGTGTTTTGGTTTTGGATTCGGTTCCGTGGCCGTGTTTTGGATTCGGACGCGTTTTGGCAAAACCTCCCTGAAATTTTTTTGTCGGATTCGGGTGTGTTTTGGATTCGGGTGTTTATATTTCAAAACCCCCTCAAAAGCAGCTTAAATCATAGAATTTGGGGGTAATTTTAATCCTATAGTATTATTAACCTCAATAACCACAATTTCCACTAATTTCCAGTCTATTCTGAACACCTCACATTATTATTTTTAGTCCTAAAATGTGCACCGAGGTCGCTGGATGACTAAGCAAAGCGACCCAAGAGGGCTGCACAAACACCTGGCCCATCTGCAGTGTCAGACAGGATGGCACTTAAAAAAATTGGCCCCAAACAGCACATGATGCAAAGAAAAGAGAAAAAGAGGTGCACTGTGGTCGCTGGACGGCTAAGCTAAGCGACACAAACACCTCAATATCACAGGAATTATTTGTTCTAATCAATGGTATTATTGGTCCAAATCACTGAAAGAAAATGATAAAATCACTGGAATTATTTGTTCTAATCAATGGTATTATTGGTCCAAATCACTGAAAGAAAATTACAAAATCACAGGAATTATTCGTTCTAATCAATGGTATTATTGGTCTAAATCACTGGAAGAAAATGACAAAATCACTGGAATTATTTGTTCTAATCAATGGTATTATTGGTCCAAATCACTGGAAGAAAATGACAAAATCACAGGAATTATTCGTTCTAATCAATGGTATTATTGGTCCAAATCACTGGAAGAAAATGACAAAATCACAGGAATTATTCGTTCTAATCAATGGTATTATTGGTCCAAATCACTGGAAGAAGACTGTCATTTTTGGGATTATGGAGACATAATGTTTTTGAATATAAATCCTAAAGCAGGTGGTGTATTAGAGCAAAAGAGTGCAAGAGACCAGCCATGCAGTTTCTGAAATATTATGACAAAATGTTACTGTATTTCATAAGCACTTATTCCTAACTCTGCTAAGTAATGTTTGGTATACTGTATCTGGCTTCCATGAGGTAGTTGTCCATTATTTCAGCTTCCATTGACCTTTTTGAAAGCGGTAGAAGTTATCGATTCTTTTATTTTATTTTTATTTTCCCCTACTTTTAATTTTCTCCTGCATAGCCCAGTAAAATGTTGCAATGTTAAGTATTGACTTGTGCTTTCTGGGGGTCCACTTCTTCACCAAACCCAGCCAAATCTAATCCTAACCCTCTGTTCCACGTTCTCTATGTACCCCATCTGTGTCACCCATGTCTGTCTACCCCTCCCCTTTAGATTGTAAGCTCTCACGAGCAGGGCCCTCTTCCCTCATGTGCTTATATACTGTTGGTCACCAAAATGCTGCACTGTAATACTATATATACTGCTCACAAAAATGCCGCACAGATATGGAATGGATACTTGCAGTGACACAGAGCTGCAAGATACAGCAATGGCCTACTATACAACTATATACTGTTAGTCACCAAAATGCTGCACTGTAATACTATATATACTGCTCACAAAAATGCTGCACAGATATGGAATGGATACTTGCAGTGACACAGAGCTGCAAGATACAGTAATGGCCTACTGTACTACTATAATTATTATATACTGGTGGTCCCCAGTCCCCACAATGCAGCACACTGATCAGATATTTGCAGCACACTGAGCACAGATATGGAGCGTTTTCAGGCAGAGGACGTAGATATTTGCAGCAAACTGAGCACAGATTATTTGCAGCACACTGAGCGCAGATATTTGCAGCACACTGAGCACAGATTACGGAGCTTTTCAGGGAGAGAACACTGCCACGTCCTCTCCGTTCAATCTCCAATGCACGAGTGAAAATGGCGGCGACTCGCGGCTCCTTATATAGAATACGAATCTTGCGAGAATCCGACAGCGGGATGATGACGTTCGGGCGCGTTCTGGTTAACCAAGCAAGGCGGGAAGATCCGAGGCTGCATCGGAACCATGTAAAATAGGTGAAGTTCGGGGGGGTTCGGATCCCGAGGAACCGAATCTGCTCATCTCTAATATATAGAGTTGTTAAAATTCATCATCAAGCTTTGCATTGGTGCAACGTGAATGTCCTGACTGGTTTCATTTCCATCACCCTTCATTCATTTAAATTTAACCTTGTTGTACTAAAATACCGCTTGTTCAGTCTTGTGTATCTCATGTTAATCATGAAAATGAGAGGATTTTGGGACTGTTCATATTACATGTGTCACATTTATGTATTGATGTTGTTTTTAAAACATGAATATTTCTGTGCATGTAAATATTCTTGCCCTCATCAGATGCAAATTGCTGGAAAAGCCAAACATTTGAAATTGTGGAGCAATTTCCAAATACTAGTGCCTCCGGTCCACTGAGAGCAGAGACGGGCCTTGTTATTGGGGTAGCATGGCCAAATCCGGGAGGCGTGGTTAAACGACTTAAAAAACAAAACCCATGCACGGGCACTTATGCAGCACTGCACGCCACTAGAAGGCGGGTGCCATACGCTATGTGGATGAGGAAGCAGCTGAGAGGGTGGGGTGCTGCGGATGGGGGGGGGGGGTAGGCTCACTGCTGCTTTCAACTCAGGTGGACAGGGAGTGACTAGGGTTGTGCAGGAGCTGCAAGGGTGTAGTGGCCCAGATGGGCTGCAGGAGGTGCAACGAGGTGCCGTTAGCAGGTGAGCTGGAGTTTCCCTTCACTCGGGGGTGAGTGGAAGACATCTGAGTAGCTGGATGCACTCTGGAATACCCCCATCCTGCATTGCCACTTGGCTGGCAGTGAAGCTGCTAATCCTCCCTGGTCCCTGAATGACCGGAGACAGTTGAACTGCGGGGAGGAGGGAAGCAGTTCTACAAAGGAGTACAATGTCCCCATCATTAACTGACACAGGCCTCCCACCAGGCCCCTTCAAAAAGCTCCCCCCCCCCCCTCTTTCCCATATTTACCTCAGAGGCCATTCCTCTTGTCCCTACTATCCATAGGAAGCTCTGGAAGCCATACCCTCTAACACTGACTTTTTGTAGGATCTAGGTTGTTAAGCTACTTTATTCCTGGCTGCAACTCTGACTTGGTTCCCTGCCGTCCTACATGGCACAAGCCAACATCCATCTCAGACCTTTACTGACCTTTGCCCCTTCCCACTCCTGTTCAGCCACTCTGGACGTACAGTAAACTCAATGTCTCCGTAATGGATCCTACTCTGCAATCGCATTAGTTTTGCATATGCAATCCTCACTCTTTTCTCAACAGATTCATTTCAGAAAACATACAGTCCTTTTATTATAACCTGTAGCATAGGACTTTGATGGAATTAGTTTACACTTTGTTACAGAAGAAACAAAAATATTTTTAATAATACTATTCCAATGTTCACAATTTCTACAAGACAATGTCCCAACAGTTAAGAATCTTTAGAAAATGCAACCAATTTGAATATCCACTTTTATGAATAAATTGACAATAAATCTAAAGCCACACTGTCTGTGAACACCACCTACCAAATACTATAGGATAACCAAAATGCTGTTAACAGCCCATCAAACACAAAATTGAGAACAATATTTGAGAATTATTTATTTATTTATTACCAGTTATTTATATAGCGCACACATATTCCGCAGCGCTTTACAGAGAATATTTGGCCATTCACATCAGTCCCTGCCCCAGTGGAGCTTACAATCTAGATTCCCTAACACATGTACACACAGACACATTCACACCAGGGTTAATATTGTTGGGAGCCAATTAACCTACCAGTATATTTTTGGATTGTGGGAGGAAACCGGAGTACCCGGAGGAAACCCACGCAAGTACAGGGAGAATATACAAACTCCACACAGTTAGGGCCATGGTAGGAATCAAACCCATGACCTCAGTGCTGTGAGGCAGTAATGCTAACCATTACACCGGAGAATGACATTTAAATCATACTGTCCCAGCTTTGGGGTTTTAATAGCTGTCAGGGTTATTTGTAGCCCTCTGTTATTCTAAACTGTTGTTAAAGATGTAAATTGTGTGTGTTCTGCTAAATATTTTATAATTAGAATAATCATATTTCTGCTGCGGGGTACACTGGGCTCCACAAGGATGGACAATGGGGTGTAGAGTAGGATCTTGATCCGAGGCACCAACAGGCTCAAAGCTTTGACTGTTCCCAGAATGCACAGTGCCGCCTCCTCTATAACCCCGCCTCCCTGCACAGGAGCTCAGTTTTGTAGTTGGTGCTGCAGATAGCAGGCACTTAACAGAGGGGCTGCTCCAGGCAGCCCTAAGAAGAGCTTTTTTGAAGAAAAAAGTGAAGACTTCAAGGGCAGCAGCGGTGGTAAATGTCAGAACACATTCACTGCAGCAGCTCCAGCTCTCCCCAGCGGCGCTGTACACTCCCAAGCCCTGGTTGCCGGGTAACTACAGCAGGAGGCTCCGGTTTTCTTCACGTCAGGCACACACGACGGGGGCTCTCCGGGATCGCGTGGGCGCGCTTCGGGAGGTGGTGAGTGGGTCCCGTTTGCGGGACCCGGTCTTTATCGCGATCCGGCGCGGTCAGTGGGAGGCGGGTCGCGCGCGCTGGCGGGGGACACTGTGGCAGTACAGGCGATCCCACTAGATCACCAGGGCATGGGTGCAGGTCAGGTTTTCTCTCTAAACCATTTTCAGTAGCTCACAGTACCCGGTGGTTTTGCCAGCAGGGGGATAAGGCTTAGACCTGAAGCCCCTCCCCCAGCCCCAGGGCGCCATTTCCTGCAAATGTTCCCGCCCTGGAGCTGCATATCTGTCCCACACTCCCTGTCAGTGTCTGGGCGCCATTATCTCTCAGCTTGACTGTTCCTGGGACTGCTTGGGCAAATCCTCCTGTGTAAAGCCGCCTGGTTGTCAGTGCTGTGACTTTACATGACACTTAAGTATTCTACCTGCCTTTTTAGACAGTGCTAGTTAAGAAAGAGTGCATTTAGTCAGGGTTTTCTAGTACAATTACCCTGTGATATACATCCAGTTCTTACTCTGCAGTGTTATATCTATTGACTATATAGCTATATATATAAGCTAGTCCAGTGCAGTATTATTGTTAGTAATAACCTCTGCATTGTACAAACTGTGACTATCTGTGTGTGCATTAGATAGCTGAGTGGTGTCCATTTCGTGTCTTTCAATCAACTTGCTATCCCTATATTCTATAACCTGAGGGGGCTTGGTGCGTCAGGTTTTATATTGATATAGGATTTTCACAAAGATATACTTTAATACGTATTTTTCTCTGTGATTTAGTCACCATATCTCTCCTTTATCTCTGCTAGTGCTGACTACACTGCGCAGGGGTTTGGGTAAGAGGTATTGTGCTGCTGGCAATTGTACTGTGTTACCTGATACTGCAAGTTATATCATGTCTGCTTCTGAGGGTAACGGTTCTGGGGCTGAACACACTGCCAGTGTTGCTGAAGCCACAGATCCCTATGAGGAGAATATAGCAGCTGTGAGCTCTGGTTCTGGGGGCTCCTTGCCCCCCAGTGGGACTGTGGAGGTACATAATGACTTACCGTGGGCCGCTTTTTCCACGCTTCTACATACGCTAGTTAATAAACTAACACCCCCTATGGGACCCCCAATGCCGGTACAACCGTATGTGGTCCCTGCAGCTAACCCGCCGTGGGCGGACGATTTATCTGCTCAATTGAAGAAGTTGAACCAGTCCCTGACTACAAAAAAGTCTGACCATCGCTCGCCTAAGTCCAAGGGGTCCTCTAAGCGAGCGCTTGTCGCCTCACAACCCACTGCTGTCACTGACACCTCGTCTGATGAAGACGGCACTTACACTGACCACACAGGTTCTGACTCAGATACTGCTGATGGGGAGGGTAGTTCACATGTGGATGTTCCTGATCTTTTGGAGGCTATTAAGTTAATTCTACAGTTTACGGATGATCCCGAGCCATCCGTCCCTCCTAAGAAACCAGATAGGTTCAAGCGTCAGAAGGTGGTTAAACAAGTTTTACCTCACTCTGATCACCTAGTGGATATACGTCAGGAACCCTGGGAAAACCCGGGTACGAAGTTTGTGCCTCAAAAGAAGATGCTGTCTCGCTATCCCCTCGCACCAGAGCTGTCTTAGAATTGGGAAACGCCTCCTCCAGTAGACTCACATGTGGCTAGGATGGTGGTATCTAAAAGAGCCTACGGATAAACGTGTGGAGGGTTGTCTTAAAGCGATTTACACCCTCACGGGTGACCTGCCTCACCGTATCAGGTCTCAAATGATCTCATTGACTCGTCTGTCGCTGCTCTGGTGGCTCCAGGAGCAACAATTGTGCAGGGGCCGTCCCTTCTGGATATCCAACTGGGTCCTGTTGACGACAGATGCCAGTCTAAGAGGTTGGGGCGTGGTGCTGGAGCAACACTCCCTTCAGGGTCGGTGGACCAAGGAGGAATCTCTCCTCTCGATCAACATTCTGGAATTGCGGGCGGTCTTCAATGCCTTGAACCTGGCCCAGCATTTAATTCAGAACCGTCATGTTCAAGTACAGTCGGACAACGCCACCACAGTGGCTTACATAAATCATCAAGGCGGCACTCGAAGCCGTTTGGCAATGAAGGAAGTCTCACGGATTCTACATTGGGCGGAACGCCATCTACCGGCCATATCGGCAATCTTCATTCCGGGAGTACTGAATTGGGAAGCTGACTTTCTCAGTCGTCAGGACGTGCATGCCGGTAAGTGGGGCCTCCATCCAGAAGTGTTTCAACTCCTAGTGGAAAAGTGGGGTCTTCCAGACGTAGATCTGATGGCGTCTCGACACAATCACAAGGTTCCGGTCTTCGGAGCAAGGACAAGGGATCCTCAAGCAGCATTTGTGGATGCGCTGGCGGTGCCGTGGAGGTTTCGGCTGCTGTACATGTTCTCTCTGGTGTCACTCCTGCCCAGGGTAATTCGGAAGTTCAATCAAGAAAAAGGAATTCTGCTTCTCATAGCTCCAGCGTGGCCCAGACGGCACTGGTTCTTAGACCTGCAGGGCCTATCGTCAGAGCGTCCAATTCTACTTCCACAATGCCCAGACCTCCTCGTTCAGGGCCCCTGTGTCTACAAGGACCTAGCCCGGCTGTCTTTGACGGCGTGGCTCTTGAAGCTTCCGTCTTGAGGGCTAAGGGTTTTTCTGAAGAGGTCATTAAAACTATGTTGCGGGCCCGGAAACCGGCTTCTGCCCGGATTTACCATAGGGTCTGGCATTCCTACTTTGGTGCGCATCTAACAATTATGATGCTTCCAAGTTTAGTAAAGCCAAACTTTTGGCATTTCTGCAACAGGGCCTGGATTTAGGCCTGCGTCTGGCCTCCCTCAAGGTTCATATTTCTGCCTTGTCGCTGTGGTTTCAGAGAAAAATTGTGACTTTACCTGATGTTCATACTTTCACTCAGGGTGTGTTGCGTATCCAACCTCCCTATGTCCTGCCTGTGGCTCCTTGGGACTTGTCGCTGGTTTTGGAGGCGTTGCAGGAGCCTCCGTTTGAACCCCTTGGTTCAGCTGATCTTAAGTGGCTTTCCCTTAAGGTGGTGTTCTTGCTGGCTATTGCCTCTGCTAGAAGAGTGTCGGATTTGGTTGCCCTTTCCTGTAGTTCCCCATATCTGATTTTTCACCGTGACCGGGCGGTTCTTAGGACTCGTCCCGGTTATTTACCAAAGGTGGTGTCCTCGTTCCACCTTAATCAGGAGATTGTGGTTCCGGTCTTTGTCTCTCCTGATTTGTCTCCCAAAGAGCGGTCTTTGGATGTGGTACGGGCTCTCCGTATCTATGTGAAGAGTTCTGCTTCTATTCGAAAATCTGATTCTCTCTTTGTTTTGTTTGGATTTCACAAACGTGGCTGGCCTGCTCACAAGCAGACCCTGGCCAGGTGGATTAGAATGGTGATTGCACATGCTTATGTGAAGGCTGGTCTGTCAGCTCCTGCTCACATTACGGCCCATTCTACTCGGTCTGTTGGACCTTCTTGGGCGGCCCAACGTGGTGCGACCCTTGACCAATTGTGCAAGGCGGCTACGTGGTCCTCCGGGAACACGTTCATAAGGTTCTATGCCTTCGATACTGCCGCTTCCCAGGATGCTTCCTTTGGACGCCGGGTTCTTGTGCCCGCTACAGTGCGTCCCCTCCCATAAGGAACTGCTTTAGGATATCCCCATTGTCCATCCTTGTGGAGCCCAGTGTACCCCGCAGCAGAAAACGAGTTTTATGGTAAGAACTTACCGTTGTTAAAACTCTTTCTGCGAGGTACATTGGGCTCCACAAGGCGCCCACCCTGACGCACTTAGCTTCTTCGGGTTGGTATGGCATTAGCCGCTGACACTTCTCTTGTCGTGAGAGTGTGGTGTATGTGGCTACTAACCGTTGTCTCTTTTCCTGCTACTGCATTGGGCTGGTTAACTAAATACTGAGCTCCTGTGCAGGGTGGCGGGGTTATAGAGGAGGCGGCGCTGTGCATTCTGGGAACAGTCAAAGCTTTGAGCCTGTTGGTGCCTCGAATCAAGATCCTACTCTACACCCCATTGTCCATCCTTGTAGAGCCCAGTGTACCTCGCAGAAAGAGTTTTAATAACGGTAAGTTCTTACCATAAAACTGTCACGATCCGGGTATCTGGACGCCATTTCTTACCCATCAGATGCCTCCTAAGGCTGGCTCAGCGCTCCAGGACCGGATCCCATCTGTTATCCTAATGTTCACATTCCTGCATCCTCTCCTGTCTCTCTGAGACGCTGTCACAGTAACGCCTTATTACATCTGGCATGGCGTCTCCCGCGGCCTCCGCCGCCGTCCCTGAGCTTCTGCATGCAGAGTGTCAGAGTGGCGATTACGTCAGCCGCGGCCTCCGCTGTGTCCGCATGGTTGGATGTGCACTTGTCAGCCTGGCGTCTCCTGTCTCCAGTGGCCGGCGCCGCCATTACTGTTTTCATTACCACATGGATTACAAACCAAACTTCCCTCCAAGTGTCTGCATGGGCGCAGCCATCTTGGATTCTGTCAGCTGATCATTTCCTCCAATCTGTTGTCAGTATTGTTAATCTGCATAATTGCCTAGCCAATCCCTTCCTTGCTGCAGGTATAAATACACTGTGCCTGAGCAAGGAAGGCGTCAGTGCTTTGGTTGTCAAACCTAGTTCCTGTTTGTCTCTCTCCTGTGATTGTCTTCCAGGTTCCAGCTCCTGTCTCAAGACTTCCACCATAGAGACCCGCACCAGCATTCCACCTGCGGTGTAGCCTGACTCTCCAATCCATTGTGGATTCATCTGTTTCCAGCTACAACATTACCTGCTTCCAGCTCAGCTTCCAGCAGAGTACAGCTTCCCTTAAAGGGCCGGTGTCCTTTCTACACTTTACCACTCTCCACCGGTATTATTATTTCTCCGCTCTCAAGTTCTACATTTCAGTTCATATTTCATCGCTCCCAAGTTCATTTATTATTTAACTGGTTCCAGCCAGTATCCACTCCGTGCTAACAACAGTCTGGTTCCAGCCAGTATCCACAGCAGCTGTTTTATCTTCAGCAACCCAGCTTTTCCTGGAACACCAGCTGGCACAATCCTGGGTTATCTCCATTGCTACAGTCAGGCCTGGTAAGCACTTTCCATCTAGAAGATCATAAGAACTATCTCACACTACCAGTGCCCTGTGGCTCCTGCCATCCTGTAGTACCCAGGAACTGTATTTATTCTTTGCTGACTTTTACGTTTTCTTTTACTGCTGCTGTGTTGTGGAGTTGTCATAATAAACATCATTGACTTTTATCCAAGTTGTCGTGGTCACGCCTTCGGGCAGTTATTATTCATGTTACTTACATGTCCAGGGGTCTGATACAACCTCCCAGGTTCCGGTACATCTCAGCCCCTACAACTGAGGCTGCCTCCCGTCAGCTCAGGCCCTCAGTTGTGACATTAAGCACTGACCTAATGAATCCAGCCGGAGACCAGGATCAAGCGGCCAGGCCGATGCAAGAACTGGCAGCCCGACTAGAACATCAGGAGGCTGCACAGGGCCACATCATCCGCTGTCTCCAGGATCTCTCTACTCTGCTGGATGGGATTCAGACAACTCTCCGTGGATCAGGCGCGTCTGGTGCGTCAACCACAGTGACTCCAGCTATAACCCCACCCACCTTACCCATTTCTGCTCCACGTCTTCATCTTCCAACGCCAGCAAAATTTGACGGATCTCCAAGATTCTGCAGGGGATTTCTCAACCAGTGTGAGATTCAGTTTGAGCTACAACCTGGCAATTTTCCCAGTGACCGTACAAAAATTGCCTACATTATTTCTCTTCTCAGTGGCTCAGCCCTTGATTGGGCATCACCGTTATGGGAGAGGTCCGACACCCTGCTATCTTCCTACACTGCCTTCGTGTCAACATTCAGGCGCATCTTCGACGAGCCATGCCGGGTAACCTCAGCTTCATCCGAGATTCTCCGTTTACGCCAGGGGTCACGTACTGTAGGACAATATCTGATACAGTTCCAGATCCTGGCATCCGAACTGGCATGGAACGACGAGGCCCTGTATGCTGCATTCTGGCATGGCTTATCTGAGCGTATTAAAGATGAGTTAGCTACCAGAGACTTACCTTCTAAGTTAGATGAGCTAATCTCACTTAGCGTGGAAGATCATCTGCTCCAAAATCTTCTGCTCCTCCTCCTCGTCAACTGTCACCATCTAAAGATGAGCCCATGCAACTTGGCCGTTCCCGTTTAACTCCTGCTGAGCGCCGAAGACGTCTCTCCGAGTCTCTCTGTCTCTATTGTGCAGCTCCGTCTCACACCATTAATGCCTGTCCCAAACGTCCGGGAAACTCCAAATCCTAGCTCGCCAAGGAGAGGGCCGGCTAGGAGTAATGATCTCCTCTCCATCTTCTCAAGATTGTAATCTCCCAGTCTCGCTTCAAGTTGCTCAACGTTATCGGAACGTCATTGCCCTCCTTGATTCCGGAGCAGCTGGGAACTTTATTACCGAAGCCTATGTTAAACGGTGGTCCCTACCCACCGAGAGACTTCCTTCGTCCATTTCTTTAACTGCCGTGGATGGCAGCAAAATTTTTGATGCAGTTATTTCTTTAAGGACTCTACCAGTTCGTCTGAGAGTGGGAGTTCTTCATTCCGAACTTATTTCTTTTTTAGTGATTCCAAGAGCCACACATCCTGTGGTCCTGGGCCTTCCATGGCTCCATCTTCACAATCCTACAATTGATTGGACGACTACGCAAATCCTGGCATGGGGGTCCTCCTGTGCTGAGACATGTTTGTTTAAAGTATTGCCTGTCTGTTCTTCCTCCCCCAGGTCGTCTGATGTTCCACCTCCTCCATATCAAGATTTCACGGATGTGTTCAGTAAAGCTTCTGCTGATATCCTTCCTCCTCATAGAGAATGGGACTGTCCGATTGATCTCGTTCCAGGGAAGGTTCCACCTCGAGGCCGAACTTATCCGTTGTCTCTGCCTGAGACGCATTCTATGGAGGAATATATTAAAGAGAACCTAGCAAAGGGGTTCATTCGACCTTCTTCTTCTCCAGCCGGCGCAGGCTTCTTTTTTGTAAAAAAGAAAGATGGTGGTCTGCGGCCGTGCATCGACTACAGAGGTTTGAACGACATTACCATCAAGAACCGTTATCCTTTACCCCTGATTACTGAGCTCTTTGACAGAGTTAGCGGAGCTACCATCTTTACAAAGCTGGACTTGCGAGGTGCATACAATCTCATCCGGATCCGTGAGGGTGACGAGTGGAAGACCGCCTTTAACACCCGTGACGGACATTATGAGTACCTCGTCATGCCCTTCGGATTGAGCAATGCTCCAGCTGTCTTCCAGCATTTTGTCAATGAGATCTTCAGAGACATTCTATACCGTCATGTCGTGGTCTATCTAGATGATATCCTCATTTTTGCCAACGATTTAGAGGAACATCGTTTTTGGGTTAAAGAGGTTCTGTCCCGTCTCCGTGTCAATCATCTCTATTGCAAATTAGAAAAATGCGTCTTTGAAGTCAAGTCCATTCCGTTTCTAGGGTACATTGTGTCCGGTTCCGGACTAGAGATGGATCCTGAGAAACTACAAGCAATCCAAAATTGGCCGGTACCCTTAACCCTCAAAGGGGTCCAGAGGTTCTTAGGGTTCGCCAACTATTACCGAAAGTTTATACGAGACTTTTCCACCATTGTGGCGCCTATTACTGCTTTCACTAAGAAGGGTGCTAACCCGTCCAAGTGGTCTGAAGAAGCCATGCAAGCATTTCATCTTTTAAAACAAAGGTTCATCTCTGCGCCTGTTCTGAAACAGCCAGACATCGACTCTCCTTTCATCTTAGAGGTGGATGCCTCCTCCGTTGGAGTAGGAGCGGTGTTATCTCAGAGGGCTAAAGATGGCCATTTACACCCTTGCAGTTTCTTCTCCCGGAAGTTCTCCCCAGCTGAGCGCAACTATGCCATTGGCGACCAGGAGTTGCTAGCCATCAAGCTCGCTCTAGAAGAGTGGAGGTATCTGTTGGAGGGAGCTTCTCATTCAATCACCATACTTACAGACCACAAGAACCTTTTATACCTGAAGGGCGCACAATGTCTCAACCCTCGTCAGGCCAGATGGGCACTTTTCTTTTCCAGGTTCGACTTTAAACTCCAGTTCTGTCCGGGCTCTCAGAATCGCAAGGCCGATGCCCTTTCCCGCTCATGGGAGCAAGAAAATGAGTCAGAGTCTTCAGACAAGCATCCTATTATAAATCCGTTGGCATTCTCCACGGTAGGGATGGACTCTACGCCCCCATCAGGGAAAAGTTTTGTGAAGCCGATGCTAAGGAAGAAGCTCATGCATTGGGCCCATGCTTCCCGTTTTGCCGGACATACAGGTATCCAAAAAACCCTGGAGTTTATCTCTAGGTCCTATTGGTGGCCAACTCTGAAAAAGGACGTCTTGGAGTTTATTGCATCTTGCCCAAAGTGTGCCCAACATAAAGTATCCCGCCAGTCGCCTGCGGGGCAACTGGTTCCACTATCCGTTCCCCGTCGACCATGGACCCACTTGTCGATGGATTTCATTACAGACTTACCCATGTGCAACAAGTTCAATACCATCTGGGTGGTAGTTGACCGGTTCACCAAGATGGCACACTTCATTCCTCTCACCGGTCTTCCGTCAGCTTCCAAGTTGGCTCAAGTATTCATACAAGAGATCTTCCGACTCCACGGTCTTCCTGAAGAAATTATCTCAGATCGAGGAGTTCAATTCACAGCCAAATTCTGGCGAAGTTTATGTCAAGTCCTTCAAGTCAAGCTAAAGTTTTCCACGGCTTACCATCCTCAGACCAATGGTCAAACCGAGAGGGTGAATCAGGACTTGGAGGCCTTCCTCCGCATCTATGTGTCCTCCTCTCAAGATGACTGGGTTCAATTACTTCCCTGGGCCGAGTTCTGTCATAACAACCAGTATCATTCTTCATCTGCTTCAACACCATTCTTCACTAACTTTGGATTCCACCCTAAAGTTCCTGAGTTCCAACCGCTTCCAGCAACTTCTGTTCCCGCAGTGGATATCACCTTGCATCAGTTTGCCAATATCTGGAAGAGCGTACGATCAGCTCTGCTCAAGGCATCGTTCAGGTACAAGAAGTTTGCGGATAAGAAGCGTCGAGCAGTTCCTGCTCTCAAGGTGGGTTATCGGGTATGGTTATCCACGAAGAATTTGAGGTTAAGAGTTCCCAGTATGAAGTTTGCACCTCGCTATATCGGTCCTTTCAAGATTGAACAAGTCATCAATCCTGTTGCTTACAGACTCCAGTTGCCTCCCTTCTTAAAAATACCCAGGACATTCCATGTTTCCCTGTTGAAACCGCTGATCTTGAATCGGTTTCATTCCTCACTTCCTCCAACTCCGAAAGTCCAAACTCAACGAGGCGTTGAGTATGAAGTGGCCAAGATCCTGGACTC
The DNA here is from genome assembly GCF_028390025.1 of Pseudophryne corroboree. Taxonomy (NCBI): domain Eukaryota; kingdom Metazoa; phylum Chordata; class Amphibia; order Anura; family Myobatrachidae; genus Pseudophryne; species Pseudophryne corroboree. The sequence continues at coordinate 345,273,847 of NC_086451.1, forward strand.
ACATCACCGTTACGGTCAACTACAGTATCTTATTGACTGGAAGGGTTACGGCCCTGAGGAACGTTCATGGACCAATGCTTCTGATGTCCATGCTCCTGCCTTGGTCCGGAGATTCCATTCCAAGTTTCCTCAAAAGCCAAAGAAGTGTCCTGGGGCCACTCCTAAAGGGGGGGGTGCTGTCACGATCCGGGTATCTGGACGCCATTTCTTACCCATCAGATGCCTCCTAAGGCTGGCTCAGCGCTCCTGGACCGGATCCCATCTGTTATCCTAATGTTCACATTCCTGCATCCTCTCCTGTCTCTCTGAGACGCTGTCACAGTAACGCCTTATTACATCTGGCATGGCGTCTCCCGCGGCCTCCGCCGCCGTCCCTGAGCTTCTGCATGCAGAGTGTCAGAGTGGCGATTACGTCAGCCGCGGCCTCCGCTGTGTCCGCATGGTTGGATGTGCACTTGTCAGCCTGGCGTCTCCTGTCTCCAGTGGCCGGCGCCGCCATTACTGTTTTCATTACCACATGGATTACAAACCAAACTTCCCTCCAAGTGTCTGCATGGGCGCAGCCATCTTGGATTCTGTCAGCTGATCATTTCCTCCAATCTGTTGTCAGTATTGTTAATCTGCATAATTGCCTAGCCAATCCCTTCCTTGCTGCAGGTATAAATACACTGTGCCTGAGCAAGGAAGGCGTCAGTGCTTTGGTTGTCAAACCTAGTTCCTGTTTGTCTCTCTCCTGTGATTGTCTTCCAGGTTCCAGCTCCTGTCTCAAGACTTCCACCATAGAGACCCGCACCAGCATTCCACCTGCGGTGTAGCCTGACTCTCCAATCCATTGTGGATTCATCTGTTTCCAGCTACAACATTACCTGCTTCCAGCTCAGCTTCCAGCAGAGTACAGCTTCCCTTAAAGGGCCGGTGTCCTTTCTACACTTTACCACTCTCCACCGGTATTATTATTTCTCCGCTCTCAAGTTCTACATTTCAGTTCATATTTCATCGCTCCCAAGTTCATTTATTATTTAACTGGTTCCAGCCAGTATCCACTCCGTGCTAACAACAGTCTGGTTCCAGCCAGTATCCACAGCAGCTGTTTTATCTTCAGCAACCCAGCTTTTCCTGGAACACCAGCTGGCACAATCCTGGGTTATCTCCATTGCTACAGTCGGGCCTGGTAAGGACTTTCCATCTAGAAGATCATAAGAACTATCTCACACTACCAGTGCCCTGTGGCTCCTGCCATCCTGTAGTACCCAGGAACTGTATTTATTCTTTGCTGACTTTTACGTTTTCTTTTACTGCTGCTGTGTTGTGGAGTTGTCATAATAAACATCATTGACTTTTATCCAAGTTGTCGTGGTCACGCCTTCGGGCAGTTATTATTCATGTTACTTACATGTCCAGGGGTCTGATACAACCTCCCAGGTTCCGGTACATCTCAGCCCCTACAACTGAGGCTGCCTCCCGTCAGCTCAGGCCCTCAGTTGTGACAAAAACTGGTTTTTATATTTCGGAACTGCCTCCACTAGGTGGCACAGTATTGGGGAAATTGTATTTATCCTAATAAAACTACACTAACTGCAGTATAAACACCATGGGGCTGATGCAGTGTTGAAAAACAAGTTTTTTTGTGTGAATGCTTCTTCCATGTTTTCGTGCTGCTCATGTCCTGAAGCTGTGCGTTCGCAAGTAAGGTCAAGGTAGACTTGTAAGCAACTCATATGCATCTCCACTTGCAGCTAAAGGAGCATAACTCAGTTTGTTCACGTTCAGAGAGAGCATGTCAACGAAATTGGGGGCTGTGCAGAGTTCTCTGTATTCATAATTCCAACTGCTTTCACTTGAATCTTTTGCACCAAAGTGTAATAGTCAAATTGCTTTCTAACAAATATTTAAAATGCCTGCTCTAATATATACTGTAGATGCCTGCGCATATTATTATCATGTGCTATGAATGTGCGCTATACATCGCAAAACACTGCATCCCATAAGAGAAAACAATGCACCCACACATTATCTGAGTTCCAAAGCTCATTGATGTATATATTTATTATTAAAAGGATATGTATTCAATATATCACAATGTACAGTATATAGATATATAGTTACATGGTTACAATTTACACAGTAAGCAGTTAATACAAACTAATTCAAATACATACATGGCCAGCAATACATCACCATATTTTGTTCAAATGCTCACTATGCTCCATATATCTCTCTCTCTCTCTTAGTAAAATCATGCAGCCACTGGTCTGGCAACATCTCCGCCATCGTCTGGGACAAAACAGCAACTAACTCTCTAAGTCCTAGAAACTGCCTATATCACACAGTGGGAGTTTTCAGTCTGTTGGTTTCGGTCTCCTTCTATTGGTCCAGAGGCCAGACCTCTCAAGAACTCAACGGCTCATTGGTCAGAGTGAGGGCTTTTGTCCTGTGTTGCTGGCACATGTGTCTGCCCCCAGGGCCATGCTGTGGAGCTAGTTGCAAGTCTTCAAAAGATCTTTTGTTCACTTTAGAATTTTGGCTTCATATTCCTTCATTTAATCAAATCTACTCATGGCAATGTGCCACAACTTAATAACAGGCATCAAATGAATGTACACATTAATCTGGTTACTATGACACCAAGCACGATATGTCCATCTTGCTCTGCTCCAACAATACCCATACATGACGTTACTCCATTATATAATTTAAAACATTATGATGTCTGGCGCTTGATATGTTCAAAGTTGTGTGCTGTATGAAATATGTGTTGAATATATCTTTGTGGCATGTCTGTGTAAATGCGTATGTTACCATATATTGCTGTGCTTGCTGCGTGTATTTGCAAGCATAGCGACTCAATATCTGTGGAGTCTGTATGTTCTCTCTATGTAATATTTTTGACTTCGACAAAAGTTAGGGCCGGTGTAAGTGCGCACTGATTTATCGAAGACATTTTGGCAGAACACTGCATAGCACAGTTGCTGATATCCTGGCTGCTCTCCCCGGAAGAGAGCTGCTAGGTCGGCTCAGCAGGGGGACGGGGCGGAGCTTTGACACATATAGAGGTGAAACAGGGTGTGGTAACCGTGAACAAAACATTATAGTCATACCCTCCACTCTGCAATGCCGATATTATACTGCAGGGGACGTGGCTTGATGATGCGATTCAGTGAGAATAGCTTCATCGATTGTTCGGACTGCCCACTTTACTCACTAAGTGGGGGGCCGGCAGGAGGGACCTAGAATATTGTGAGACTTGCCTGTTCTTCTGGGTGGGGCGGGAGGGCCACCCGATTTTCAGGAGCCTCCTGGCCATTTCGGGACAGTAGGGAAGTATGCTGCAGAGTGACACTGTTCCATAAACTGTGATGCTATTAAGTTTATCAAGTTCCAAAAATGTTTATCTTTTTGAGCTTGATATCTATAACCGGTGATATCTTCAGGTGGCGTTGTGATCTACTTTTGCGGAAACAGCGCAGATTTTTCATATCGTCTCCTATGTACCTGCAGCTCCCTTTCTCCTTATTCTGGATACATACTGGCAGATATAACCGCGTTCAAGCGAGCAGACAATATATCATGAGCCTGTCGACAGGGGTAAATAGCTGTATAGCTGATATGTCTGTAAACAATGTCGTTCACAGACATATTGCGCCTGCCCTGCGGCACAACTGATGGCCGATATATCTGCAGATATATCAGCGCATCTGGTTGTGTGTCCCAGACACTTGCTCCAGAGGCCACCGGTAACTGACATCACAACTTGATGGGCACATTTAAATATACGGCCATTGGTAAGTGTGGCGGCCAAGGGTGTACCCAGCTTTACTCTGACTTGTTGCAGTCCCGCAGCCATGGCAAATTGAAACATACACACGAGAAGATACTGAAATAACAGCACTTTTCATAGAACCCAAATAAAATATGATAATCATTTTAACAGTTTTATCCAATCTATATATAGCAATATTAACATGCAAAAGTGAAGTTTGCTACAGATGTATCTGCAGACTTTCTGCTATACATCTGATTTCCTAATGGAATTATGGTGGAAGTCACATTGGGGGCCATTCCGAGTTGATCGCTTGCTGACGATTTTCGCAGCGCAGCGATCAGGTAAAAAAATGGCAAAACTGTACATGCGTATACACCGCAATGCACAGGTGCGTTGTCCGGGTACAAAGAGGATCGATGCTCTGCGATGGATTTAGCGAAGATTCCATTCGCACAGCCGAACGCAAGGTAATTGACAGAAAAAGGGCGTTTATGGGTGTCGACTGACCGTTTTCTTGGAGTGTTTGGAAAAACGCAGGCGTATCCCGGAGTTTGCAGGGCGGGTGGCTGACGTCAATTCCGGCACCAAAAACACTGAAGTGAGGTGATACCTTGAAAAAGGGGCGCCACGGCCCCAAAACGTTGGTATGGAGTGATTTATTAAACAGCACTTTATGCACTTTATTTGCTGAGACCAGACTCTGAGTGCCGCCGCTTGCTGGGATTTCTGTACATATATATATATATATACACAGCAGAAAACATCCGGCACTCAGAAAAAATGAATGAATAAATGCCAGGGTGCCCTCCTAGTAGTAATGCAGTGGAGGTATCCTTCCCCACCTGTGGCTCAGGTGATAGCAGCGAAGGAAATGGGGCGGCACTCCATGGACTTATGCAATACTTAATAATACAAATACCTTTTTTGCATAAGTCCATGGAGTGCCGCCTCATTTGCTTCGCTGCTAACACCTGAGCCACAGGTGGGGAAGGATACCTCCACTATATATATATATATATATACACACATATATAGATAGATAATATTATTTATTTTTTATTATTTGCGCCAATTATTTTTTGCCAATGAATGGGTTAATTAACACTTTCTCCCCAAAACACCAGAATGAATGTAAGAAAAATGGATGAGTGGGAAGGGGGAAGGCACGACTTTAAGGAGACAGATGGTCACATCCTCACCTCAGTAATGTCAGTGGGAATTTCCCACTGTTATGTGGGCCACTGTCTGATCCTGCGGATCTCCGTCAGCGCTCAGCCACAGAACACTTCAAGTTCTGTGTGTGGGTTGGTGGGCCGCGGGCGGTAGGACAGGACAACGCAGGAAGGGTGGGCGGGCGTGAGGGAGCGCGGTGTGACGTCAGCACATCACACCGCAGCCAGGAACACAGCACAGGGCGGCCAGGAGCGCGGTGTGACGTCAGCACATCACACCGCAGCCAGGAACACAGCACAGGGCGGCCAGGAGCGCGGTGTGACGTCAGCACATCACACCGCAGCCAGGAACACAGCACAGGGCGGCCAGGAGCGCGGTGTGACGTCAGCACGTCACATCGTGAGTCGGACGGGGCTGTGTCTCGGCAGCGTGACAGTCCATTACCCCCAGGAATTTCATTTTTACCCCATTTTGGGTAATTTACCCCTGTTCCCTGACCACTGGTGTCGAGGATCCAGGAAAGGAGGGTTTTCTTGAAGTGGTCTTGCCCCACCTCATGCATCAAAGCTTCAATACCTGCATTTAAAGGCACATAAGTGCATCTAATTAAGACACTTGTTGCAGATAAAATAATGATTTAATCTGCCTATACAATTGATTTTTTTTCTGTACTATATTATTGCTATGGCTATTTCATTAAGCTGGCTGTAAATTAACTACATTCGTTATCATTAAGTATGTATAATTTACCATTTATTGCTTCAAATTTTTTTTTTATTGCCTATGGCAATATTGTGCTTCTCTTTCTTGTTCTGATTACAATTCCTAACCATGCGAAAGAACAAGAATATTTGCAGCATATTTTGTTAGTTTATTAAAATGTCTTAATGTCCTTCAGTTATTGTGAGTATAGAAGAAAGTACACAGATGATAAATCCATATTGAATGCTCATTGAGAATTCTGTAGCCTCTTTTCTCCCCCTTGAGAAATCTCAAGTTGCTCAACTCGTCACCTCGAAAAATTATCTTTCAGGAAACAGGAGATTCTGCATGAGCTCTGTCTAAATAACTGTATATTCCTATTTACAGAGCATTAATCATGCATGCTGTGATTTGTAGTATTTGCATAGACATTAGATTGCAGACAATGGTGATCCCACACTAGGATCAAAGTGTGCATGTTGTGGTAGTAGAGTAAATAATAAAAAAAAGTAATCTTAAAGCATTTGGCCAGAAAGTCCAAAACGAGGTTTTGAAGTTTCAACTATAAAATTATTTTTATTATTTTTCATAATTCTGAAGTGTTCCATAGAAGAGGTGCTGCCTGGAGCGTATCAGGGCATAGTTGTTGACTTTCTGGTTGCCCTTCCGTGAGGGTGTAGCCAGGTCGGCTCAGAAGAGGGCGGTTCTTGACAGAGGTGTCACCGGGTCTAGTGTCACCCGGTGCGCACTCCGTAGCCCTTGGTGCACCGGAGGCGTGCCTGTGGCCAACAAGGGGCGTGGCCTAAATTTGAGGGGCATGGCCTCACAGAAATTCCGATGACATCACTCTGGGGGCAGCCCAGCAGCCCTGGAGATGCTGAGCTTCCCACTGAGACTGGGCTTCCTGCAGTGTCGGCTCATCTTCAATGACAGGAGCGGGTGCTGAAGGAGAATGTCACACTTCAGCACTCGCTCCTGTCACTGCAATGGAGCCGCAATTTTGGTGTCACCCCAACTGAGGGTGACACCCGGTTGTGGGCCGCACCCCCCTCCTATCGCCACTGGTGCTTGATATAGGCGATCTGTGTGGTGGCGGTCTTGGCCATGCCCCTGCTTTACCGGCATTGTAAAGCATGGGCGTGGCTGGGATGACACGATTCAGAGTAAATCGTGCCAATGCCCACTGCGTTCGCCCACTACACTCAGCAAGTGGGCAGCTGGGCAGTGGGTGGTGGTCGAATGCGGGAGACTTGGCCACCCTTCTGGTTGCCCGGGAGTGCCACTCAAATTTTGGGAGCATCTCGGCCATTCCGGGAGAGTAGGCAAGTATGTGTCTGGGACATTACAATATCAATACCTTCCAACAGTCCTGATTTAAGTGGAGCATTCCGGATTTTTTGGGAGTGTTCCTTTATTACAATAGCAACCATTTTTGTCCTGACTGCCAGGACAACTCCTTGGCTTTAGGCCATGCCCTACCTCTTAGAATGTCCTGGTTCAAACTATAGCCATGTTAGGAAATGTGTTGAGGCATGAGGCACATATAGCTCATAGCTTAGTGATGTCATCAGTTCCAATTGAGTTGATGGACTGACTGTGTTCAGCCCACAAAGAGCCTCCATTATGGTTTGCTGTATCTTGTACTTTTGTGCATCTCAAGATACGATACGTCCAACTGAAAACACAGCAGTATTTCTAAGTCAGGGATATATTAGACATACAGTACATATGATTATTCTTATACCCCGCTATAGTGTAGAGATAAGGCTCTAAATACAAACTACCTTATTCCAACACCCTTTACTGTAATAAAGTCTATTTACAGAAGGCAGAATAGTATCTTCTTGACACTGTTATTAATAGACGGGAAAGACGCATTTTCTTATAAAATGTAATAAAATACAAGCACCACCACATCTGTGGTTTCTGCTTTATAAAGTACATCCAATGGCATTTTATCTGGAGATATGTTCATACTGTACCTGATTAGATTCCCAGGGAAGCGGCATACACTTACATGTACATGGAAGTTATGCTTGCCTGCCCCATTCCAGCGCAAGTCTTTGATAAGTATATATCTAAACATGGATGCATGAACAGTATAGATGAGCGGGTTCGGTTCGTCAAGATCCGAACCCCCCCGAACTTCACGTGTTTTACACGGGTCCGAGGCAGCCTCGGATCTTCCCGCCTTGCTCGGTTAAACCAAACGAGGCCGAACGTCATCATCCCGCTGTCGGATTCTCGCGAGATTCGTATTCCATATAAAGAACCGCGCATCGCCGCCATTTTCACTCGTGCATTGTAGATTGAGCGGAGAGGACGTGGCTACATTCTCTGCCTGAAAAGCTCAATATTTGTGCTCAGTGTGCTGAAAATATCTGTGCTCAGTGTGCTGCATTGTGGTGACCACCAGTATATTATAGTAGTACAGTACAGTAGGCCATTGCTGTATCTTGCAGCTACGTGTCAGACTCAGTTCTAGTATCCTGATCAGTGCTCAATATCTGCTGCATTGTTGTGTGACCAGTTTATAGTAGTACAGTGCAGCATTTTGGTGACCACCAGTATATAGTAGTACAGTACAGTAGGCCATTGCTGTATCTTGCAGCTCTGTGTCACTTCAAGTATCCATATCTGTGCTGCATTGTTGTGAGCAGTATATAGTAGTACAGTGCAGCATTTTGGTGACCACCAGTATATAGTAGTACAGTATAGTAGGCCATTGCTGTATCTTGCAGCTCCGTGTCAGACTCTATTCTCCGGATCAGTGCTCAATATCTTTGCTGCATTGTGGGGACCAGTATACTACAGTACAATAGTCCAGTGCTGTTCTCGCTGCTCAGTGTCAGTTCTCCGTAGTATCATCAGTGATCAGTATAATCAGTTCTCAGTATAATCAGTGCACTGTTAGACGTGCGCCCGTTTTCCGCCATTAGTGCATTGGGATTTAGACAATTGATGAAGTTATTGTGTCCCTGGTACAAAATCCCATCTAGATTCCACTTCACTAGGCAGGTGATAGCGAGATTTTACCAATTAATATCAGTGATTTATAATTATTAATTACAGTGATCTTGCCAAATAATTCCAGTGATTTTATCATTTCTCTGACGTCCTAAGTGGATGCTGGGGACTCCGTCAGGACCATGGGGAATAGCGGCTCCGCAGGAGACAGGGCACAAAAATAAAGCTTTAGGATCAGGTGGTGTGCACTGGCTCCTCCCCCTATGACCCTCCTCCAAGCCTCAGTTAGGTTTTTGTGCCCGTCCGAGCAGGGTGCAATCTAGGTGGCTCTCTTAAGGAGCTGCTTAGAAAAAGTTTTTAGGTTTTTTATGTTCAGTGAGTCCTGCTGGCAACAGGCTCACTGCATCGAGGGACTTAGGGGAGAGAAGTTCAACTCACCTGCGTGCAGGATGGATTGGCTTCTTAGGCTACTGGACACCATTAGCTCCAGAGGGAGTCGGAACACAGGTCTCACCCTGGGGTTCGTCCCGGAGCCGCGCCGCCGACCCCCCTTGCAGATGCTGAAGATTGAAGGTCCAGAAACCGGCGGCAGAAGGCTTTTCAGTCTTCATGAAGGTAGCGCACAGCACTGCAGCTGTGCGCCATTGTTGTCACACACTTCACACCATAGGTCACGGAGGGTGCAGGGCGCTGCTGGGGGCGCCCTGGGCAGCAATGTATAATACCTTTTATGGCAAAAAAATACATCACATATAGCCCTTGAGGCTATATGGATGTATTAAACCCATGCCAGATATCTCAAACTCCGGGAGAAAAGCCCGCCGGAATAGGGGGCAGGGCTTATTCTCCTCAGCACACAGCGCCATTTTCCTGCTCAGCTCCGCTGTGAGGAAGGCTCCCAGGACTCTCCCCTGCACTGCACTACAGAAACAGGGTAAAACAGAGAGGGGGGGCACTTTTTTTGGCGATATTTTATATATTTAAGCTGCTATAAGGATACAACACTTATATAAGGTTGTTCCCATATATATTATAGCGCTTGGGTGTGTGCTGGCAAACTCTCCCTCTGTCTCCCCAAAGGGCTAGTGGGGTCCTGTCTTCGATAAGAGCATTCCCTGTGTGTCTGCTGTGTGTCGGTACGTGTGTGTCGACATGTATGAGGACGATGTTGGTGTGGAGGCAGAGCAATTGCCGATAATGGTGATGTCACCCCCCAGGGAGTCGACACCGGAATGGATGGCTTTGTTTATGGAATTACGTGATAATGTCAGCACATTACAAAAATCAGTTGACGACATGAGACGGCCGGAAAACCAGTTGGTACCTGCCCAGGCGTCTCAGACACCGTCAGGGGCTGTAAAACGCCCTTTACCTCAGTCGGTCGACACAGACCCAGACACGGACACTGAATCTAGTGTCGACGGTGAAGAAACAAACGTATTTTCAAGTAGGGCCACACGTTATATGATCACGGCAATGAAGGAGGCTTTGCATATCTCTGATACTGCAAGTACCACAAAAAGGGGTATTATGTGGGGGGTGAAAAAACTACCTGTAGTTTTTCCTGAATCAGAGGAATTGAATGATGTATGTGATGAAGCGTGGGTTAACCCAGATAGAAAAGTGCTAATTTCAAAAAAGTTATTGGCATTATACCCTTTCCCGCCAGAGGTTAGGGCGCGCTGGGAAACACCCCCTAGGGTGGATAAGGCGCTCACACGCTTATCAAAACAAGTGGCGTTACCGTCTCCTGATACGGCCGCCCTCAAGGATCCAGCTGATAGGAGGCTGGAAACTACCCTAAAAAGTATATACACACATACTGGTGTTATACTGCGACCAGCCATCGCCTCAGCCTGGATGTGCAGTGCTGGGGTGGTCTGGTCGGATTCCCTGACTGAAAATATTGATACCCTGGATAGGGACAGTATTTTATTGACTATAGAGCAATTAAAGGATGCTTTTCTTTATATGCGAGATGCTCAGAGGGATATTTGCACTCTGGCATCGAGAGTAAATGCGATGTCCATATCTGCCAGAAGAAGTTTATGGACGCGACAGTGGTCAGGTGATGCGGATTCTAAACGACATATGGAAGTATTGCCGTATAAAGGGGAGGAATTATTTGGCGTCGGTCTATCGGATCTGGTGGCCACGGCAACTGCCGGAAAATCCACCTTTTTACCTCAGACCCCCTCCCAACAGAAAAAGACACCGTCTTTTCAGCCGCAGTCCTTTCGGTCCTATAAGAACAAGCGGGCAAAAGGACAGTCATATCTGCCCCGGGGCAGAGGAAGGGGTAAGAGAGGACAGCAAGCAGCCCCTGCCCAGGAACAGAAGCCCTCCCAGGGTTCTGCAAATCCCTCAGCATGACGCTGGGGCTTTACAAGCGGACTCAGGAGCGGTGGGGGGTCGACTCAAGAATTTCAGCGCACAGTGGGCTTGCTCACAGGTGGACCCCTGGATCCTGCAGGTAGTATCTCAGGGTTACAGGTTGGAATTCGAGAAGTCTCCCCCTCGCCGGTTCCTAAAGTCTGCTTTGCCAACGTCTCCCTCAGACAGGGCGACGGTATTGGAAGCCATTCACAAGCTGTTTTCTCAGCAGGTGATAGTCAAGGTACCCCTCCTACAACAAGGAAAAGGGTATTACTCCACGCTATTTGTGGTACCGAAGCCGGACGGCTCGGTAAGACCTATTCTAAATCTGAAATCTTTGAACCTGTACATACAGAAATTCAAATTCAAGATGGAGTCACTCAGAGCAGTGATAGCGAATCTGGAAGAAGGGGACTTTATGGTGTCCCTGGACATAAAGGATGCTTACCTGCATGTCCCAATTTGCCCTTCACATCAAGGGTACCTCAGGTTCGTGGTGCAAAACTGTCATTATCAGTTTCAGACGCTGCCGTTTGGATTGTCCACGGCACCTCGGGTCTTTACCAAGGTAATGGCCGAAATGATGATTCTTCTTCGAAGAAGAGGCGTATTAATTATCCCTTACTTGGACGATCTCCTGATAAGGGCAAGGTCCAGAGAACAGCTGGAGGACGGAGTAGCACTAACCCAATTAGTGCTGCAACAACACGGGTGGATTCTGAATTTTCCAAAATCTCAGTTGACACCGACAACACGTCTGCTGTTCCTGGGAATGATTCTGGACACGGTTCAGAAAAAGGTGTTTCTTCCGGAGGAGAAAGCCAAGGAGTTATCCAAACTTGTCAGGAACCTCCTAAAACCAGGAAAAGTGTCTGTGCATCAATGCACAAGAGTCCTGGGAAAGATGGTGGCTTCTTACGAAGCGATTCCATTCGGCAGATTCCACGCACGAACTTTTCAGTGGGATCTGTTGGACAAATGGTCCGGATCGCATCTGCAGATGCACCAGCGGATAACCTTATCACCACGGACAAGGGTGTCTCTTCTGTGGTGGTTGCAGAGTGCTCATCTGTTAGAGGGCCGCAGATTCGGCATACAGGACTGGGTCCTGGTGACCACGGATGCCAGTCTGAGAGGCTGGGGAGCGGTCACACAGGGAAGAAACTTCCAGGGAGTATGGTCAAGCCTGGAGATGTCTTTTCACATAAATATACTGGAGCTAAGAGCGATTTACAATGCTCTAAGTCTGGCAAAACCCCTGCTTCAGGGTCAGCCGGTGTTGATCCAGTCGGACAACATCACGGCAGTCGCCCACGTAAACAGACAGGGCGGCACAAGAAGCAGGACAGCAATGGCAGAAGCTGCAAGGATTCTTCGCTGGGCGGAAGATCATGTGATAGCACTGTCAGCAGTGTTCATTCCGGGAGTGGACAACTGGGAAGCAGACTTCCTCAGCAGACACGATCTACACCCGGGAGAGTGGGGACTTCATCCAGAAGTCTTCCACATGATTGTGAACCGTTGGGAAAAACCAAAGGTGGATATGATGGCGTCCCGCCTCAACAAAAAACTGGACAGGTATTGCGCCAGGTCAAGAGACCCTCAGGCAATAGCTGTGGACGCTCTGGTAACACCGTGGGTGTTCCAGTCAGTGTATGTGTTCCCTCCTCTGCCTCTCATACCAAAAGTACTGAGAATTATACGGCAAAGGGGAGTAAGAACGATACTCGTGGCTCCGGATTGGCCAAGAAGAACTTGGTACCCGGAACTTCAAGAGATGCTCACGGAGGATCCGTGGCCTCTACCTCTAAGACGGGACCTGCTTCAGCAGGGACCGTGTCTATTCCAAGACTTACCGCGGCTGCGTTTGACGGCATGGCGGTTGAACGCCGAATTCTAAGGGAAAAAGGCATTCCGGAAGAGGTCATTCCTACACTGGTAAAAGCCAGGAAGGAGGTGACTGCACAACATTATCACCACATTTGGAGAAAATATGTTGCGTGGTGTGAGGCCAGGAAGGCCCCCACGGAGGAATTTCAACTGGGTCGATTCCTACATTTCCTGCAAACAGGATTGTCTATGGGCCTCAAATTGGGGTCCATTAAGGTTCAAATTTCGGCCCTGTCGATTTTCTTCCAGAAAGAATTGGCTTCAGTTCCTGAAGTCCAGACTTTTGTAAAAGGAGTACTACATATACAGCCCCCGTTTGTGCCCCCAGTGGCACCGTGGGATCTTAATGTAGTTTTGGATTTTCTCAAATCCCATTGGTTTGAGCCACTCAAATCGGTGGAGTTGAAATATCTTACATGGAAAGTAACCATGCTACTGGCCCTGGCTTCAGCCAGGAGAGTATCAGAATTAGCGGCTTTATCATATAAGAGCCCATATCTGATTTTCCATTCGGACAGGGCAGAACTGCGGACGCGTCCTCATTTTCTGCCTAAGGTGGTGTCAGCGTTTCACCTGAACCAGCCTATTGTGGTGCCTGCGGCTACTAACGATTTGGAGGATTCCAAGTTGTTGGACGTGGTCCGGGCATTGAAAATATATATTTCAAGAACGGCTGGAGTCAGAAAGTCTGACTCGCTGTTTATATTGTATGCACCCAACAAGCTGGGTGCTCCTGCTTCTAAGCAGACGATTGCTCGTTGGATTTGTAGCACAATTCAACTTGCACATTCTGTGGCAGGCTTGCCACAACCAAAATCTGTCAAGGCCCATTCCACAAGGAAAGTGGGCTCATCCTGGGCGGCTGCCCGGGGGGTCTCGGCATTACAACTCTGCCGAGCAGCTACGTGGTCGGGGGAGAACACGTTTGTAAAATTCTACAAATTTGATACCCTGGCTAAAGAGGACCTGGAGTTCTCTCATTCAGTGCTGCAGAGTCATCCGCACTCTCCCGCCCGTTTGGGAGCTTTGGTATAATCCCCATGGTCCTGACGGAGTCCCCAGCATCCACTTAGGACGTCAGAGAAAATAAGATTTTACTTACCGATAAATCTATTTCTCGTAGTCCGTAGTGGATGCTGGGCGCCCATCCCAAGTGCGGATTGTCTGCAATACTTGTACATAGTTATTGTTACAAAAAAATCGGGTTGTTATTGTTGTGAGCCGTCTGTTCAGAGGCTCCTACGTTTGTCACACTGTTAACTGGGTTCAGATCACATGTTGTACGGTGTGATTGGTGTGGCTGGTATGAGTCTTACCCGGGATTCAATATCCTTCCTTATTGTGTACGCTCGTCCGGGCACAGTATCCTAACTGAGGCTTGGAGGATGGTCATAGGGGGAGAAGCCAGTGCACACCACCTGATCCTAAAGATTTATTTTTGTGCCCTGTCTCCTGCGGAGCCGCTATTCCCCATGGTCCTGACGGAGTCCCCAGCATCCACTACGGACTACGAGAAATAGATTTATCGGTAAGTAAAATCTTATTTTTCTTCCAGTGATTTGGACCAATAATACCATTGATTAGAACAAATAATTCCTGTGATATTGAGGTGTTTTTGTCGCTTAGCTTAGCCATCCAGCGACCACAGTGCACCTCTTTTTCTCTTTTCTTTGCATCATGTGCTGTTTGGGGACTATTTTTTTAAGTGCCATCCTGTCTGACACTTCCGTATATGTCCAGTGGTACTGCCATTTGATATAATTCTTCCAGTGATTTGAACCAATAATACAATTGATTAGAATTAATAATTCCTGTGATTTTGTCATTTTCTTCCAGTGATTTGGACCAATAATACCATTGATTAGAACGAATAATTCCTGTGATATTGAGGTGTTTGTGTCGCTTAGCTTAGCCATCCAGCGACCACAGTGCACCTCTTTTTCTCTTTTCTTTGCATCATGTGCTGTTTGGGGCCAATTTTTTTAAGCGCCATCCTGTCTGACACTGCAGTGCCACTCCTAGATGGGCCAGGTGTTTGTGCCGGCCACTTGGGTCGCTTAGCTTAGTCATCCAGCGACCTCGGTGCAAATTTTAGGACTAAAAATAATATTGTGAGGTGTTCAGAATAGACTGGAAATGAGTGGAAATTATGGTTATTGAGGTTAATAATACTATAGGATCAAAATTACCCCCAAATTCTATGATTTAAGCTGTTTTTGAGGGGTTTTTTGAAAAAAAACACCCGAATCCAAAACACACCCGAATCCGACAAAAATTTTTAAGGGAGGTTTTGCCAAAACGCGTCCGAATCCAAAAAAAGGCAGCGGAACCGAATCCAAAACCAAAACACAAAACCCGAAATATTTCTGGTGCACATCTCTAATTGAACAGTATGGCAATTTGTATTTTAATGCCACAAAAAATTATTTACATAAAACTCTAAATGCAGCACAAAATGTCTGTCTCCACTGTGTGTAGGTGGCAAGTGCATTGCGAATAAGTATTTGTTTCAATGGAACCATATTATTTCTGTTATTATTGAGTTTGTGTTGCCCAGAATGCAACATTTCAGAATAAAGAGCAAGGGTGTTCTATAATGGAATGATTCATGGACAGATCATTTATAAATGATGTAGTTATCAAGTGTAAGTCTATAGCAATACACTTTACATCGTCATTAAGATTAAATAACAGCTATTGTGTAAACTAATTAGATTTCAATGCAAATCTGCTAACAGCAGGAGTTTGACTTTAATCATTTTGCTTTGTGTGTTATATCATTTTCTTTAGTCTTAAGGGGGGTACACACGGAGAGATCCATGCTTAAATTCTAAGCAATCTGACTAGATTACTTAGAAATTAAGCACAGATCTCTCCGTGTGTATGCCTATAGTGATAGCTGTGCGCGGTCAAGCGCGTCGCTATTGCCAGCTCTAGATTTGGCATGCATGACAAATCTAGTGAGATCGCTCAATCACAAAAAAAGAGATTCACAGATTTTGTGTTTTTTTCCACCGATATTATGATCCTCCAGTCCCTCAATATGTGCACATACATTGTCGATATTTTTCAGTAAAGGGGGTACTCATACTCACGTAGCGATATTCTAAGCTATCTGACTAGATTGCTTAGAATTTAAGCAGTATCACTCCGTGTGTACCCTCTACAGCGATAGCGATGGGCAGCCCCGCACATCGCTATCGCTGGTGCTAGATTGGCCTGCATGCAGGCCAATCTAGCAGGTTGCTCACTTCACCTGCTGGGTGAAATGAGTGGCCCCCCCCATCTCCCCCCGCATGCTCAGCACACATCTCTCCCACATCGGCCCATCTATATGGGCCTTAATTCGCAGATCATTTTCGTCCAAGGATCAGATCTGCAAATCGTAAAAGGGCCGTTAGTATTTTACTATGTTAATAGTAAAATACTAGTAACGGTCTGCAAATCGGCTGATCGTTACCATACACTAGCAATCCACAGCCCCGATTGGTTGGTGAAATCAAATGTGTTAACAACCTGATAAACTATACCAGTTATGATTACATTTTTGGGCAGCACCATACAGTGCCATTTTTTATTTATTTATTTATTATACACAATTATCTCCAAAACGCAGAGTGACCCCAATTGATTGTTGATGTAGACTAGAGATTTATTTATTTTTTTGTAGAAAAATTGTAAAATTGCGGTAAAGGTATTTGTTTCACCTGTAATGGCACTTGTACTTAAGATGCAACAATTGAAAGTGCTTTTTCAATTTGATGCCATCACTGCACTGACCATGCATGTATACACGGAATTTATCTGGATAATAGTTACATTGGATGATTCATAGGTGTAAATGGACTGAACAGTCCTACTTTTGCTTCTGGAAATCCATCTGGATGGCTTGTTTTCCCAGAAGACAAACTCCTGAAATTCTGAACTAACAGTATTATTTTAAATTGGGTCGTGTAATATTGCAGCTTTTAAATTTATTTATGTTTGGCACCCAAGTTTACTCTGTCACATGAGTGGACCATTTTTTAGATTTCAAGTATTTGGATGCCTGACCATTACACCAACAGGGAATGTATTGACATTGTATTCAAATCATATACTTTAACATGGAGTTGGCCCCCCTTTTGCATCTATAACAGCTTCCACTCTTCTTGGAAGGCTTTCCACAAGAATTTGGAGTGCTTCTGTGGGAATTTGTGGTCAGGCTCTGATGTTGAACAAGTAGGCCTGGCTCGCAATCTCTGTACTAGTTCATCTCAAAGGTGCTCGATGGGGTTGAAGTCAGGGCTCTAAGTGGGCCAGTCAAGGTCTTCCACACTGAACTCATCAAACCATGTCTGTATAGTCCTTACTTTGTGCACTGGGGCACAGTCATGTTGGAATAGAAAAAGGCCTTCCTAAACTGTTGCTACAAAGTTGGAAGCATAGCACTGTTTAAAATGTCTTGGTATGCTGAAGCATTAAGATTGAAGATAAGGGTCCTAGCCCAAACACTGAAAAACAGCCCCATACTATTATCCCTCCTCCACCAAACTTCACAGTTGGCATAATGCAGTCAAACTGGTAACGGTCTGTGGAGCTGTGGCAGCGAGCCAAGCTAAACCTGAGCCTGTGTTATTCTGAAAGGAAGCAGCGTGTGAGACTGTGAGTAGCTGTGGAATTAAAATCCAAGCAAGGCTGAGAAGTGAGAAGCCAGAGGCCAAGCCAGGCTAGATACACTTGTGAGAGACAGGACTACAAAAAATTGAAAGACATTGGGGAATATTAAATTATTTGAAAAGTCAGATGGGTGTCTGTATCTAATAGATAGGAAAAACAGACACTCAATCGACTTTTCAAACATTTGAATTCCCCCCTTTGTGTTTGCAGACTGTCTGCTCAAGGTTAGTCAGGGGCAAAGAAGTGACTTAGTGCCCTGAATGGGGGCTAGATGTTTGTTATTTTCTGTTCACTTGTGTTGAATTCTGACATTAAAGCCATATTATTTAATTTATTCACCTGAAAAGCTGTCTGTGGAGCCTGATTTAGCACTTAGACACTGCACCAATATATAATATAGTGTGCCAGCGGGTTTGTATGTCTCTGGGTACTAGTATGCAAGGTGACATCTTTTTATTTTAGAACCTTACTCCAGGCAGTAAGTACTAATGAAAGCTTTTGATAGACATCTGCTTCCTCTGGATCTCTTCCTTCCTGTCAGTTGAATCTACTATTTGCATTAATTGTGTTATATGCTTTGACTGGGTGTGGTTCGTTTTATCGACAGTATCTAGGTCGACAATGTTTAGGTCGACCACTATAGGTCGACAGTCACTAGGTCGACATGGATGGAAGGTCGACAGGGTTTCTAGGTCGACATGTGCTAGGTCGACAGGTCTAAAGGTCGACATGAGGATTTTTTTTTTTTTTGGGTGTCGTTTTCTTCGTAAAGTGACCGGGATCCCAAATTAGTGCACCGCGTCCCCTCGCATGGCTCGCTTCGCTCGCCATGCTTCGGGCATGGTGCCTTCGCTCCGCTACCGCTTCGCTCGGCACACTTTACCGTTCCAATCGTAGTCCACGTGGATCGTTAAGTATGAAAAAATCCCCCAAAAAATAAAAAATGTGAAAAACTCATGTCGACCTTTAGACTTGTCGACCTAGCACATGTCGACCTAGAAACCCTGTCGACCTTCCATCCATGCCGACCTAGTGACTGTCGACCTATAGTGGTCGACCTAAACATTGTCGACCTAGACACTGTCAATCTTCAGACCGGATCCCGCTTTGACTTTGATGGTTTGTTATAATTAGTGACGATGACTACCTTCTTAATGAATTATACTACATAATAAGACAAGGTATGAGAAGGCATACCGATGCCGGGATCCCGTCTGTTAGATGGCTGGTGTCACAGGTTCTATTCCCACTCTGTTGGGAATATTGGTAGTTTAATATATGTAATATATGTAATTTCTCTATTGTCAAACTCAATAACTATATTACATTAAAAATAAGGTTATGTCGGAATTTGGAACACTGATGCCAGTATTAGGGTTTATGCAACAAGGCAGAAATGATAAAGTGTAAAGTTTGCTCTCAGTATGGGATGATCTGAATCTATCCAAAGAGCAACTACAATGAGACAACTTTCCAATGCCATGTGTAAAGGGGAGAGGCCAACAGATGTGATTAGGGTAATACACAGCAGCAAGAGGCAGCATGGCCCCAGTCTGTGATGCTGCTATTTTCTTAGTTTGTTTATTTCTTAATAAAGCTCTAGCTCCTCCATCATAATGCATCTGCATGTCGAATAAAGTATAGGGTGACACCCCTGACCACCTTTGCTCAGCTTTTGCAAACGTACAAAATATTTTCAGCATAGAAATGGCTGAGCACTTTATGACCCCATAGAAATGTGCCTTGTTTATTCACTACAACACCAGACACGACTACTGGGCAGTCTAACACAGTCTAAGTTATACAGGGGATAGAACTCTGGGTCAGTTTCTCTTATTCTAATCTACAATAGGAAAAATAGTATTCCAAGTGGCAACTGTTCCAATTTTTGAAACCACTGTCCCTGACTAACTTTTAACGTTATGCAGGATAGGTACCAGGGGCACATTTTTTTTGGGGTGGGGGCACTGGTGGTGCATGTGCCCCAAGTGACAGTGATGGATGTGAGCAGGTGAGCGCCAGAGCCACGATCAGGCTCCCGGAGATGGGTAGGATGGGCAGGATTGGACTGATTCAACGTGGAGATCCATGGTGGAACCCCCAAAACTACAGCAAACAACCTCTACAGCATTGGGCGTGGTTGGTGAAATAACCACTGCCCACTGCACTCCAACCACCCTCCATCTGGCCAAGACATACACTACTAACATACTGTAGTACATGTTGTAGTGGGAGAGTGCTACTTAGTGAGGCCAATCCCAGGCCGTTTTTGCAATCCCAGGACTCGGGATTTAAAAACGGTAAATTCCAGGATTCCTAGGATACCCGGGATTGGCTAGGGTTGAAAAAAAAAATATATAGGCCTGGCTGTTGGCTGGTCCAGGCGGCAGGTGGTGGGTATGGCAGGCTGTGATTATGGAGGAGGGTGTGGGCATTCTGGGCTGGCAGCGAGGCTGTTTTGGAGCATTAAAGTGGGATTGCTAGGGCCGCTAGAACTGCTTGCATCCTGCACAGCTACCCATATACAGTCACTGGCTGGTGACCTGTATGCTCTGCTACTTACAACAAGTCTGTGTATGCATAACTGAGTTTGGCTACATTGACACTGCTACTAAATAAACCACCCCATTGGTTAAGAACTGGGCTGCTCATTGTCTCAGGGCATCCACTGGCGTATACTTACACTTTGCCATACCACCGCCACCTGTACACACATGTACATTGTTGGCGGATGGCTGGATGACATGCGAATGTGGGCCAATCAGAAAAGAGAGTGGTCTGATTAAAGGGTGGAACAAAGCTTAATTCTCCTATACTGGACGGAAGGGGGGGGGGGGGGAAACATTACCCTTTGCTCGGCCAGAGGACCATACGATTTTCGCCATCAATGGCATTACTATCATTGGTTAACCATTGTTGGCCATCCCTACACCACACACTGGAGGAGCAGTAAGCTACAACGCACAAATGACATTTTAAATACTATAAGGTCAGTAAGTTTCTTTAAGAAAAGAAAAAACAAATAAATAAGCCAGTCTAGTGCTGAGGATGGGTGAGAACTAATTGGGTAGCAGGGAGGGACAGCAGCCTCTGATGCTTTTTGTATTTGTTTGCGGTTCCTGTGATGTTCTCACTATTATATGGCTGTCACTGATGCTCTCCACTTTATATGGTGGTCACTGGTCACTGTAATGTTCTGTGCATAATATAGAGGTCACTGATGATCCCTTGTTTTGTAAGGTGTTCACTGATGCTGTCTGTTTCGTTTGGCAGTTACTGATGTTCTCTGTATAATATGGTGGTCATTGTGATGCTCTGTGGTGGGTGAGGTAGTGTAGTAAAGGAAGCAATACTTACCTTTGAGTCTTGATGCATGCTGCAAACTCCATTTAAAACTGAAAACATACCAAAACCAGAGAATAAATGCATCAGACGCCGTCACCTTAATGTAATGGGTTTTGCAGGACACCCAGTTGCATCTGTGCCCCAGATGATAGAAAGCCTACCTTCACTCCTAATCAGTGCTACTGTTAGGTGAGATTTATTTATTGCCAATTAAACACTGAATGAGTTACATAATGATGCTTAATTAGTGTTGTGTGTGTGTGTGTGTGTGTGTGTGTGTGTGTGTGTGTGTGTGTGTGTGTGTGTGTGTGTGTGTGTGTGTTTGTGTGTGTTTGTGTGTGGGAAGGGGGGAGGGGTTGCCTGGTGCTCTTACACTGTGTTCTGATCTCTCCAGGTATTTAAGTTTAATATATCCCCTTTTCCTCATTGACTGGCAACGAGGAAGAGTATCTTGGGTAAATTTAATATCAACAGGGTTTGATCCCACAATTTAAAACAGCAATTATATTAAAAGCATAAGATAACACCCCAACATGTTTAATTATTCAAATTAAATGTGCACCCCCGGCATGTTTACTTCCTTATCTAGAGACTAATATTTTCTCTCCTCTGCCTGCCGCAGACCCAAGTCCATATTAACCCATGGCCATGCTCCTAGACTTTCAGGTATTTCCGGCCCCCTCAGTGTCCATCTCTGTGTCAAATTCACAGGCAGACACTTGAGAAGCAGAGTTTATGCCATCATATACATTTTCAGTATTCACATGAACACTGATACCCAGTTAAAATAAAGTCTGCTGACCTCTTTTCACGACTTGTGCTTGTGCAGTACATGTTATTTTTTTTTTATGTATTAATGTATAACTGTTTTGAAAGGCCCCTAGTTCCTGCGGGGCCCCTAGGCTTCAGCCTAGTCAGTCTTATGGATAAAACGGCCCTGCGCATACCCTCTAGTTAGCTGAAGCTGGAAAGCCATCTAAGAGGCGTCACCTGTGTTTGGAGGGTTGTCCAGTACCCCTTTGCGAAACCTGCTTGTGAGAACACAATGTTAAATAGATAACTATGCTGTACACAGTACTTCGGTATTTTAAGCAGATCAGCAAGCCCATTGTTATAACTTGTTATACAGTAACACAGGAACATTTTTGCTAGATAAGTACTTTTATGCCATTACCCATAATCCTGTTCCGGGGTGAAAGCATTGTGTACTGAGTGATTATGTTGTAATGCATGTTTTAGATCCCAGGACATGTATGCACTTATAAGTGCTCTGCATTATTGCTACATTACTTTCATACTTAAATCAAATTACATTTTTAAGTCTGACAAGGAAAAGATTATCTACAGTACATAAAAGGGTTTAGTAATCTGCAGAGGAAGGCCGCCTACAAGTTTATCATATCTATAAATACACCATCAAGGTCTTGTTCATTTTTTTTGCCCAGTAGTTTTTTTCATAGTAAAGTAACAAGGCAGGTGAACACTAATCATGAACAAGTTTTCATGTTATTCTCTCTGTGATTAAGTTGTCCACCTACCAAACATCATTCTATTTTGATCATTCAATGTATATGCAGGGTTCTAAAGCTTATCACAGTCCTGATCTAATGGCAAGCTGTTTGCTCCTGTCTAATGTTTCATATCCCAAGTTCAGCCTTGCTTGAAAATATTTTAGTCTGAAAATATATTCTTAAACATTAAGAAAAATCTTTTTTTTAGAACATGGAAAATCCCTTGGATTTGCATGTATTAGCATTTACTATAGCAAATATGTAGCATTTACAGTTGTGATGCAATTTTTATTTTATTTATTTATCTCAAGGGAAATAAAATAAGAATTTACTTACCGATAATTCTATTTCTCATAGTCCGTAGTGGATGCTGGGGACTCCGTCAGGACCATGGGGATTAGCGGCTCCGCAGGAGACAGGGCACATCTAAAGAAAGCTTTTAGGATCACATGGTGTGTACTGGCTCCTCCCCCCATGACCCTCCTCCAAGCCTCAGTTAGGTACTGTGCCCGGACGAGCGTACACAATAAGGAAGGATCTTGAATCCCGGGTAAGACTCATACCAGCCACACCAATCACACTGTACAACTTGTGATCTGAACCCAGTTAACAGTATGATAACAAACGAAGTAGCCTCTGAAAAGATGGCTCACAACAATAATAATAACCCGATTTTTGTAACAATAACTATGTACAAGTATTGCAGACAATCCGCACTTGGGATGGGCGCCCAGCATCCACTACGGACTATGAGAAATAGAATTATCGGTAAGTAAATTCTTATTTTCTCTAACGTCCTAGTGGATGCTGGGGACTCCGTCAGGACCATGGGGATTATACCAAAGCTCCCAAACGGGCGGGAGAGTGCGGATGACTCTGCAGCACCGAATGAGAGAACTCCAGGTCCTCCTTAGCCAGAGTATCAAATTTGTAAAATTTTACAAACGTGTTCTCCCCTGACCACGTAGCTGCTCGGCAAAGTTGTAATGCCGAGACCCCTCGGGCAGCCGCCCAAGATGAGCCCACCTTCCTTGTGGAGTGGGCCTTTACAGATTTAGGCTGTGGCAGGCCTGCCACAGAATGTGCAAGTTGGATTGTGCTACAGATCCAACGCGCAATCGTCTGCTTAGACGCAGGAGCACCCATCTTGTTGGGTGCATACAATATAAACAACGAGTCAGATTTTCTGACTCCAGCTGTCCTTGAAATATATATTTTTAATGCTCTGACAACGTCCAGTAACTTGGAGTCCTCCAAGTCGCTAGTAGCCGCAGGCACCACAATAGGCTGGTTCAAGTGAAAAGCCGAAACCACCTTAGGGAGAAAATGAGGACGTGTCCGCAGTTCTGCCCTGTCCGAAAGGAAAATCAGATATGGGCTTTTGTACGATAAAGCCGCCAACTCTGAAACTCTCCTGGCTGAAGCCAGGGCCAGTAGCATGGTTACTTTCCATGTAAGATACTTCAAATCTACAGATTTGAGAGGCTCAAACCAATGAGATTTGAGAAAATCCAAAACTACGTTTAGATCCCACGGTGCCACTGGGGGCACAATCGGGGGCTGTATATGTAGTACACCCTTGACAAAAGTTTGTACTTCAGGCACTGAAGCCAATTCCTTCTGGAAGAAGATTGATAAGGCCGAAATTTGAACTTTAATAGACCCCAATTTGAGGCCCATAGACAATCCTGCCTGCAGGAAATGTAAGAATCGACCCAATTGAAATTCTTCCGTTGGGGCCTTCTTGGCTTCACACCACGCAACATATTTTCTCCAAATGCGGTGATAATGTTGTGCGGTCACTTCCTTCCTAGCCTTAATCAAGGTAGGAATAACTTCCTCTGGAATGCCCTTTTCTTTTAGAATCCGACGTTCAACCGCCATGCCGTCAAACGCAGTCGCGGTAAGTCTTGGAACATACAAGGTCCCTGCTGAAGCAGATCCCTTCTTAGAGGTAGAGGCCACGGATCCTCCGTGAGCATCTCTTGAAGTTCCGGATACCAAGTTCTTCTTGGCCAATCCGGAGCCACTAGTATTGTTCTTACTCCCCTTTTCCGAATAATTCTCAGTACCTTTGGTATGAGAGGCAGAGGAGGAAACACATACACTGACTGGTACACCCATGGTGTTACCAGAGCGTCCACAGCTATTGCCTGAGGGTCTCTTGACCTGGCGCAATATCTGTCCAGTTTTTTGTTGAGGCGAGACGCCATCATATCCACCTTTGGTTTTTCCCAACGGTTCACAATCATGTGGAAAACTTCCGGATGAAGTCCCCACTCTCCCGGGTGAAGGTCGTGTCTGCTGAGGAAGTCTGCTTCCCAGTTGTCCACTCCCGGGATGAACACTGCTGACAGTGCTATGACATGATTTTCCGCCCAGCGAAGAATCCTTGCAGCTTCTGTCATTGCTCTTCTGCTTCTCGTGCCGCCTTGTCTGTTTACGTGGGCGACTGCCGTGATGTTGTCCGACTGGATCAACACCGGCTGACCCTGAAGCAGCGGTTTTGCCAAGCTTAGAGCATTGTATATCGCTCTTAGCTCCAGTATATTTATGTGAAGAGACGTCTCCAGGTCTGACCATACACCCTGGAAGTTTCTTCCCTGTGTGACTGCTCCCCAGCCCCGTAGGCTGGCATCCGTAGTCACCAGGACCCAGTCCTGTATGCCGAACCTGCGGCCCTCTAACAGATGGGCACTCTGCAACCACCACAGGAGAGACAACCTTGTTCTTGGTGACAGTGTTATCCGCTGATGCATGTGCAGATGCGATCCGGACCATTTGTCCAGCAGATCCCACTGAAATGTTCGTGCATGGAATCTGCCGAATGGAATTGCTTCGTAAGAAGCCACCATCTTTCCCAGGACTCTTGTGCATTGATGTACTGACACAGTTCCTGGTTTTAGGAGGTTCCTGACCAGTTCGGATAACTCCCTTGCTTTCTCCTCCGGGAGAAACACCTTTTTCTGAACCGTGTCCAGAATCATTCCCAGGAACAGCAGACGTGTTGTCGGGGTCAATTGAGATTTTGGAAGATTCAGAATCCACCCGTGTTGCTGAAGCACTACTTGGGTTAGTGCTACACCGACTTCCAGCTGTTCTCTGGACTTTGCCCTTATCAGGAGATCTTCCAAGTAAGGGATAATTAATACGCCTTTTCTTCGTAGAAGAACCATCATTTCGGTCATTACCTTGGTAAAGACCCGAGGGGCCGTGGACAAACCAAACGGCAGCGTTTGAAACTGATAATGACAGTCTTGTATCACGAACCTGAGATACCCTTGGTGTGAGGGGTAAATTGGGACATGCAGATAAGCATCTTTTATGTCCAGGGACACCATGAAGTCCCCTTCTTCCAGATTCGCTATCACTGCTCTGAGTGACTCCATCTTGAACTTGAATTTCTGTATGTACAGGTTCAAGGATTTCAGATTTAGAATAGGTCTTACCGAACCGTCCGGCTTCGGTACCACAAATAGTGTGGAATAATACCCCTTTCCCTGTTGTAGGAGGGGTACCTTGACTATCACTTGCTGAGAATACAGCTTGTGAATGGCTTCCAATACCGTCGTCCTTTCTGAGGGAGACGTTGGTAAAGCAGACTTTAGGAACCGGCGAGGGGGAGACCTTTCGAACTCCAACATGTAACCCTGAGATACTATCTGCAGGATCCACGGGTCCACCTGTGAGCGAGCCCACTGATTGCTGAAAATCTTTAGTCGACCCCCCACCGCTCCTGAGTCCGCTTGTAAAGCCCCAGCGTCATGCTGATGGCTTTGTAGAACCCGGGCGGGCTTCTGGTCCTGGGCAGGGGCTGCTTGCTGCCCTCTCTTACCCTTTCCTCTGCCTCGCGGCAGATAAGACTGTCCTTTTGCTCGCTTGTTTTTATAGGAGCGAAAGGACTGCGGCTGAAAAGACGGTGTCTTTTTCTGTTGGGAGGGGGTCTGAGGTAAAAAAGTGGATTTGCCGGCAGTTGCCGTGGCCACCAGATCCGATAGACCGACCCCAAATAATTCCTCTCCTTTATATGGCAACACTTCCATATGCCTTTTGGAATCCGCATCACCTGACCACTGTCGCGTCCATAAACTTCTTCTGGCAGATATGGACATCGCACTTACTCTTGATGCTAGAGTACAAATATCCCTCTGAGCATCTCGCATATAAAGAAACGCATCCTTTAATTGCTCTAGAGTCAATAAAATACTGTCCCTATCCAGGGTATCAATATTTTCAGTCAGGGAATCCAACCACACTACCCCAGCACTGCACATCCAGGCTGAGGCTATTGCCGGTCGCAGTATAACACCAGTATGAGTGTATATACTTTTCAGGTTAGTTTCCAGCCTCCTATCCGCTGGATCCTTGAGGGCGGCCGTATCAGGAGACGGCAACGCCACTTGCTTTGATAAACGTGTGAGCGCCTTATCCACCCTAGGGGGTGTTTCCCAGCGCGTCCTAACCTCTGGTGGGAAAGGGTATAATGCCAATAACTTCTTAGAAATTAGCAGTTTTCTATCTGGGTTAACCCACGCTTCATCACACACGTCATTCAATTCCTCTGATTCTGGAAAAGCTACAGGTAGTTTTTTCACCCCCCACATAATACCCCTTTTTGAGGTACCAGCAGTATCAGAGATCTGCAAAGCCTCCTTCATTGCCGTGATCATATAACGTGTGGCCCTGTTGGAAAATACGTTTGTTTTTTCACCGTCGACACTAGATTCATCTGTGTCGGTACCCGTGTCGACTGACTGAGGTAAGGGACGTTTTACAGCCCCTGACGGTGTCTGAGACGCCTGAGCCGGTACTGACTGGTTTTCCGGCCGTCTCATTTCGTCTACTGACTTTTGTAATGTACTAACATTATCACGTAATTCCATAACTAAAGCCATCCATTCCGGTGTCGACTCCCTAGGGGGTGACATCACCATTACCGGCAATTGCTCTGCCTCCACACCAACATCGTCCTCATACATGTCGACACACACGTACCGACACACAGCAGCCACACAGGGAATGCTCTAATCGAAGACAGGACCCCCTTAGCCCTTTGGGGAGACAGAGGGAGAGTTTGCCAGCACACACCAAAAGCGCTATAAATGTATATAAACAACCCTAAAAGGTGTTGTTTTTGTTATAAGCGCTTTTAATATATAAATATCGCCAATTTATGCCCCCCTTCTCTTTGTTACCCTGTTTCTGTAGTGCAGTGCAGGGGAGAGTCCTGGGAGCCTTCCTCACAGCGGAGCTGAGCAGGAAAATGGCGCTGAGTGCTGAGGAGAATAAGCTCCGCCCCTTTTCCGGCGGGCTTTTCTCCCGGGTTTTGAGAAATCTGGCCTGTGTTAAATACATACATATAGCCTTAATGGCTATATGTGATGTATTCTTTGCCACTAAAGGTATTTAATATTGCTGCCCAGGGCGCCCCCAGCAGCGCCCTGCACCCTCCGTGACTGGTCAGTGAGAAGTGTGTAGCAACAATGGCGCACAGCTGCCGTGCTGTGCGCTACCTTCATGAAGACTGAAGAGTCTTCTGCCGCCTGTTTCCGGACCTCCGATCTTCAGCATCTGTAAGGGGGGTCGGCGGCGCGGCTCCGGGACGAACCCCAGGATGACCTGTGTTCCGACTCCCTCTGAAGCTATGTCCAGTAGCCTAAGACTCCAATCCATCCTGCACGCAGGTGAGTTGAAAATCTCTCCCCTAAGTCCCTCGATGCAGTGAGCCTGTTGCCAGCAGGACTCACTGAGATTTAAAACCTAAAAAAACTTTTTCTAAGCAGCTCTTTAGGAGAGCCACCTAGATTGCACCCTGCTCGGACGGGCACAAAAACCTAACTGAGGCTTGGAGGAGGGTCATGGGGGGAGGAGCCAGTACACACCATGTGATCCTAAAAGCTTTCTTTAGATGTGCCCTGTCTCCTGCGGAGCCGCTAATCCCCATGGTCCTGACGGAGTCCCCAGCATCCACTAGGACGTTAGAGAAATGTACTGTAACATTTTAACCATTCAGTGCTTTAGGCCAGTTACCTGCTGACATTGTGTTCGCAAAAAAAAAATAACACAAGTGCAATCTTCAAAATGTATATGTAATGCTGAGGTCCAGCACTATCCAGAGATAGATTCCCACAAGGTTCTATACTATCCCCCATGCTTTTGCAGTATACATGCTACCACTGGGCGCCATGGCCTGGTTTACCACTGCTATGCAGTTAATACACAGCAGTATCTGTCCTTTTCTCCGGTCACTGAGAACCCAATAACAACCCTAAATGGCTGTCTAGCTGAGCTCCAGGAGTGGATGAGTACCAGTTGGCTGAAACTGAATCCTGATAAAATTGATGTCCTTATGATAGGACCTCAACATCAAAGGACAAGACTGCAGCTTAGCCATCTAACTGGACTGACACTTGGTGGTTCAGAATTATAAAACATTGATGTGGGGAATCTTGGCGTCCTGGATGGAGGCTTGACACTTGCACATCAGATATCAGCCACAATCGAAGCCTCATTCTTTCACCTGAGGAGCATAGCCAGAATCAAACACTTACCGTAATTCCCTCTGAAGATCTGCCAAAAGTCATCCATGCATTAATATCATCTCGATTAGACTACTGTAATGCCTTCTACCTTGGTCTCCCAGCAAAAGAATTGCACCACTTACAGCTGGTACAAAATGCAGCTGCCAGGCTGTTAACCAACCAGCCCCATTCTAGCCACTTAACACCCATTCTCTACTCCCTCCACTGGTTGCCTGTAAGATGGCAAATCGTCTTCAAGATTGGCTTACTGAGTTTCAAAGCACTACATGACCAGGGCCCAAGGTATCTGAAGCAGATTCTGATTTCATACTGCTCCACTCGATTACTGCAATCTGTAAATGAAGGACTCTTAGCAGTACCTAAAAACTCCCGTAATTCATCTGGGGGTCGAGCATTAAACCATGTGGCTCGGACTCTATGGAACTCACTTCCCCGCACAGATCGACAGGCCCCACTCTAGAATCCTTCAAAAACAGACTCTTTGAAAAAGCTCCCACATATAGGAGCGAAACCGGTTAGAGAATTTATGCTGCTGTTACTTTGCTTGCTACTGCTGAAAGCTTTGCTGAACGTGCCATTGCTAAGTAGGTTTTCAACTAGCCATTGCTGACTATTGAGGGGTCCCAGCTGGCCTGCAGGAGAAAACCAGTATTTATCATCGGCATGTTTGGAGCTGCAGCCACACACCGGCACTGGGACTCTTGTGGATTCACAATTGGGACATACCCAGCTACTGGCGTGCCTGGGGATCAAATGAGGAGGTCGCCGCTACCTACTACTACATAGTGGTGAGATACCGAGCGCAGTCTCAGATTATGCGCATGATCTATCAACCTGACTTTACTGCTGATTTCCCAGCCACAGGAATACAGAGACAAAGCATCCATATACTTATACGAATATATATTCATGTTGCAGTGGCGCCACTATATATCTGTTTCAGCAAAAAAATAATAAGATTTTACTTACCGATAAATCTATTTCTCGTAGTCCGTAGTGGATGCTGGGACTCCGTAAGGACCATGGGGAATAGCGGCTCCGCAGGAGACAGGGCACAAAATAAAAGCTTAAGGATCAGGTGGTGTGCACTGGCTCCTCCCCCTATGACCCTCCTCCAAGCCTCAGTTAGGATACTGTGCCCGGACGAGCGTACATAATAAGGAAGGATATTGAATCCCGGGTAAGACTCATACCAGCCACACCAATCACACCGTACAACTTGTGATCTGAACCCAGTTAACAGTATGATAAACGCAAGGGAGCCTCTGAAAAGATGGCTCACAACAATAATAACCCGAATTTTTGTAACAATAACTATATACAAGTATTGCAGACAATCCGCACTAGGGATGGGCGCCCAGCATCCACTACGGACTACGAGAAATAGATTTATCGGTAAGTAAAATCTTATTTTCTCTGACGTCCTAGTGGATGCTGGGACTCCGTAAGGACCATGGGGATTATACCAAAGCTCCCAAACGGGCGGGAGAGTGCGGATGACTCTGCAGCACCGAATGAGAGAACTCCAGGTCCTCCTCAGCCAGGGTATCAAATTTGTAGAATTTAGCAAACGTGCTTGCCCCTGACCAAGTAGCTGCTCGGCAAAGTTGTAAAGCCGAGACCCCTCGGGCAGCCGCCCAAGATGAGCCCACTTTCCTTGTGGAATGGGCTTTTATTGATTTTGGCTGTGGCAGGCCTGCCACAGAATGTGCAAGCTGAATTGTACTACAAATCCAACGAGCAATCGTCTGCTTAGAAGCAGGGGCACCCAGCTTGTTGGGTGCATACAGGATAAACAGCGAGTCAGATTTTCTGACTCCAGCCGTCCTGGAAACATATATTTTTAAGGCCCTGACAACGTCAAGCAACTTAGAGTCCTCTAAGTCCCTGGTAGCCGCAGGTACCACAATAGGTTGGTTCATGTGAAATGCAGAAACCACCTTAGGTAGAAATTGAGGACGAGTCCTCAATTCCGCCCTGTCAGAATGAAAAATTAAGTAAGGGCTTTTATATGATAAAGCCGCCAATTCTGACACACGCCTGGCTGAAGCCAAGGCTAACAGCATCGACACCTTCCATGTGAGATATTTCAAGTCCACAGTGGAAAGTGGTTCAAAGTCCAAACCAATGTGACTTTAGAAAACTCAACACCACATTGAGATCCCAAGGTGCCACTGGAGGCACAAAAGGAGGCTGTATGTGCAGCACCCCTTTTACAAATGTCTGAACTTCAGGTACTGAAGCCAGTTCTTTCTGGAAGAAAATCGACAGGGCCGAAATTTGAACCTTAATGGACCCTAATTTTAGGCCCATAGACAGTCCTGTTTGCAGGAAATGAAGGAAACGACCCAGTTGAAATTCCTCTGTAGGGGCCCTCTTGGCCTCACACCACGCAACATATTTACGCCAAATGCGGTGATAATGTTTTGCGGTTACGTCCTTCCTGGCTTTGACCAGAGTAAGAATGACTTCTTCTGGAATGCCTTTTTCCCTCAGGATCCGGCGTTCAACCGCCATGCCGTCAAACGCAGCCGCGGTAAGTCTTGGAACAGACAAGGCCCCTGCAGTAGCAGGTCCTTTCTTAGAGGTAGAGGCCACGGTTCGTCCGTGAGCATCTCTTGAAGTTCCGGGTACCAAGTCCTTCTTGGCCAATCCGGGACCACGAGTATAGTTCTTACTCCTCTCCTTCTTATGATTCTCAGTACTTTTGGTATGAGAGGCAGAGGAGGGAACACATACACTGACTGGTACACCCACGGCGTTACCAGAGCGTCCACTGCTATTGCCTGAGGGTCCCTTGACCTGGCGCAATATCTGTCCAGTTTTTTGTTTAGACGTGACGCCATCATGTCCACCTTTGGTTTTTCCCAACGGTTTACAATCAGGTGGAAGACTTCTGGGTGAAGTCCCCACTCTCCCGGGTGAAGGTCGTGTCTGCTGAGGAAGTCTGCTTCCCAGTTGTCCACTCCCGGAATGAAAACTGCTGACAGTGCTATCACATGATTTTCCGCCCAGCGAAGAATCCTTGCAGCTTCTGCCATTGCCCTCCTGCTTCTCGTGCCGCCCTGTCTGTTTACGTGGGCGACTGACGTGATGTTGTCCGATTGGATCAACACCGCCTGACCCTGAAGCAGAGGTTTTGCTTGACTTAGGGCATTGTAAATGGCCCTTAGTTCCAGAATGTTTATATGAAGAGATGTTTCCATGCTTGACCACAGGCCCTGGAAATTCCTTCCCTGTGTGACTGCTCCCCAGCCTCTCAGGCTGGCATCCGTGGTTACCAGGATCCAATCCTGAATGCCAAATCTGCGGCCCTCTAGTAGATGAGCACTCTGCAGCCACCACAGGAGAGACACCCTTGTCCTTGGTGACAGGGTTATCCGCTGATGCATCTGCAGATGCGATCCGGACCATTTGTCCAGTAGATCCCACTGAAATGTTCTTGCATGGAATCTTCCGAATGGAATCGCTTCGTAAGAAGCCACCATTTTTCCCAGGACCCTCGTGCACTGATGCACTGAGACCTGGCCTGGTTTTAGGAGGTTCCTGACTAGCTCGGATAACTCCCTGGCCTTCTCCTCCGGGAGAAACACCTTCTTCTGGACTGTGTCCAGAATCATTCCTAGGAACAGTAGACGTGTCGTTGGAATCAGCTGCGATTTTGGAATATTTAGAATCCACCCGTGCTGACGTAACACTACCTGAGATAGTGCTACTCCGACTTCTAACTGTTCCCTGGATCTTGCCCTTATCAGGAGATCGTCCAAGTAAGGGATAATTAAAATGCCTTTTCTTCGTAGAAGAATCATCATTTCGGCCATTACCTTGGTAAAGACCCGAGGTGCCGTGGACAATCCAAACGGCAGCGTCTGAAACTGATAATGACAGTTTTGTACTACAAACCTGAGGTACCCTTGGTGAGAAGGGTATATTGGGACGTGGAGATAAGCATCTTTGATGTCCAGAGACACCATATAGTCCCCTTCTTCCAGGTTCGCTATCACTGCTCTGAGTGACTCCATCTTGAATTTGAACCTTTTTATGTAAGTGTTCAAGGATTTCAGATTTAAAATTGGTCTCACCGAGCCGTCCGGCTTCGGTACCACAAACAGCGTGGAATAATACCCCTTTCCTTGTTGCAGGAGGGGTACCTTGATTATCACCTGCTGGGAATACAGCTTGTGAATGGCTTCCAAAACTGCCTCCCTGTCGGAGGGAGACTTTGGTAAAGCAGACTTCAGGAACCGACAAGGGGGAAACGCCTCGAATTCCAGTTTGTACCCCTGCGATACTACCTGTAGAATCCAGGGATCCACTTGCGAGTGAGCCCACTGCGCGTTGAAATTCTTGAGACGGGCCCCCACCATATCTGAGTCTGCTTGTAAAGCCCCAGCGTCATGCTGAAGACTTGGCAGAAGCAGGGGAGGGCTTCTGCTCCTGGGAAGCGGCTGCATGGTGCAGTCTTTTTCCTCTTCCTCTGCCCCGGGGCAGAAAGGAGTGGCCTTTTGCTCGCTTGTACTTATGGGAACGAAAGGACTGAGTTTGAAAAGACGGTGTCTTTTTCTGCTGATGTGGAGTGACCTGGGGTAAAAAGGTGGATTTTCCAGCCGTTGCCGTGGCCACCAGGTCCGATAGACCAGCCCCAAATAACTCCTCCCCTTTATACGGCAATACTTCCATGTGCCGTTTGGAATCCGCATCCCCTGACCACTGTCGCGTCCATAACGCTCTTCTGGCAGAGATGGACATAGCACTTACTCTTGATGCCAGAGTGCAAATATCCCTCTGTGCATCACGCATATATAGTAATGCATCCTTTAAATTTTCTATAGTTAACAAAATATTGTCCCTATCCAGGGTATCAATATTCTCAGTCAGGGAATCCGACCATGCGACTCCAGCACTGCACATCCAGGCTGAGGCGATTGCTGGTCGCAGTATAACACCAGTATGTGTGTATATACTTTTTAGGATATTTTCCAGCCTTCTATCAGCTGGTTCTTTGAGGGTGGCCGTATCAGGAGACGGTAACGCTACTTGTTTAGATAAACGTGTGAGCGCCTTATCTACCCTAGGGGGTGTTTCCCAACGCGCCCTAACCTCTGGCGGGAAAGGATATAATGCTAATAATTTTTTAGAAATTAGCTGTTTTTTATCGGGGGAAACCCACGCTTTTTCACACACCTCATTTATTTCCTCTGACTCAGGAAAAAATATTGGTAGTTTTTTCTCACCCCACATAATACCCTTCTTTGTGGTACTTGTAGTGTCAGAAAGGTTCAATGCCTCTTTCATTGCCGTGATCATGTAACGTGTGGCCCTACTGGACATTACGTTTGTCTCGTCTCCGTCGACACTAGTCTGTGTCAGGGTCTGTGTCGACCCATTGAGGTAACGGGCGTTTTAGCGCCCCTGACGGTGTCTGAGACGCCTGGACAGGCACTAATTGATTTGCCGGCTGTCTCATGTCGTCAACAGTTTTTTGCAAATTGCTGACATTATCACTTAATTGTTTAAATACAATCATCCAGTCAGGTGTCGACTCCCTAGGGGGTGACATCACCAACACAGGCAACTGCTCCGCCTCCACATCATTTTCCTCCTCATACATGTCGACACACGCGTACCGACACACAGCACACACACCGGGAATGCTCTGATAGAGGACAGGACCCCACTTAGCCCTTTGGAGAGACAGAGGGAGAGTCTGCCAGCACACACCCAGCGCTATATATATATACAGGGATAACCTTATATAAGTGTTACTCCCTTATAGCTGCTGTTAATATATTTATTTGCTGCCAAACGTGCCCCCCCTTCTCTTTTTTACCCTGATTCTGAAGCAGGACTGCAGGGGAGAGTCAGGGAGCCGTCCTTCCAGCGGAGCTGTGAGGGAAAATGGCGCTTGTGTGCTGAGGAGATAGGCTCCGCCCCTTCACGACGTCCTTATCTCCCGCTTTTTCTGTGTAAAATGGCAGGGGTAAAATACATCCATATAGCCCAGGAGCTATATGTGATGTATTCTTTTTAGCCACCTAAGGTATATACTGTAATATTGCGTCTCAGGGCGCTCCCCCCCCAGCGCCCTGCACCCTCAGTGACCGGAGTGTGAAGTGTGCTGAGAGCAATGGCGCACAGCTGCGGTGCTGTGCGCTACCTTAGTCTGAAGACAGGATCGTCTTCTGCCGCCGATTTCACCGGACCTCTTCGTCTCTTCTGGCTCTGTAAGGGGGACGGCGGCGCGGCTTCGGTGACCCATCCAGGCTGAACCTGTGATCGTCCCTCTGGAGCTAATGTCCAGTAGCCTAAGAAACCCGATCCACTCTGCACTCAGGTGAGTCCGTTTCTTCTCCCCTTAGTCCCACGATGCAGTGAGCCTGTTGCCAGCAGGACTCACTGAAAATAAAAAATCCTAAACTAAACTTTTATTCTAAGCAGCTCAGGAGAGCCACCTAGATTGCACCCTTCTCGGCCGGGCACAAAAATCTAACTGAGGCTTGGAGGAGGGTCATAGGGGGAGGAGCCAGTGCACACCACCTGATCCTTAAGCTTTTATTTTGTGCCCTGTCTCCTGCGGAGCCGCTATTCCCCATGGTCCTTACAGAGTCCCAGCATCCACTAGGACGTCAGAGAAAATTAAATTATCATCTATAATAGGTAGAGGTGTAACTAGGGTCTACGGCGCCCACACACAAAAAGAAAGAACACTATGTGTACATATGACGGAAAGTGGGCATGGCCACATGCCAGAAGGGGCGTGGTCACAAAAAAGGGGCCGCACCAACATGACACGTTACCCGTCCACCCGTCTCTCATCGTTATGGGAACATTCCTTTCCATTTCATACACACTTTACCTATATGGTGGTTTCTCACAATGTGGAACCTCTGAAGAAATGCATCCTCCTTGGGAAGACTGTGTCTTCAGTCGGTATTCACTATTCATGTAAGTCACATCGCCTGGAAAATAGCTTTTTGTGTAGGAATATTAACAAGGTAATCATCATACAATAGCGGTTCAACCAGACTCGTGCCCCCCGTGTTACTTCCTGCCTTCTCAGCTACACCATCATCTCCTTCCTGTATCTCTCAGCACACCATCACCTCCCCACCGCGTCATTTCTCAGCACACCATCACCTCCCTGCGCATCGTCTCTCAGCACATCATCATCTCCCCCTGCATTGTCTCTCAGCACACCATCACCTCTCCGCTGCATCTATCAGCACACCATCAACCATCTGTCGTCTGTCAGCACACCATCACCTCCCCATGTAGTCTTTCAGCACACAATCAGCATGCATCATCTGCCCCTTCATTCTATGGGGGGTATCCAATTACCCACTGTTAATGACCGCTGGGGTAATTGTATCATCGGGGGCTATCCAATTAGCCCCGATGTCGACATTTATTGGGGACTATGCTACAGGTGCCTCAGGCACCCGAAGCATAATCCGCGATAAATGTCCTGCTGGAGCTGCGCTAACACATAGGATTGGGGACTTATCCCCGTTCCCATGTATTATCGCACAATCGTGAGTGGAATTTTGGCCGATAAAAATGGCCTGTAATTGGATATCGCGATAATGACCATTGGTCATTAATCGCGATGACCAGACGTTTTTTTGTCCGAAATGGCATCGGGGCTAATTGGATACCCTCCTATGTCTCTCTGTGTCCCTCCCTCCCCCCCCCCCCCCGTTTATTCTTTGCTTCACTGTGTCCCCACCCCTTATTCTATGCCTCCGTGTGTATCCCTGCTCCCCCTTCATTCTTTGCCTGTGTGTGCCCCCCTTATTCTATGCCTCCGTGTGTATCCCCTCTCCCCCTTCATTGTTCACCTCTCTGTGTCCCCCCCCCCCTTATTTTATGCCTCTCTGTGTGTATCCCCCTCCCCCTTCATTCTGTGATGGTGTGTGTGCCCCTTATTTTATGCCTCTCTGTATGTACCCCCCTCCACCTTCATTCTGGGCCTGTGCGTGCCCTCCTTATTCTATGCCTCTCTTTGTGTATCACCCTCCCCCTTCATTCTGTGACGGTGTATGTTCCCCCTTATTCTATGCCTCTGTGTGTGTACCCCCCCCCCCCCTCCCCCTTCATTCTATGCATGTGTGTGCCCCCTTCCCCTTATTATATGCCTCTCTGTGGTCTGGTTTCCCCCCCTTCCCTCTCACCTCTCAACTTCAGCAGGGACAGGAGCCGGCGGGGACGGTGAGGACTGGCCACAGACTCCCGGCAGCAACCCTAGCAAGGAGGGAGGCTGGGAGCTGCTGCAGTAACGCCGCCGACCACCTCGGCGGCTAATTTGTGTCAGGCGGTGGCTGCGGGATAATGGAGGTGGGCAGGTGGGATCGATGCCCCGGCCGGCGGCGCCCCCCTCTGCTTTGCCTGCCACTGTGCCTAGGGCACACACCCTGCTTGCCCCACACTTGTTACGCCACTTATAATGGGCAAATAATAAATACCTGTGATCCACAAAACAGGTTATACGGTGCATCTGGAAAGTATTCACAGCACTTCACTTTTTCCACATTTTGTTATGTTACAGCCTTATTCCAAACTGGAATAAATTTATTTTTCCCCCTCAAAATTCTACACACAAAACCCCATAATAACAACGTGAAAAAAGTTGTTTTGAGATTTTTGCAAATATATTAAATATAAAAAACTAACAAATTACATGTACATAAGTATTCACAGCAATTGCTCAATACTTTGTTGATGCACCTTTGGCAGCAATTACAGCCTGAAGTCTTTTTGAATATGATGCCACAAGCTTAGCACACTTATCTTTGGACAGTTTCGCCCATTCCTCTTTGCAGCACCTCTCAAGCTTCATCAGGTTGGATGGAAAGCGTCAGTGCACAGCCATTTTCAGATTTCTCCAGCAATGTTCAATCGAATTCAAGTCTGGGCTCTGGCTAGGCCACTCAAGGACATTCACAGAGTTGTCCTGAAGCCACTCCTTTGATATCTTGGCTGTGTGCTTAGGGTCGTTGTCCTGCTGAAAGATGAACCGTCGCCCCCGTGTGAGGTCAAGAGCGCTCTGGAGCAGGTTTCCATCCAAGATGTCTCTGTACATTGGTGCATTCATCTTTCCCTCTATCCTGACTAGTCTCCAAGTTCCTGCCGCTGAAAAACATCCCCAGAGCATGATGCTGCCACCACCATGCTTTACTGTACGGATGGTATTGGCCTGGTGATGAGCGGTGCCTGGTTTCTTCCAAACATGACGCCTGGCATCACGCCAGAGAGTTTAATCTTTGTCTCATCAGACCAGACAATTTTGTTTCTTATGGTCTGAAATCCTTCAGGTGCATTTTGGCAAACTCCAGGCAGGCTGGCATGTGCTTTTTACTAAGGAGTGGCCTCTGGTCAAGTGTGGGACCTTATATAGACAGGTGTGTGCCTTTCCAAATTATGTCCAATCAACTGAAATTACCACAGGTAGACTCCAATTAAGCTGTAGCAACATCTCAAGGATGATCAGTGGAAACAGGATGCACCTGAGCTCAATTTTGACCTTCATGGCAAAGGATGTGAATACTTATGTACATGTGATTTCTTAGATTTTTATTTTTAATAAATTTGCACAAAAAAAATTCACGTTGTCATTATGAGGTATTATGTGTAGAATGTTGAGGACAAAAATGAATTTACTCCATTTTTGAATAAGGCTGTAACATAACAAAATGTGGAAAAAAAGTGAAGCGCTGTGAATACTTTCCGGATGCACTGTATATTATTGAAAAAGGACACCCCACATTTGCCATCATAATTGTGCAAAGTATTAGTAGTTTGTTTTTTATGTATGTGTTTTTATACATGTGATACTGTTGCTTGTATATATGTGATATACTTTTTTTTATAAGAAATATGTCACCATTTGTTAAGAAAAATGATTTTTAATGATTGATAGAAAATAGAAAGCAAATTTATCACAAACTTTTCTGGTCGTTTTCTGGTGCATGTCAGACTGGGGTTAATGAAATTAGTGCACAAGCTTGTCAGAAAAATTTCCTTCTTCCACATCCATGTATATGGTGTGGAGTTTGTATGTGTTCACAAGCATGTTTTGAGTGTTTATTGCAGCTTATTATTAAACTTCTATAAACAATATTTAAATATATATATACTTTCAATAGTGCCTGGTGTAGTGAGTTTTTTGTGTAGGAGATGTGTCAAACCTTCTAAAGAAGACAAGTGGAGAAATTGCATATAGCAACCAAACAGATTCTACCTATCATTTCTAACTTGTAGAAGATAAATTATATCTAGAAGCTGATTGGTTGGTATTGGCATCTTTTTTAGGAATGATACATCTATCTCCACCTTGTGTGAGAATTGTGAATGACTTTACCACTCTCAGGGTGTGTACACACGGTGAGATATTTTCTTTCGATTTTGACTATATAGTCAAAATCGCAAGAAAAGTTAGTGCAGATCGCAAGGTGAAAGCCACCTTGCGATCCCGATTCGATCCCGATGTGCGGTCCCGCCAGGTCGGCATGGCAAGAAAACTGTGCAGGCAAGTCAATCCTTTCTAGATCGGTGTACTATCTTCATCTCACATGTCAATGACATCTCACATAAGCCAAAATCGTTAGCACATATAGAGGGTGATTCCGAGTTGTTCGCTCGCTAGCAGATTTTAGCAACATTGCACACGCTAGGCCGCCGCCCTCTGGGAGTGTATCTTAGCTTAGCAGAATAGCGAACGAAAGATTAGCAGAATTGCAAATAGAAAATTCTTAGCAGTTTCTGAGTAGCTCCAGACCTACTCACAGATTGCGATCAGCTCAGTCCGTTTAGTTCCTGGTTTGACGTCACACACACGCCCTGCGTTCGGCCAGCCACTCCCCCATTTCTCCAGACACTCCTGCGTTTTTCCCTGACACGCCTGCGTTTTTCCGCACACTCCCTGAAAACGGTCAGTTTCCGCCCAGAAACACCCACTTCCTGTCAATCACACTCCGATCACTTCAACGATGAAAATTCTTCGTTCGGACGTGAGTAAATCTACTAAGTTTTGTGCTAAAATACTTAGCGCATGCGCACTGCGTACCATGCGCATGTGCATTTTTGCCTTAATCGCTCCGTTGCGAAAATCGTCAACGAGCGAACAACTCGGAATGACCCCCATAGTCCATATCTGAAGAAAAGTTAGTCAAAATCTGTGCTATCTGGGCTCCGGGGAGTTCAAGTGAAATTGCAAGTGAAAATCTGGCATAGCAAAGATCTCACCGTGTGTACACACCCTAAAGCTTGCGATACAGATTCGATCCCGATGCGCACTCCTGTGGGGTCGGTATCGTAAGGCTAGA
Source organism: Pseudophryne corroboree (assembly GCF_028390025.1). Taxonomy (NCBI): domain Eukaryota; kingdom Metazoa; phylum Chordata; class Amphibia; order Anura; family Myobatrachidae; genus Pseudophryne; species Pseudophryne corroboree. The sequence continues at coordinate 345,314,096 of NC_086451.1, forward strand.
TAGACTGTGCAGGCAAGTCAATCTTGACTATCTAGTACAAAGTATAGTCAAAATTGGCACTTAGTCAAAATTGTACATAGACAAAATCTCAAGCACAGATAGTCAAAATCTGTGCTATCTGTACTATCTGTGCTATCTGTGCTATCTGTACTATCGGTGCTATCGGTGCTATCTGTACTATCTGTGCTATCGGTGCTATCGGTGCTATCTGTGCTATCTGTGCTATCGGTGCTAGCTGTGCTATCTGTGCTAGCTGTGCTATCTGTGCTATCTGTGCTATCTGTACTATCTGTGCTATCTGTGCTATCTGTGCTATCTGTACTAGCTGTGCTATCTGTACTAGCTGTGCTATCTGTGCTATCTGTGCTATCTGTACTATCTGTACTATCTGTACTATCTGTGCTATCTGTACTAGCTGTGCTATCTGTGCTATCTGTGCTATCTGTGCTATCTGTGCTATCTGTACTAGCTGTACTAGCTGTACTATCTGTGCTATCTGTGCTATCTGTACTATCTGTACTATCTGTGCTGTACTATCTGTGCTATCTGTACTATCTGTGCTATCTGTGCTATCTTTACTAGCTGTACTATCTGTACTATCTGTACTATCTGTGCTATCTGTACTATCTGTACTAGCTGTGCTATCTGTACTAGCTGTGCTATCTGCACTAGCTGTGCTATCTGTGCTATCTGTACTAGCTGTACTAGCTGTGCTATCTGTGCTATCTGTACTATCTGTGCTATCTGTACTATCTGTGCTATCTGTACTATCTGTACTAGCTGTGCTATCTGTACTAGCTGTGCTATCTGCACTAGCTGTGCTATCTGTGCTATCTGTACTAGCTGTACTAGCTGTGCTATCTGTGCTATCTGTACTATCTGTGCTATCTGTACTATCTGTGCTATCTGTACTATCTGTACTATCTGTACTATCTGTGCTATCTGTACTATCTGTACTAGCTGTGCTATCTGTACTATCTGTGCTATCTGTACTATCTGTGCTGTACTATCTGTGCTATCTGTACTATCTGTGCTATCTGTGCTATCTTTACTAGCTGTACTATCTGTACTATCTGTGCTATCTGTACTATCTGTACTAGCTGTGCTATCTGTACTAGCTGTGCTATCTGCACTAGCTGTGCTATCTGTGCTATCTGTACTATCTGTGCTGTACTATCTGTGCTATCTGTACTATCTGTGCTATCTGTACTATCTGTACTATCTGTACTATCTGTGCTATCTGTACTATCTGTGCTATCTGTACTATCTGTACTAGCTGTGCTATCTGTACTATCTGTACTATCTGTACTATCTGTGCTATCTGTACTATCTGTACTAGCTGTGCTATCTGTACTATCTGTACTATCTGTGCTATATGTACTATCTGTACTATCTGTGCTGTACTATCTGTGCTATCTGTACTATCTGTGCTGTACTATCTGTGCTATCTGTACTATCTGTGCTGTACTATCTGTGCTATCTGTACTATCTGTGCTGTACTATCTGTACTATCTGTGCTATCTGTACTATCTGTACTAGCTGTGCTATCTGTACTAGCTGTGCTATCTGCACTAGCTGTGCTATCTGTGCTATCTGTACTATCTGTGCTGTACTATCTGTGCTATCTGTGCTATCTGTACTATCTGTACTATCTGTACTATCTGTGCTATCTGTACTATCTGTGCTATCTGTACTATCTGTACTAGCTGTGCTATCTGTACTATCTGTACTATCTGTACTATCTGTGCTATCTGTACTATCTGTGCTATCTGTACTATCTGTGCTATCTGTACTATCTGTACTATCTGTGCTATCTGTACTATCTGTACTATCTGTACTATCTGTACTAGCTGTACTATCTGTGCTATCTGTACTATCTGTACTATCTGTGCTATCTGTACTATCTGTGCTATCTGTACTAGCTGTGCTATCTACTAGCTGTACTATCTGTACTATCTGTGCTATCTGTGCTATCTGTACTATCTGTACTATCTGTGCAATCTGTGCTATCTGTACTAGCTGTGCTATCTGTGCTATCTGTACTATCTGTACTATCTGTGCTATCTTATCTGTGCTATCTGTACTATCTGTGCTATCTGTACTATCTGTGCTGTCTGTGCTATCTGTACTAGCTGTGCTATCTGTACTATCTGTGCTATCTGTACTATCTGTGCTATCTGTGCTATCTGTACTAGCTGTGCTATCTGTACTATCTGTGCTATCTGTACTATCTGTACTATCTGTGCTATCTGTGCTGTACTATCTGTGCTATCTGTACTATCTGTACTATCTGTGCTATCTGTGCTGTACTATCTGTGCTATCTGTACTATCTGTGCTATCTGTACTAGCTGTGCTATCTGTACTATCTGTACTAGCTGTGCTATCTGTACTATCTGTGCTATCTGTACTATCTGTACTATCTGTGCTATCTGTGCTATCTGTGCTGTAATATCTGTGCTATCTGTACTATCTGTACTATCTGTACTATCTGTGCTGTACTATCTGTGCTATCTGTGCTGTACTATCTGTGCTATCTGTACTATCTGTGCTATCCCTGTGCTATCTGTACTATCTGTACTATCTGTACTATCTGTGCTATCTGTGCTGTACTATCTGTGCTATCTGTACTATCTGTGCTATCTGTACTATCTGTGCTGTACTATCTGTGCTATCTGTACTATCTGTGCTATCTGTGCTATCCCTGTGCTATCTGTGCTATCTGTACTATCTGTGCTATCTGTGCTATCTGTGCTATCTGTACTATCTGTGCTATCTGTACTATCTGTGCTATCTGTACTATCTGTGCTGTACTATCTGTGCTGTACTATCTGTGCTATCTGTACTATCTGTGCTGTACTATCTGTGCTATCTGTACTATCTGTGCTATCCCTGTGCTATCTGTGCTATCTGTGCTATCTGTACTATCTCTGCTATCTGTACTATCTGTGCTATCTGTACTATCTGTGCTATCTGTGCTATCTGTACTATCTGTGCTATCTGTACTAGCTGTGCTATCTGTGCTATCTGTACTATCTGTGCTATCTGTGCTATCTGTACTATCTGTGCTATCTGTACTATCTGTGCTATCTGTACTATCTGTGCTGTACTATCTGTGCTATCTGTACTATCTGTACTATCTGATTAGTATCGAAATGCGGTATGGGAGGCCCCCCGCGATGATGTCTGCCGGGGTCTGCAGGGGTCAGACTCGGGAGGTGGCATGTGCAGGGAGTCCCCGGGCTCCTCCTCCTCCACCCTGCAGCCGGAAGGAGACAAGGCTGTGATGTGGGGGGGGGGGGAGGAAGGGGGCTGCACCAGCAGCAGCTCAGGTATGCCGGGGGCAAGGGGGGGTCGTCGTGAGCGGCGCGGCGGGATCCGTCGGCGGTAAGAATCCCATAGGCGGCGGTCGGGAGTTAGTACATATGAAAATGCGGTAAAACGGGGGTTTTACCGCATTTTCCCTTTAGTAAAGTACACACACCTTCAAAAGCAATGGGGCCTATTCATTAACCAGGCCTAATTGGCCCCTGATAATTAAGTATCTAACTTACCGCGATTTGCCTCATTGTATACTACAGTGCCAGAGACATTCAGTATGCTCCATACGCGAAGCAACTGTCCTGCAAGTCCTAACACTGGCACTTTTGTCGCTAATATGTAGCAGCGAAAGTTTACATTGCCAAACAGTGTATGTGTGCATGTGTCAGTTCCCAAATTCCTACAAGCAGACTCCGAAAACTTTCAGTTTTTAGTTGAGTGGCCCAATACGTAAAAGATGAGGAATCTAGTGTTTCTGCATATGTAATGGACCCCTCCAGCTTAATAAATAGCTACCTATGAAAGATAAAATGGACATCACACACAGTAATTTACCTACAATTGGCTTTAAGGAAACCCCTGTTGGGGTTCAAGGTCCCACTACCTGATGAGAGTAAACGGGAGTACTCACGTGGCGATCGCTGCTTAAAATCTAGATTTTAAGCATGATCGCTCCTTGTGTACCCCCCACAGCGATAGCGATGCGCAGCCCCGCGCATCGCTATCGCTAGATTGGCCTGCCGTGCAGGCCAATCTAGCAGGTCGCTGATTTCACCCACTGGGTGAAATGAGCGCCCCCCCGTTCCCCCCGCACGCTCAGCACACATCGCGCTGTGCTGAGCGGTGGGAGTGACGCCCCGCATGTCAGTGCTGCCCCCCCCCCCCCCACAAATACAAAAGCATCACACAGAGGCGATGCCTTTGTATTTGAGGAGTAACTCCCGACCAGCGCAGCTCCTGCGGCTGGCCGTGAGTTGCTCGTCGCTCCCGCTGGCCGCAGCGGCTGCGTGAGACGTCACACAGCCGCCGCCGCACGCCCCTCAGCGGTCCGGCCACGCCTGCGTTGGCCGGACCGCTCCCCCTAAACGGCGTTATAACGCCGCCGTTCAGCCCCCTTCCGCCTAGCGACCGCCTCTGTCTCAGAGGCGATCGCTAGGTAACGAAAGCTGCAATGCGCCGGCGCACTGCAGTGCCGGCGCATGCGCAGTTCTGACCCGATCGCTGCGCTGCCACAAACTGCAGCGAGCGATTGGGTCGGAATGACCCCCTTTGTGTCCAGAAGAAACCTGACAAAAGTGAACATCGATGCTTTGTGGAATGTGCCACAAGTACGATGGGACCTGCAGGGGCAAACGCAGGATTTCTAGAGGGGGGTTTCCAAATGCAATCCGCAATTTCCCACTGTGCCGACCATCGGGCAACTGGAAATCCCCCCTGTGTTTACCTATACTTGTCCCCATATGTCATCTGCAGATACATTCATTATATGTATCTTAACACTCTAGATCCTGCGCACATGGGCCCTCATTCCGAGTTGTTCGCTAAGTTTTTCGTTCGCACAACTTATTAGTAAAGTTGCGTTAATGTAGTAATTTTGCGAACATCCGCCCCCAACGTATTTTTGCTCATTCGCACACATTATTACACAAAGTGGGCGTACGCCAAATGACATCGCAGCAATGCGAAATCGTCGCAGCAATGCGAACCCATCGCATTAACACATACTTCTTCGTAAAAAAACTAAGTTGTAGTAGATTTACACATTTTTCAGTTAAAGTGCTCACTTTTGCAGAGAAACGCAGCTGAATTTGTTTTTTTACTATTTCGTGGACTAACACCTTCCAATTAAAAGTCCACAAGCCCTCATCAATAACAAATCCAATTAGTGAATGAATTGAAATGTTCATGATCAATTAAGTATTTGTTTAAATACCTGAAGAACACTTTGTAGCCATAAAAGAGACTCCTTTTATTAACATGTTTAATATAAATATAGATGTTTGCAATGTGCTTGTTCTAATGTGTTTTCTGAATTTATTAAAGTTGAGTTTTTGTATGTGAATGAAGGTGTTTGCATGTTTATTTAGCCAATAACATGTTTTAGTTGGTCTTTTAAAATAACTTACGTTAGTTGTTTGAAATGTTTAAGGTAAGAAATGTTTGTTATGCAATCTGGTGTTCCTTTATTGCATTAATAAATAATAAGGAGTCGCAAAAGTATTTAAATGTAATAGTTTATTTTTTTTCTAAAGTTGAATAATGTTATTTTTTTTTTTATAAAACAAACAATTAACATATTTTTTCCATGTCGTCAACAAGTGCCAACAAGGCCTGGAGATGGTGCCTCATATTTGTAAAAATATACTGTAACGATGTGGGATCTCCAACGGCAACATCTGAAATTAAGAGATAACATAAACATTACTAACTTACTCACATTGCTTATTATCCAAGCAAGGCACAAAGCACACTTTAATGCATGCAGGTCCAAACTGCATTCCTCCTGCTTGTGTGAAACTACATATACCAGCATGCGTTGACTCAGTTTTGGGGCCAGGGAATGCCAAACCTGTGTAAGGGCATGCTGGGATGTGTAGTTTTTCCACAGTTGCAGTTGCGCAGTTTGGACAGGCCTGCTTAATGGCAAAGTTGATACATCATGACTGTTTTATGGTACAATCATTAGCATAAAAAAACGCAAGCCTGCTCAGTCTTTTTTTGTTACTTATTCCAATTTTAAAGACCATGGGCTACATTTACTACTATGTGAGTTCATTTTAAGATGTAGCGTTGCCCATAGCAAACAAGCCAAAATAAAATTATTTTCTTGTAGAAGTGGTTCCCCAATTGTAAAGATTAATTGTATTGGTTGTTATGGGCGACATCCCATGTTAAAGTTATGTTCCATCTTCGTCACTGTTACACCATGTTGGCATTCATTACCATCTTTTTGTTTTTTGTTTATTTTAAAGGGGTTTGGTCCTGCCTCCTCACACTGCATATCAACATCTTCCGAAGGCCAACATATCATAGCATTCCCACACTCCCTGAAAGCTGCCCTTACTAAATAAGTGCAAACAGGTTTGACTAGAACAATTAGTCATTTTGTGAATGTAACTTTCACACAACAAATCAGTGTGTCATTAGGCTGCATAACAAAGTGAAGCATGTGATTTGTAAGTGCAAATATTCAGACTACACAGGCCCAAGTGTAAAAGGCCAACAACATACTAAACTCCACTCAGGTCTAACTGTTTACCATAAAAACTAACACATATAAACCCTGTTGTCCTGGCAACCCTGGCTACCTAATGAGTGTCAACCTAGAGTGGACACACAAAACATTGCACACATACACACTGTACATATAATGACACTCACAAATATGTAAAGGCAACATGTACACCATGATGAAAATAACAAATATTTGTCCAGGGTCCAAGAATTCAAACAGTACAACACTGCATGTTTTGGCATTGTAAGTGTAAGTGGGTAATCATTTTTAAAAATCAAAAAATAAACTTACTTTCCACGGCAACATCAAGACTCCCTGAACGGTCTTCAGGGGCTTCCTCTGCCCATTCACTGGGTGGGGATGTTGGCTGGATGGGGGAAGGCGGCTGGATGGGGGAAGGAGGAGGGATTGGGGAAGGAGGAGGGATTGGGGAAGGAGGAGGGATTGGGGAAGGAGGAGGGATTGGGGCAGGAGGCTGGATGGGGGAAGGAGGCAGGATTTGGTCGCAAATTTCAGAGGGGGAGTCTGATTGAGAGGGCGAGGGGGGCGGAGAGAAAGTTAAGGCAATAGAGGGTGAGGGGGGTTCAGATGGGGATGTAGAAGTTGAAGGAGAAGGGGTATGGGAAGGAGGAGAAGGGGTCCCAGAAAGAGATGGAGAGGTGTGGTGAGAAGGGGAATGGAAAGTGGAGTGGGCCAGGGAAGCTGAGGGGGACTGGGAAGCTGATGGGGACTGGGAAGCTGATGGGGACTGGGAAGATGAGGGGGACTGGGAAGATGAGGTGGACTGGGAAGCTGAGGGGGACTGGGAAGCTGAGGGGGAGTGAGAAGGGGAGGGGGAGTGAGAAGGGGAGGGGGAATGAGAAGGGGAGTGGGAGTGGGAAGGGGAAGGGGGCGGAGAGTTGTGCCGTTGTTGTCCTAGAATGATATTATTGACAACATTTGTTTTACATGAGAAATTACATAGTATTCAATTTGTTTTTTCAATGTTCTGTTCCATGTTAAATTCATTGTTTTTTTTTAAAGAAAAGCAAACATGTTAAGATCCTCTTCATGTTGGCCACAGCAAACAAAATGAGTCCAAACTTTTACTTTGAAGCTCATTCCTTAATCTAGTCCATTGAGTCATCGTGATTGGTCTAGGCAACATCACCAGATTACTATTCAAGGCACCTTATTATATAGCCAGCACTGATCAAGTATTTTGGTCCAGTTTCCTGGCTGCTTCTTATTTCTTGAAAACATGCACTTGTTTGGTGTCACTTTGCTACAGTCAGTACTGTTTTCCCTAACCACACACACTGTCCTAATTTCCAAAAAAGGACACTGAAGGTTGCAATTAGCCTACCACTTACTGTAAAATGTGGGTAATTCCAAGGGGATTACAGCAGGAATTTAGTTTGCAATTGGCCAAAAGCATGTGCACTGCAGGGGTGGCAGATATAACATGTGCAGAGAGAGTTAGATTTTGGTGGGTTTTGAAATTATGGGCAGGGTAAATACAGGCTGCTTTATTTTAACACTGCAAATTATTTTGCAGATTTAACACACCCCACCCAAATCTTACTCTCTCTGCACATGTTGCATATGCTTCCCCTGCAGTGCACATGGTTTTGCCCAATTGTTCAATAAATTCCGGCAGCACAAAACTTGGAAATTCAGCCATTCGCACAATTTATGCAAATAATCTTATGTAATGTAACTTACTTCGTGTATGCAGAGCACGGATTTGCTGGCGGATCTCCGCCAACAAATCGGGAGTCCTCCTGCGGAGATCACTCCACCTCCTCTCAAGCTGGATGATTGTCCGCCTGCTGCGGACGCGAGTCCGCAGCAGGCGGCGGACCTCCGCGTAGGCCTCGCGCTTCACCCGATTGGGGATGAAGCGCCCAACGCGGCCTACGCGGCGGTCCATCACCGCAACCAGCACGCGGAGCTCCCGCCTGGTGAACGGTGCTGCACGCATCATGGCAATGGCGTTTTCCTTATTTGGGCATATATTTATAGTGTCTGTTAGCATGTGATTGGTCCAAAATCTATGTTGTCATTTCTAATAACTTTATTGATCTTTGCAATGCTGTGAAGAGCATAGTGTTATTTCGCACGAGCGGAAATTCGCATTAGCAGAAGCGAAAATTTTTATAAAACCACATTTTAAAAAAAAAACACACACAGAGACACAGAGTTTATTTAAAATTACTATAAATATCTGTGTACTCACCACAGTTCGTGTGATCATTCAGCTGGACAGTCACAAAGTGTGAAACATTGAGTATCATTTGTTTGTGTGTTTGGTTACATAATCAGGATTTGAGGATATAAAACAAATAAGGACACTATTTAGCAACATTACAGTATTTTAATTTCTAACTAAACATTGTAAGCTTAACGTGATTTTGGATTTAGAAGAAAAAAACAATTACCCATTCCAACACAACAAAAGCCTTACCCAATCACTTTACAATATCATACAAAATTACATCATTGTTTAAAAAACATAAGCATACTGTGTTGTATTATTTGTTCAAATAGAAAATATAAAAACACTATACCTGAAATATTCGGCAACAATTCTTGCCCTCACTTGGCTCCCCCTCCGTGTCACACTCCCCCCACCGAAGCGTCGACCAACCCCTGGCTCCTCATCAGGCAATTCCTCTGCCTGAGGAAGCTCTACACTACTCCTTACCGCGATATTATGTAGTATTGCGCACAGGACCACTATTTTACTTGCCATCTCCGGCGAATACATGATGTCGCCACCAGTGCGGTGGAGCACACGAAACCGCCCTTTAAGGACACCAATTGTGCGCTCCACCAGCTGCCTAGTGGCAGTAAGCGCGGAGTTAAATGCCATCTGTGGTCCTGGCCTGGGATTACGGTAAGGAGTCATGAGCCAGGGGGTGCAAGGATATCCACGGTCTCCTGTTGGAAGAAAAGCCAAAATTTTGAAATATTAAATTTGTCAAGTTACTTTTTTTAGAAAAAAATATTTGAGCAACAACTCACCCAATAACCACATGTCTGCTCGTTGACTTGATCTTAATCTCTGCCATATCCCTGATTGTCTAATGACATATGCATCATGTGAACTTCCAGTAAATTTTGCATTCAGGGAAAGGATCTGGAGGGATGGCCCACAAACAACCATTACATTCAGAGAATGAAACAGTTTCCTGTTTCTATAAATTTCTTCATTATGTCTTGGTGGCTGAATAGCAACATGTGTGCCATCCACAACCCCAATAACATGTGGGAAGCGACTACCACCTTCCTCAAATTGCCGCTTCACCACATCTAGGGCACCAACATCCAAAGGCATATCAATGAATTGCTTCACCCGCTTTAGGAAAGCCTGGCAGACACGCCGCAGGACCTTACTGAACTGGCCCTGCGACATGCCAACCAGGTCTCCCACAACATGCTGATATGAGGCTGTAGCCAAAAAATGTAACACTGCAAGGAATTGTGTCAATGGTGGTATTGCTGTAGGATACCGAATTTCAGACTCCAGATCACTCTCTATTATGGAGAGAGTGTCTAGGATTAGATGTGGTGGCAGCCTGTATCTACGCACCACCACATCATCTGGCATACCAAAAAGTAGGACACGGGTTCGGAAAATTGGTGGCCTAGCACGCCTCCGTTGCCTTGGTTGATGAGGAGCCGGCTGTGGTTGTGGGGCTGGCGGTTGGGGTGGGAGTGCTGGCGTGGGTTGGGGAGGTAGGGCTTCTGCAGCAATAAATATTGACATAACACACTTTTTGGAAAAAGAAAAAAAACGAGGTGAAAAATACAAAAACAACTTCTAAAAAATATTCAAACAATAAATGTTGTAAAAAATGTTGGGGAAACTTACTGCAGGAGCGTACATTTTTTCTGTGTTGAATTCATGGCCAAAATGTGAAATTAATAAAAAGAAAAAAGAAAAAAAATGTTATTTTTACAAATAAAAAAAAATTTTTTTTTAAACATTTCTGAGCATCAAATACATCACAAACACCAATTAAAAAAACAAAAAACAAAAACAAAAGCATTTAGTAGCTAGTCCAGGAAAGACAAACACTACTTTGCAGATCAATCCTGGGAAACAAAAATTCTATTTTAGACAAAATGGAAAACACACAGAATCACCACACTTTTAAGAAACACAAACAGCAAACCAAAACACAGGCCAAGGGCACTTACCTGCTCCAAAAAAAAGAAAGACTTGGTGTTCAGTAGCACACCCAGAAAATAAATGAAACCAGGGATATTTCTCCCAAAAGCAAACACCTACAAGAGAACACAAATGACAGTCAAAAAACAGCATACAGACCATTAAAACAAACAGGCACCAACACAGGCCAAGGGCACTTACCTGCTCCAAAAAAAAGAAAGACTTGGTGTTCAGTAGCACACCCAGAAAATAAATGAAACCAGGGATATTTCTCCCAAAAGCAAACACCTACAAGAGAACACAAATGACAGTCAAAAAACAGCATACAGACCATTAAAACAAACAGGCACCAACACAGGCCAAGGGCACTTACCTGCTCCAAAAAAAAGAAAGACTTGGTGTTCAGTAGCACACCCAGAAAATAAATGAAACCAGGGATATTTCTCCCAAAAGCAAACACCTACAAGAGAACACAAATGACAGTCAAAAAACAGCATACAGACCATTAAAACAAACAGGCACCAACACAGGCCAAGGGCACTTACCTGCTCCAAAAAAAAGAAAGACTTGGTGTTCAGTAGCACACCCAGAAAATAAATGAAACCAGGGATATTTCTCCCAAAAGCAAACACCTACAAGAGAACACAAATGACAGTCAAAAAACAGCATACAGACCATTAAAACAAACAGGCACCAACACAGGCCAAGGGCACTTACCTGCTCCAAAAAAAAGAAAGACTTGGTGTTCAGTAGCACACCCAGAAAATAAATGAAACCAGGGATATTTCTCCCAAAAGCAAACACCTACAAGAGAACACAAATGACAGTCAAAACAAAGAAGCACAGGTTTATTTTCACAAATGGACTTGCAAAATAGTTATGTTTTTAAAATATTTAAAACAATAAATTTTTAATAAAAATTTTTAACAAAACAAAAAAAAAAAAAAGAATCAAGAATACTCACAAACGAAAAAACGCATAACAAATGCAACACTGTCTAGATTCAAAACGCAAACAAAATGACAAAGGTATGCTTGACAATTACTCACTCTGCAAATTCCACAAGCACCTTCACGCACAAGCCAACAAACAACTGAAACTCCAAACTACCTACACTCACAGCGTGCAAAGTAGGCCCTTAAATAAGCAGTGCAATCATTAACCAGAATAACAGTGTACAGCTGTGTGAATTAACGATTCGCACGTAGGTATATAAGCACACACCTCGGCGTACACACGTCATCACAAACATGGCTTCTCGTGAGCAAATCGCTGCAGAGATGGACCGCATTGCAGAGCAGGAGATGGCATTGCGGAAAAGACGCATAGATTGCCAACGGCGCATGCTGGAATACGCCTCTGCGGATGTTGAAGAGGCAGGACCTAGTACTCTGCAAATGTCTGCTTCTGAACCACAACAATTGACTGGGGATACTCTGCCACACACACAAAGTGACCAAACTGAGGGAGAATTGGCTTTAGCCACACAAACACAACAGACAGAAGCTGCTAGTGAGGAGGAAGATGGTGATGAACAACAAGAAACCTCACAGGCTACCTCCAGACGGAAGAAAAGACAGCCTGCATTCACTAAGAGGGAGTTGCGTGTCTTGGTCACGCAGGCCATGTCCAAAATCCATAGAGGGCCAAAAAACATGGGGGCTGCTTCAAAAGAACGAATCTGGAGAGACATCACCAAATCTGTGAATGAAGTTGGCTCTGTCGTCAGAACATCACAGGAAGTGAGACGACGGTAAGTGCATATTGACAGTCCTTTTTCTGTGCTAAGTTGACTAAAAAATGTAGTTACATGTGATCAGAGGCGGGTTGGCCATAGTGTTTACAGGGAAGATTCCCGGTGGGCCGGTGCATCCACAGGGCCTGTTCTGTTTGAGGACATGTGGTCCTTTTTATAGACATAATGAATAAGATGCTAAATAATTTGCATATGTGAAAATGACTTTGCCACTTAGCCTGTGATTGCAGATGATCTAGTGTATGCTCTGTCTGCCTGCTTGGCTGACATATAAGACTGAGTGAATAGTGATTGGGATACGGTTGGTGTAATAAGCAAGAAAATATATCTTTCTAAAGAATTATATAGTTTCCTAAATTCTGAATGTGTATCATATAATGTGCTAATAATATTTAATTTTATTTCTTTTTAACTTCACCCTTGATGCTGGACATGCCCACTATCTGGAAAGTCATGGGGGTAGGGTGCTGCTGCCATGGCCCATGGCTAGACCTTAAACCCCTGATGCTGCCCATGTGGGGCCACTAGTACAAATTTTTCCAGGGCCGTTTTTTGTTCCCAATCCGCCCCTGCATGTGATGTTATGTCTAGCAAACACAAGCAGAACACGTGTCCTATATATTAGCTTAGACAAATAATAAGACTCTACTTTGTCCCTCTTTCACAATACATATGTAGGTGGGCCGACTTCAAATCCCGCCTGAAGGCAAAGAGGGCTGCGGAGTGGAATGCCTCAAGGGCTACAGGTGGAGGAGCATCTGTCGCTGTGGAGTATACTGACTTGGAGGAGATGGCGATGCCCTGTGTCAGTTATGAGGAGGGCCAAGGGGTGTCTCATATGGACACGGACCTGCCTGAGATCCTGACGGGACATGACTTGGAAGGTAAGTTTACACATTTATTTGTCTGTAATTTTGACAGTATTTATAATAATAAACTAATTTTGTATCCTACTTTTTTCCCACACATTCTTCTATTTGCTTGCCACAAAACACAGCACAGGGGGGTGAACAGTTTGAGTCACAGGCCGGTTATGTGGTTGAGGCTGAGGTGGAGGGACCTAGTGAGTCTGGCAGTGTGGGCCAACAAATCCCACCTCTGCAGGTTCCTACTGGCCCCCCCACCCAACCCTCTGCTATCCCGGAGATCCTGCTTGAAATCGCTAGGTATGGTGAGAGCCTAAATCGGTTTCAAGACGGGGTCATCCGGGAGGTAAGCCAGATAGCTGTCCGGCTCACTGAGCACCGAACCTGTGTTGAGCAAGGTGTTGCTCAACTCTGCCAAGGTCTGGCAGAGATCAGGCAGGGCCAAGAACAACTTGCCTCCTCATTCCAAACCCTTGCAAATAACATCTTGCAAGGGCTCCAGGCCATCGCTGTCTCCCTTGCCCACAGTGGCAGAGAGCCACCCACATCGGCTCCCTCCCCTGCCCCTGCCCAGGAAGAACAGCCCACTGGGCAGGCCCAACGAAGGTCGCTCCGCAGACCTTCCAAAGAAGAACAGCCTCAGGCGGGGAGAAAAAGAAGAAAATGATGTCTCTCCAGATGGGCAGCACCCATGTTTTTGATGTTGCCTCTCTGTATTTTTGGAGTTGGCTTGTGTGACCAGAATGGATAACTCCCTCTTAGTGAAATGTATTTTTTCTGTTTGGATGTATTGTAGCCTGTGAGTTTATGTGTATAAACACCAGAGCCATCTTCCTCTTACTAGTGTGCTATGTATTGTTGTGTTTGTGTGGTGGATCCTAATTCTTTCTCATTTGGTTTAAAATGTGTGTGTGGCAGGGTGTGTCATGTTTTATTTATGCTTTAAATATATACTTTTGTCAGAAGCAGACTTTTGCAGAGTACTGAGTTCTGCTATCTAATGATTGTCAGTGCCATCTGCTTGCTGCTTGGTCCATCTCTGCCTGTGCGACTCATGTGGAGCCATGTTTAAATGTTGTCAAAAAATTATATAGTAATAAAAAATATATTTCAAAAATTTGAGCAGTTTCTTCCAGGTAATGCAGTTCCAGAAAGATTAGGTCAGCATATAGACACTTGTAGACCAATCTGCTAATTCTCCTTAAAAATTGAAAAAAAAAAAAAAAAAAAGGTATGCTTTGCACCACACTTTAATGTCCATATTAAGTAAACAGACACGACGCTTTTTATAAATATCTAGGGTCAACAGGACATCATTTCAAACATTGTCAGATATTATAATCAAATATTATTGTGACTTTTAAGCCTAAATTAAAGTGTATGCTGCATTATGTTGGTGTTGGTTTATTTTTAAACAATTATGCAGATTTCAAACACTTTCACAAAAATTTTCATTTGCTTGTATTTGGGAGTCTTACACACATTAAAACAAGTTTTAAAAAGGCTTACACAACAATTTCCAAAAAAAAACAACCCCTTATTTGGCAGTGTGTGAGATTTCTATGTGAGTAGACTAAACATGTAATGTGTGTTCAGACAATTGCTGGTTGGTAACTTTCATCTGCTCATTAATTAACAAGTAATTGGACATCAGATGAATGTGATATCCAATTAACTGCTAATTACTGCATACACACTTGTACCAGTACTTCGCAAATGTAGAGTAACTGCAGACCTACTCTGCTGCTGCGTGAATGTTGCTACGGTTTCCTATGTTAGTTTTAACAGCGACAATGTTTATTTGCTAAAAACACGCCCATTGCGAGTTGCATACTCCCACACTGTACGCCCACTTTCACGCCCATGTCGGAGCATTGCGAAGTCGCGCCTCCGCAACGCCCACGCCACTCCTCGTTTTCGGTTGCCAGTTACGGCTTTTTTTTTTCTAAGTAATTTTGCACAGTTGTCGTACGTATGTACTCGCGCATGCGTAATCACGCATTTGCGCATGCGCAGATACTTACATTTCGTAAATTTGCGATGCGATGACTCTTAGCGAACAACTCGGAATGAGGGCCATGATACCCCCCTCAGGGGTAAACACAGGATTAATGGGGAAGGGGTGTTACTTCTATGTGCGCACACACACACACACACACACACACACACACACACACACACACACACACAGACACACGTAGATATATATAATACCTATATTACATAGAACACATACACACAAATGCACACATAGAACACACAAACATACATATATACAGTACACACACTCATAGAACACATCAATACATACATAGATAGATATACAATGCATACATAGAACACGTACACATAAATACACACATGGAACACATACATATACTCACACATATACACAATTACACACCACATACAGTACACTTACATTTGGAAACTGCCCTGTCCTGAAGGAAGAGGCTGCTGCAGTTGTTATTAATGCAGGGCTGGACTGGAGCACGTTTCAGAAATAAGCCACCATGACATAATTGGTCCGGAAACTAGCCCCGCCCCCTCACGGCTAAATGCCGCGATTAGCGGGTCAGCATTGAGGGGGGGGAGCCAATATGACTCAATTACATGAGAATCTCGTCACATTGGCTCCGCCCCCTCCCGACAGACCCGCAAATCGCGGCATATAGCCGCAAGGGGGCGGGGCTACAATTGACGGCCGTCCGGACCACAGATGAAAAAAAAAATGTTTGGTCCATCAGGGGGGGTTTCTGGGTACTCAGAAACCCCCCCCTGCGTGTGTGAGAGGTGCGGGGGCCTGCGGGTGCGTGTGGTGGTGCCTGCTGCCGTGCAGGTGTAGACTCGGTACTCACCAGGCGCCGCTCTCTCACCTTCAGGTACCGGAACCCTCAACGGACCTGGAAATCTTCACTCGGATCCGGACACGGCGATTCCCTCTCGGAGCTGGCCGACGACCTAGCTGAGGAGAGAAGGGTTTACATTAAAGGGGGTATCGACCCTTCTTCCGCTGGAACAGGGGATACCCCAGGGGTGGCCGCGACCTTCACCGGCTGGGTGAATGGTCATCACCGGCACAAAGCCTCAGCTACCCAGATTTCACACACTCGCGCTTTCGCACGTAGTGTGATGAAAAGGGATTCTCACGTCCGTGAGCAATCCCGATTCCGGCGCTCGGGGACAAACAAGGGACAGACGTACACGGATGCTACTCACCGTCACAAGTCTTGCACTCCGATCTTCTCCACTTACAGGTCCCTGTAAGGAGGCAAAGAGAAACAGCCGTGCAGGGCCTAACTCCACCCTAGTGTCACACCCTATACTAAATACAACGGCAGAGCCCTCAAACTAGCTCTGTGGGTGTGGTGCAACAAAACTATACAAACAGACACTTTGCCCTGCACGGTAACCACATACATCACAATATCGGAATGCAATATCACACGGTGTTGTCCCTTTTCTACCCGACTCAGAACACCCAGTAGTGGGGACCGCACAGCTCACCCACCTACCGTACTCTCAGGGTGACCTGAGCCTAATGCCCAGCGCCACCTTTACTCACCTCGGGGAAACACTGATTAACTGGGCCTAGCGCCCCCTAACTGCACACAGGCCGGAGGCCTGACTTCGCCCACGGGCCTAGCGCCCGCCTAACTTGTTGCCGTTGGGTGACCTGGGCCTTGTGCCCAGGGTCACCTTAATTTCTCTAACGTCCTAGTGGATGCTGGGGACTCCGTCAGGACCATGGGGAATAGCGGGCTCCGCAGGAGACAGGGCACATCTAAAAAGCTTTTTAGGTCACATGGTGTGTACTGGCTCCTCCCCCCATGACCCTCCTCCAAGCCTCAGTTAGGTTTTTGTGCCCGTCCGAGAAGGGTGCAAACTGGATGGCTCTCTTAAGGAGCTATTTAGTAAAGTTTTTTTTAGGTTTCTAATCAGTGATTCCTGCTGGCGACAGGATCACTGCAACGAGGGACTTAGGGGAGAGACTGGCAACTCACCTGCGTGCAGGAGGATTGAAGTCTTAGGCTACTGGACACTGAGCTCCAGAGGGAGTCGGAACACAGGTCAGCCTGGGGTTCGTCCCGGAGCCGCGCCGCCGATCCCCCTTACAGACGCTGAAGAAAGACGGCGGAACGGAGGTCCGGAAACAGGCGGCAGAAGACTTCACAGTCTTCAGAGAGGTAGCGCACAGCACTGCAGCTGTGCGCCATTGTTGTCACACGGCTCACTGACACGGTCACGGAGGGTGCAGGGCGCTGCTGGGGGCGCCCTGGGCAGCAATATAAATACCTATTTGGCAAATAAATACATCACATATAGCCATTAAGGCTATATGTATGTATTTTAACCCAGGCCAGTTATTAAAAAACCGGGAGGAAAAGCCCGCCGAAAAGGGGGCGGAGCTTATTCTCCTCAGCACTCAGCGCCATTTTCCTGATCAGCTCCGCTGGTGAGGAAGGCTCCCACTCTCCCCTGCACTGCACTACAGAAACAGGGTTAAAAGAGAAGGGGGGCATAAATTGGCGATATAATGATATATTAAGAGCGCATATATAGAAACAACACCTTCTAGGGTTGTTATATACATTATAGCGCTTTTGGTGTGTGCTGGCAAACTCTCCCTCTGTCTCCCCAAAGGGCTAGTGGGTCCTGTCCTCTATCAGAGCATTCCCTGTGTGTGTGCTGTATGTCGGTACGTGTGTGTCGACATGTATGAGGAAAATGTTGGTGAGGAGGCGGAGCAAATTGCCTGTAATGTTGATGTCACTCTCTAGGGAGTCGACACCGGAATGGATGGTCTACTTATGGAATTACGTGATAATGTCAACACGCTGCAAGACGGTTGACGACATGAGATGGCCGGCGGACAAATTAGTACCGGTCCAGGCGTCTCAGACACCGTCAGGGGCTTGTAAAAACGCCCATTTACCTCAGTCGGTCGACAGACACAGACATGGACACTGACCCCAGTGTCGACGGTGAAGAAACATACGTAATTTTCCTTTAGGGCCACGAGTTACATGTTAAGGGCAATGAAGGAGCTGTTACATATTTCTGATACTACAAGTACCACAAATAAGGGTATTTTGTAGGGTGTGAATAAACTACTTGTAGTTTTGCCTGAATCAGATAAATTAAATGAAGTGTGTGATGATACGTGGGGTTCCTCCGATAGAAAGTTATGGGCGGTATACCCTTTCCCGCCAGAAGTAAGGGCGAGTTGGGAAACACACCTTAGGGTGGATAAGGCGCTCACACGCTTATAAAAACATGGCGTTACCGTCTCTAGATACGGCCGCCCTCAAGAAGCCAGCTGATAGGAAGCTGAAAAATATCATGACAGTATATACACACATACTGGTGTTATACTACGACCAGCAATCGCCTCAGCCTGGATGTGCAGCGCTGAGGGGGCTTGGTCGGATTTCCTGACTGAAAATTTTGATACCCTTGACAGGGACAAGATTTTATTGACTATAGAGCATTTTAAGGATGCATTTCTATATATGCGTGATGCGCAGAGGGATATTTGCATTCTGGCATCAAGAGTAAATGTGATTTACATATCTGCCAGACGAAGACACGACAGTGGTCAGGTGAGGCAGATTCCAGACGGCATGTGGAAGTATTGCCGTATAAAGGGGCGGTCCATCGGACCTGGTGGCCATGGCAACAGCTGAAAAATCCACTTTTTGTTACCCCGAATCACATATCGGCAAAAAAGGACACAGTCTTTTCAGTCTCAGTCCTTTCGTCCCCATAGGGGCAGGCGGGCAAAGGCCAGTCATATCTGCCCAGGGGTAGAGGAAAGGGAAGAAGACTGCAGCAAGCAGCCCATTCCCAGGAACAGAAGCCCCTCACAGCTTCTGCCAAGTCCGCAGCATAACGCTGGGGCCGTACAAGCGGACTCAGGTGCGGTAGGGGGTCATCTCAAGAGTTTCAGTACGCAGGGGGCTCACTCGCAAGGGAACTCCGGGATCCTACATGTAGTATCCCAGGTGTACATTGGAAATTCGAGACATCTCCCCCTCACACAATTCACAGGCTGTATTCCCAGCAGGTGATAATCAAAGTACCCCTCTTACAACATGGAAGGGGGTAGTATCCCACACTATATTGTGGTACTGAAGCCAACCGGCTCGGTGAGATCTGAAATATTTGAACACTTACATACAAGCGTTCAAATCAAGATGGAGTCACTCAGAGCAGTGATAGCGAACCAGGAAGAAGGGGACGATATGGTGTCACTGGATATCAGGAACGCTTACCTACAGGTCCAAATTTGCCCTTCTCACCAAGGGTACTTCAGGTTCCTGGTACAGAACTGTCACTATCAGTTCAGACGCTGCCGTTTGGGTTGTCCACGGCGCCCCGGGTCTTTACCAAGGTAATGGCCGGAATGATGATTTTTCTTAAAAGGAAACATGGACGCTTTTCTGATAAGGGCAAGGTCCAGAGAACAGTTGGAGGTCGGAGTAGCACTATCTTAAGTAGTTCTACGTCAGCACGAGTGGATTCTAAATATTCCAAAATCGCAGCTTTTTCCGATGACACGTCTACTGTTCATAGGGATGATTCTGGACACAGTCCAGAAAAACGTGTTTCTCCCAGTGGAGAAAGCCAGGGAGTTCTCCGAGCTAATCGGGATCCTCCTAAAACCAGGAAAAGTGTCAGTGCATCATTGCACAAGAGTCCTGGTAAAAATGGTGGCTTATTACGAAGCAATTCCATTCGGCAGATTTCCCGCAAGAACTCTTCGGTGGGATCTGCTGGACAAATGGTCCGGATCGCATCCTCAGATGCATCAGCGGATAACCCTATATCCAAGGACAAGGGTGTCTCTCCTGTGGTGATTACAGAGTGCTCATCTTCTAGAGGGCCGCAGATTTGGCATTCAGGATTGGATGCCGGTGACCACGGAGGCCAGCCTGAGAGGCTGGAGAACAGTCACACAGGGAAAAAATTTCCAGGGAAGTGTGATTAAGTCTGGAGAATTCTCTCTGCATAAATAAGCTTAGAGCAAATTTATAAGGCTCTAAACTTAGCAAGACCTCTGCTTCAAGGTCAGCCGGTATTGATCCAGTGGGATAACATCACGGCAGTCGCCCACGTAAACAGAAAGGGCGGCACAAGAAGCAGGAGGGCAGTGACAAAACTGCAAGGATTTTTCGCTAGGCGGAAAATCATGTGATAGCACTGTCAGCAGTGTTCTTTCCGGGAGTGGACGACTGGGAAGCAGACTTCCTCAGCAGGCATGACCTCCACCCGGGAGAGTGGAAACTTCATAGGGAAGTTTTTCAGCATGATTGTGGACCGTTGGCAAAGACCAAAGGTGGACATGATAGCGTCCCGCCCGAAAAACGGGACAGGTATTCCGCCAGGTCATGAGACCTTCAGGCGATAGCTGTGGATGTTCTGGTAACACCGTGGGTGTACCAGTCAGTGTATGGGTTCCCTCCTCTGTTTCTCATAACCAAGGTATTGAGAATTATAAGACATAGAGGAGTATGAACTATACTAGTGGCTCCGGATGGGCCAAGAGGGACTTGGTACCCGGAGCTTCAAGAGATGCTCACAGAGGACTAAGGGCCTGGGGAGCTAAGAAGGGACTTGCTTCAGCAAGTACCATGTCTTTTCCAAGAATTACCGCGGCTGCGTTTGACGGCATGGCGGTTGAATACCGGATTCTGAAGGGAAAAAGGCATTCCATAAGAGGTCATACCTACCTTGGTCAAAGCCAGGAAGGAGGTGACCGCACAACGTCATCACCACATGTGGTGAAAATATGTTGCGTGGGTAAGGCCAGGAAGGCTCCACGAAGGAAATTCAACTAGGTCGATTCTGCACTTCCTGAAAACAGGAGTGTTTTGAGTCTCAAATTGGGGTTCATTAAGATTTAAATTTCGGCCCTGTAGATTTTCTTCCAGAAAAAATTGACTTCAGTTCCTGAAGTCCAGATTGTAAAGGGTGTATTCCATATACAGTTCTTTTGTGCCTCTAGGGGCACCGTGAGATCTCAACATAGTGTTGGGATTCCTTAAAATCATATTGGTTTGAACCGCTCAAATCTGTGGATTTGAAATATCTCACATGGAAAGTGACCATGCTGTTGACCAATATCTCACATGGAAAGTGACCATGTTGTTAGTCCTGGCCTCGGCCAGGCGATTGTCAAAAAGAATGGGCGGTTTTGTTTTACAAAAGCCCATATTAGAATTTTCCATTTGAACAGGGCAGAACTGGGACTCGTCTCCAGTTTCTTCCTAAAGGGGTGTCAGCGTTGTCACCTGAAACAACCTATTGTGGTGCCTGCGGCTACTGGGGACTTGGAGGACTCCAAGTTACTAGACGTTGTCAGGGCCCTAAAAATATATATATATATATATATATATATATATATAGTTAGGACGGCTGGAGTCAGAAAGTCTGACTTGCTGTTTATATTGTATGCACCCAACAAGCTGGGTGCTCCTGCTTCTAAGCAGTCTATTGCACGCTAGATTTGTAGTACAATTCAGCTTGCACATTCTGTGGCAGGCCTGCCACAGCCGAAATATGTAGATGCCCATTCCACAAGGAAGGTGGCCTCATCCTGGGCGGCTGCCCGAGGAGTCTCGGCATTATAACTTTGCCGAGCAGCTACGTGGTCAGGGGAGAACACGTTTGTAAAATTTTACAAATTTGATACTCTGGCTAAAGAGGACCTGGAGTTCTCTCATTCGGTGCTGCAGAGTCATCCGCACTCTCCCGCCCGTTTGGGAGCTTTGGTATAATCCCCATGGTCCTGACGGAGTCCCCAGCATCCACTAGGACGTTAGAGAAAATAAGAATTTACTTACCGATAATTCTATTTCTCGTAGTCCGTAGTGGATGCAGGGCGCCCATCCCAAGTGCGGATTGTCTGCAATGCTTGTACATAGTTATTGTTACAAAAATCGGGTTATTACTATTGTTGTGAGCCATTTTTTCAGAGGCTACTTCGTTTTGTTATCATACTGTTAACTGGGTTCAGATCACAAGTTGTACGGTGTGATTGGTGTGGCTGGTATGAGTCTTACCCGGGATTCAAGATCCTTCCTTATTGTGTACGCTCGTCCGGGCACAGTACCTAACTGAGGCTTGGAGGAGGGTCATGGGGGGAGGAGCCAGTACACACCATGTGACCTAAAAAGCTTTTTAGATGTGCCCTGTCTCCTGCGGAGCCCGCTATTCCCCATGGTCCTGACGGAGTCCCCAGCATCCACTACGGACTACGAGAAATAGAATTATCGGTAAGTAAATTCTTATTATTCCCTAATGGCCAAAATACACTAGGGCCTAATGCCCTCTAATGCCCCCACAGGCCTAGTGCCTGGATTGTGCCTCGGGCCTAATGCCCGCCTAACTGCCCACAGGCCTGTGGCCTGACTATTCCTAAGGGCCTAGTGCCCAACTGCGCCCAGGCCTAGGGCCTGCCTATCCGAGCTGGGGCTCCCCCAGCTAACCGTGGCCACGGGCCTGGAGGGCCCGGCTACATGCCCCACGGGCCCGGAGGCCCGACCAAATGCCCACGGGCCGAGAGGGCCCGACTACGTGCCCACAGGCCGGGAGGGCCTGACTGTGCCCACGGGCCTAATGCCCGAACACCCGGTGGTCTAGGGAGGGGCGGGTACAGGGGCGCCTGATAAGGGCCTACCTGACCCGCTGGGAGAGGCACCAGGGGGGAGCTTCGGCAGCCCTTTGCTTCCCACCCCTGGTGACTCCTCCGGCGCTGTTCTTCTTCAATCTTCGGCCGCTGGCCCGTCCTGGCCAGCGGCGCCGCCGTCGTCGTCGCGCCGCGTCCAGCCGCCGCTGGACATCTTCTTTCTTCGCGCTCTTCTGCGCGCCCGCTCTCGTCCGCTCTCGTCCGCTCCCGCCCGTGTCTTCTGCCGCTCTTCGGCGCGGACTCTGCTTCAGGCTCCCGCCCGGCGTCTGACGTCAGACGCCGGAGGCGGGGCCTATGACGCGGCGAGCGCCGATTGGCTCGCCGCGCCTGTTCCTGATTGGCCGGCGCCCCGCGAGCCGTGATTGGCTCGCGGACGGCGCCGGATTCAAAAAGCCGCGGGCGGCGCTTCTCATTGTCGGCCCCAGCGGCGCCAAGTTTAAAGCGCCACCGCGCCGCTCTCCGCCGCCGACAGCCTGGTGCAGGGAAACATCCGATCCCTGCACCAGGCACCCGCCGCCGCACACTCCGCGCTGGGGACAGACAAGCTGCCCCAGCGCTGCCCCCAGCTAGGGACAGCCACATGGATGTGCCCACAGGGCACATCTTTACACGTGCGCCACTGACCTGAATCAGCCCCAATATGCTGTATACCCACTGTTGATTGCATTGGATATAGTTGCTGTCATATTTAAATATAAATAGCATCCAGTTGTTCCTATTTATTGCAGTTGTTCCCAATCATAGAAATGGGGTTTAAGGTGTGTAGAGATCCTACTGCAATAATTACGTTATTATGAATGGTAGAAATAAATAATAATGACAATTCAGGCAATGTGATTTCCCCATGTCCAAATTATTTTACCAGTCCCGGCACTAGGGTTTGTTCTTATTAAAGCAGTGGGACAACAAGCACAGAGGGGGTCATTCCGAGTTGCACATTTTGCACAGCTACGATCAACTTTCCTGACATGCGGGGGGACGCCCAGCACGGGTCTAGTCCGCTCCGCATGTCAGTGCCGGCCCCCCTCGCAGAAGTGCAAAGGCATCGCACGGCGGCGATGTCTTTGCACTTCAGGAGTAGCTCCCGACCAGCGCAGCTTTAGCGAGCTGGCCGGGAGCTACTCCTCGCTCCCTGGCCCGCAGCGGCTGTGTATGACATCACGCCGCCGTTTCGCCCCCTCCCGCCCATCGATCGCCTCTGCCTGTCAGTCAGGCAGAGGCGATCGCTGCCCTGCTTCGGCCGTCGGCCGTCCCGCATGTGCAGGCGCACAAAGGCGCCGGCGCATGCGCAGCAGTGACCCGTTCGCTCTGCTGCGTGAAAACGCAGCTAGCGAACGGGACGGAATGACCCCCAGAGTTCCCTGGATAGAACTGAAACCAATCTTAGGTAAGACAGTCTGGGCTGTGTATATTCCAGCTAAGTTAAATGAAAGGTTGTTTGTGGTTACCAATAGCAGCAATGTTATAGGATCATCCTGGCTATTTTGCAAATACTGCGGAAGTTTTTTATTTTAAGGGCAGCCTCATTGATAATTTACTTACTAGCCATATTTCCTGCAATATGACACCTCATGTATATTTTATTTTGTTGACTTACAGACTGCAGCATTGAACATGTCTTTAGTTTTACTCACACTGATAGACTGCTAGTCCAGACTAAAGGCCAAAAATAACCAATTGGTTCTAGTTGTGTAGGCTAAAGGGGGATACACACGCAGAGATGTCTGTACACTCGCTGCGATGTGTGCTAGCCCGATCCTAACTAGACCGCAAGGCTCAATGAGAGCCTAGTGATCTAGCCAGATCTTGGCTGCATGGAGTCAAGATCTGAGCTGGTGATAGCGACGTGCCGGGCCGCGCATCACTATCGCTATGGGGTACCCACATGGACCGATGTGTGCTTAGTTTCCAAGCAATCTACTCAGATTGCTTAGAAATTAAGCAAAAATCGCTACGTGTGTACCCCCTTTAGTGCACAGTGTAAGCACTATCATGTAGATTTACTATAGCTTATAAAACAGACATGTGGAGGTATTACCCATAGCAACCAATCAGATACTGTCTATCATTTTCTAGAATGCAGCTGAGAAATTATAGCTAAAATTTGTTTGAACACCTCCACTTTTAAGTTTTTTTAAAATCTTTAGTAAATCTACCCCTATGTGCCATATGGAAAATCCAGAAGATCCCAGCAGCTCCACGTCTCCAAGGCATACTTACCGACTTTATGGCTGCTCTCTCCGGGACAGTGACGTGACGAACAGAGGGGGGCGGGCCAGAGGCGGAACGGGGTGGAGGTGGGGTGGGGGCGTGGCTGGTGTATTGCATCATCTAAGCCACGCCCTTGCTGTGTAATGCCGCTATTACTGGCATTATACTGCAGGGGGTGTGGCTATGATGACGCGATTCAACAAGAATCGCTGCATCGACTGCCCGGACCGCCCACTTTACTCGCTAAGTGGGTGGCCGGGCAGGGGGGACCCCAGAAATCGTGAGACTTGCCTGCTCTTCCGGGGGGCCGGGAGGGTCACCCAATTTTCGGGAGCCTCCCGGCCATTCCGGGAGAGTAGGCAAGTATGCTCCAAGACGGTGCTTGCTAGAAAAATAAGGGATTTATATATAATAAATCATTGTTGATACTTTAATTTCTGAAATTCCTTCTGCCTAACTGGCTGCACAGGCTGCTCATTGTTTAATATTTGCACCACTGCTCACTGCACGCAGCAATTGCTGTTTTGCTGGTGTAATACATTTAGTATATTAGTCTATTTATAAAAGGGCAATATGTGCGCAGGCCAGGACTTACTCCTCCAGTGCGATGAGAACAGGCTGATCTGGTCCGGAGCTGACGTCACACACCCTCCCTGAAAACGCTTGGACACGCCTGCGTTTTTCCTGACACTCACAGAAAACCGTCGTTACCACCCACAAACGGCCTCTTCCTGTCAATCAGCATGCGAATGGCTGTGCGATTTAAATTTGCGCAGCAGCCTGTCGCTGACAGGAGAATCCTGTTGTTGTGTGCTGACGCGCGTGCGCATTGCGGTGCATGCGCAGTTAATAGCTGATCACCCGCTGTGCGAAAACGTACAGTAGCGATCAGGTTAGAATCATCCCCTTTGTACAAGTTAACAATATATACATTTAAAGTCAGAAGTCATTCGCACTAGAGCTTATTGGTTTTGCGATCTCTATAAAAGGAGCGCTCTTGGATGCATCTTAACTTAGTGGTGACTCTCTCCTGGTGCTCCTTTACTGCTGTAGTTCAGCAGGCACAAAAGCTGCACAGTCAGCTTACATAGTTGCGACTGCAGGGACCGATAGGAAACTGCAAGCACCAGGCTTGCAGCTTCTTTTTGGTCATTCTGTACACACGCATTTTCAACAGCCTCTTTACAGTTTACTGCAACAAATAGAATGGCAACCTCCTGCTCCACAGAAGGTTCCTATCCTCCCTGAGTTCACCTAGGGCCTAATTCAGACCTGATCGCTGTTGTGCGATTTCGCATGACCGGCGATTATTGAAAGACTGTGCATGCATATGGATCGCAATGCACATGCGCAAGGCCAAACGGCAAAAGAATCGTGCTAAAATTTTAATCGCTAGGCGTACGCAAGTTGATTGACAGGAAGCGAATGTTTGGGGGTGGTAACTGGGCGTTTTCTGGGAGTGTCAGGAAAAACGCAGTCGTTCCCAAGCGTTTTCTGGGACGGTGTGTGATGTCAGCTCCGGCCCCAATCAGCCTGATTCTATCACACTGTAGAAGTAAGTCCTGGGTTACGCACAGGCTGCACAGAATGGAAAAATCATTCAATGGTGAGTGTGATACAAATGGATTTGCAGATGTCCGCTGTCTGGCGAAGTTTTCGCACGGCGTACGCATGCATTCGCACACTTGCACAGGGCGGGTTTTCACTCTCTATTGGCGACGGCTATCTAATCGCAGACCTCTGCAAAATCGCAGAGGAGCGATCAGGTCTGAATTAGGCCCCCAGACATCTGTGCACTCGATGTTTAGCATCATCTGAAATTATTCTGTCAAATAACTTTAGTAATAATAGTACAGCTACCTGTTCGTGAAATATATTTTCACCAATATCTATACAGTAAATGTGTATTTTTAGTGGGTTATTTTATTAATTGCTTTTGATCATGAAATCAAAAGTAAAGAAATGTATAACAATACTTTAGCGGTATCTTTTGTTTTTCTAAGGATCAAAATACATGAGTCATATGACTCACTTGGCGGTAGCTGACTGTATTCCGCATCGTCTTTGATCTGGCTTTTGTTTCATGGTTCTATCTTTCAAATACATTTTAGCTCCTTGCAAACAAGCCTAAATGAATAGATAACAGAATGATGTACGGGATCTGAATACTGCATTCTAAGGCCCACTAAACAGAAACACAGTGTACAGTATTTGTAAACACGAACCAGCAGCAGTGGGTGACCAGTTTCCAAAAGCAATATATTTGAAAAATAGAAACATGGAAAAATGAAGTCAAAATTCATGTACCACATCATTGCTGTTCATGAAATGGATAATTTTTAGCATAAAAAAATGCACTCAAATTCAAGGAGAGGTATTGGCAGCGTCCCATCAGTATTCATTTGTCTATCGTTTATAGACACTCAACATGAAGCCTCTGAGATAAATCTTTGCAGCTGCATGTAAAGGATTAATTTTACCATTAACCAAGAGAAAAATAAAACCGGAGCAAGTTTAGCGAGCAAAAAAAAAAAAAAGTAATTATGAGTCATTGTTTCTTTTGAAGCCCTGCGGATTTTATTCATCGCAAATAGGCAAGAACTTTGAATGTGTTATAATAGTGTTCAAAAACAATATTTCTAAATGTCAAGATAATGTGCTCCGGGAACAATTAGATTACAGAGCCCAGTGTGAGCATCGTATTACATCTGGTTTCTCGTGTCGTTTATATTCCTCTGAGGCAAACGCAGTAGGAAATCTCCAGTTATTTGAGGATCTTTCTTCCCAGAAGTGTGTTTTTCCGCCTTTCCACTGTACTTTACATTGCACATGGCCGCAGTGTTACACATTAATAGAGGTTGTTGCCTGCACTTATTACCTTTCCCTGGTCGAGAAGTTTCTTTTGTGCCTTACAGCAATAACTTCACAAATAGTCAAGGTAGGTAGTTCAGGTCTATTTAACCCAGTAGTTACGCCAAGTTTTGGAACACGAACGCTGATGCTGGGTCTGTGAGACCCATTTGGATTTCTGCGTTGTTTTAAGAATTGTATGGATATTGGCCCTCATTCCGAGTTGTTCGCTCTGTAATTTTCTTCGCATCGCAGCGATTTTCCGCTAATTGCGCATGCGCAATGTTCGCACTGCGACTGCGCCAAGTAAATTTGCTAAGAAGTTTGGTATTTTACTCACGGCATTACAAGGTTTTTTCTTCGTTCTGGTGATCGTAGTGTGATTGACAGGAAGTGGGTGTTTCTGGGCGGAAACTGGCCGTTTTATGGGTGTGTGTGAAAAAACGCTACCGTTTCTGTGAAAAACGCGGGAGTGGCTGGAGAAACGGGGGAGTGTCTGGGCGAACGCTGGGTGTATTTGTGACGTCAAACCAGGAACGAAACTGACTGAACTGATCGCAGTGGCAGAGTAAGTATCGAGCTACTCAGAAACTGCAAAGAAATTTCTATTCGCAATTTAGAGAATCTTTCGTTCGCAATTTTGCTAAGCTAAGATTCACTCCCAGTAGGCGGTGGCTTAGCGTGTGCAATGCTGCTAAAAGCAGCTTGCGAGCGAACAACTCGGAATGAGGGCCATTGATCAGGAATGACCTTAGGAATGGAAATAGAAACCCTGTGTTAATCTCTAACTATTGTTTTATTAATTCACCCAGAAAACATTATTATTATTTATTACATTTCCTGTCCAGTATTTATTAAGCATTCTTCACACATAAATTTTGCATGCTCCATACAAATAAAATGATAACATTTTTCACAGTAAAATTGTGTTTTCTATCCTTGTTGCTGCATCTTCCTCGTTTTCCTGGTGGTGGCAATTTTCTCCGTACAGCAGTGACTACATGCACTCAAGAGTTACTTCAGTACTGTTACTGGCTCTCAGACAAAGGAAGGGCTGCTGGAGCAATCGCGACTATCGTTATGCTTAATCGGTCAATGGACAGTAAACAACACGATACGAAGTACTGAAAAATTTGTCGCTCCTTCTCCAGAATTCGACCAGATAGAACAACAGTCAGAATGGCTGGGTCTCACAGACCCAGCCTCAGCAGTGAAGGGTTAAGTGTCACCAGTGTTATTGCATTGGTGTCAGCCATTCTCACCAGTCTTCCAGTCTTCCTATTATCTGATAGTATCTGTCATGGAAATTTGCATGAATATTTTTATGTGGTTACATATTTTTTTGTGTGTGCTGAACTTGGTTGGCCAATAAGGAAAGATGGGGACTAGGGAGACAGATGTGACTCGGGGCTGACAGTTTCAGCATCATTTAGGTAAAGTGACTATTTACCAAGTACCTACTGCTGTAGATATCTCACATACAGTATCTTCCATAATTGACACACAAATTGGAACATACTGCCCTCCCAGTACAATTCATGGGGACATTGCTGTAGTTAACAAGCTCTGAAAAAAATAAACTACTCTGCAGTGCACAAATGAGTCACATGGTCTGAACCTGGAAGAAAAGTGACAGTGTCATTGCCAGGACAGACTCTTATCAGAACAAGGGTCCTGGAGACGGCCATGTAACCCCTTTCACACCGCACAAATAACCTGGTATCGACCCGGCATATTGCCGGGTCGACACGGGTCAGTGTGCGGTGTGAAAGCGCCATGTCGGATTTCCCGGGTCGCCTGACCGGGTAATTCAACCCGGGTTATAAGCAGTGTTATTCCCGGGTTGAATACCGGGTCAGTGGCTCAGTAAACGGATTCCCAGGTCGAGCCGATCCGGGACCCGTTTACAAGATAGGGAGAGGCGGCGCTGAGATGAGCTCATCTCCCAGCGCCGCCTCCAACTCCGCCTCCTCTTCCGGCTCCACCTCCACTGCTATGGCAACCGACCCGGCATATTTCCAAGTCTGGAAGACATCAGAAAGAGGTAGGAGAGTCTTCAATGCTGGATCCCACCCGGGAATGACCCGTTTCCATTTCCCGGGTGGGATCCGGCATTGGAGATGGGAAAGGGGTATAATAGTGAAAGAGAGATGTGAGGTTCAGGTTCCCAATCTCCAAGCACATTTGAGATGCCCACCTGGAGGCATGACCTGTAGTCAGTTTAACTAAAAGAGAGGCAGGAGCATTTTTAATTTTAAGCTATATGACACCTGTTTTCTTAGGTTGAGAGCATTAAGTGATTGGCTGTGCAGGCATCCAATCAGAGCTCTAAACACAAAGGTGTTAGAACACAAGTGGCGCACGCCCCATGACACCATAGTCCTAATTGCTAGTGAGATAGATTTACAATATAATTTAAGTTCTGGGCATTATTATTAAAGTTGAGAAGTATCAGAATGTCTTCTTCTACTGCTACTTAATTACAATGTTTATTAAATAAAGCAAAAGGACTATCAACAAAAGTACCCATCTTTGTCAGCACACTTGCCCACTCTCCTGGATGTCCAGGAGTCTCTTGAATCTTTTGGGCATTCCACAAACTCTTAGATGAGTAGGGCACTCTACCACTTCCTAAAGAAATGGGCGGGACATGGGTGTATGATAACATGATGCTGCTGTGATTTGTAGCATTGCACCATCCCTATCTTCATCCTATTAGTTTTATTTAGCAGGGTACTGATATTCCCTATTACGTAAAGAGTCAACAAATATGAAAGGTGATTGAGAGAGATCCCGGCTATATGTGAGTTCTGGGGCTCATACTGTAGGTGTAGTGGAGGTTTGCCCAAGGAGAGAGACTCCCACCAAAGTACTATGATGGTGAGAGCTGGGGTTCTAGAACAAGAGTGTTCTGAAGAGGGAACCCTTAGGAAGAAATGCAGGTATGTAGAGAACTCTGGAAAAGGCATTTGCAAATGGCCTACAATGGTTCACTGAAGCCAACACATTAATTACACAAGCAATGATCCAGTGGTGCCTTCCTAATGTAAAGCAGAGGATGTTGGTAATTTATCAAGCCTTACACGGTAGAACAAGCAGTGCCTGACCTATACACATTTAAACTCTCACATTTTATAATATGCATGGCAAACATGGAACTGATTTGTTTTGCCTTGTGAAAGAATGAACTCTAGAATATCAATGAACAGATGTCAGTAGATACATTGATTAGAGGAGTATACATTTTTCCTGTTCCACTGTGTTATATAAAAATAGAGATCACGGATGCTCTGTGCTTTCTTTCTCAAAGTATTTTTTCTCTCTCTCCATTATATCTAAACTAGATAAAGTAAACAATTGATCCTAAGCGAAACAACATTGTAAAGAAAAGTAGATTGATAGGATCATCGCTTAATTCTTTTCATTACACATTAAATAAATCATGAATAGTAGCATGGCAGAACTATTGAATAAAAACATGCTCATATCCAATGTATGGATTAATTAACCTGTACTTTCTGATCAATTCCACTATAATATTTCTATAACGGGCAATTACTCTGTCTGAGACCTAAGCAAGTTTCTTGCTGTCTGACACACAGTGTCAGATGTGGGCATCTGGGGGAATGCTGTGGTAGTGGCCAATGCTTAATGGGTGTGGTCATCAACAAGAGGAGGTGTGGTCTGTGCCGGTTTTAGTGATATCCAGGCTTCACCACAGATGGTTAAATCAAAATAACTGAGGTAATGATTAAGTCACCTGTGCTCAAGCATCATAGTTACCTACCCTGATGTTACTTTCACAATCTTCCTAATATGCTTTTTCAAAAGCAGGCAAGTATGTCAAGCATGAATATCACTAAAACCTGGTCTGTTAAGAGGGGTACTCACGGAGCGATAATCTAAGCAATCTGACTAGATTGCTTAGATTTTAAGCATGATCGCTCCGTGTGTACCCCCCACAGCGATAGCAATGCGCGGCCCCGTGCATCACTATCGCTGGTGCTAGATTGGCCTGCCATGCAGGCCAATCTAGCAGGTCGCTCATTGAAATGAGCGCCCCCCCCCCTCCCCATACGCTCAGCACACATCGCGCTGTGCTGAGCGGTGGGAGAGATGTGTGCTGAGCGGTTCGCTCAGCACACGTCTCTTCCACATCGGCCCGTGAATACGGGCCTTTAGTGTGCCTTGACGACCATGATTGGGAATGTCTGCCTTAGAGAGTGCTTGGTCTGGGCCCCTTTAGAAATTTATATATATATATATATATAGGATGAACTAACAGCGCCAAAAAAATGCAGTAGAGAATTTTTTTTCACAGTATGTCAATTACAAGTATACCCCAAAAGAACAACTAGTCACTAAATGCCACTCCCCTTTTTTCTGTATATGGGGCATCTGCTAGATCTTAGGTAAAGCCCGCACTTGTATGTGTGCCGGATAGATAAAAATTGGAAGAGCGGATAAGAACAGAGCGACCATAGGTGGTAGATATTCTAAGTGACTTTAAAAAGATTTTTCTTAGAAAACAAAACGGGGTTTATTGCACAGAACGTTTTAAGACAATTGCACATAAAAAGACAGCAAACAGACAAAAATGTTTCTTTTAAAAAACCGTTACACAATTGTTAAAAACCATTCCAAAGGGCACATAAAAGAAAGACTAAAATGGTGCTAAAAATTCATGCACTAAAAAATGAGAAATATTAGAGACAACTGTGTGTCTAAAAATTATGTAAAAAGATTAATGTATACAAAAATTTGATATAAAGAAAAAACAGCTTAACTGAGGATTTCAATAGTAGCAGGAATCACCCAACGCGTTTCGTCTGGTCTGACTTCATCAAGGGGTAGTGAGCATGTTGGGACACATCATCTATATATACCCCTATGGGTAAGGAAGTGATTAGTTACCTCACTTCCTGTAATTAATTGACATTAAGAAACAGGATTCAAGAAACATATAATAATTGTAACTAGTAGCAAGGGAGGCACTAAATGTAGTCAAGCGCTATATTTGTGCTTAAAAACTATGAAGGGACACTTTAAAAACACTAAAAACGTTCAGGGGAGTTCATTCCCGGTATATGACGCTAATCGCGTCATTTCTGCCCCACATCCGGTGTCCGGAGCTTTCTTCTGCGCATGTGCTGGCTGATATGGAGAAAGGTGCGGCGGCCATCTTATTAAAGTCCATACTGTGAGACAGTTCTGTGTAATGGAAGCGGGTGCCGGCGGCCATATTTTCATAGATAATATCCATTAAATTAGATAGGTGGTAAGCGTTCTCTTGTCTCCGAAACCGGAAAAAGAAGGATGAAAGCGGAATCAGTGCTTGTAACCGTTTAAAAGTCATATATAGTCCATAGTATATATACAGATCCCTCATATTAATGAGGACTAGGTTCCACATATGGTTATGTTACAATATGGTCATATCATATAAACATATATACAGCATAGGACATAACTTCTATTGTCCCTATGGGAATGACACCCTATGAAATAGTGCATCAAGCTAGCATCAGGGGATTCAGAGTATAGTACAGATATGAGATTAGTACACTAGAAAGTTGATGTGGCAATCAATATCGTGCTTGCAGTGCTTATATATGGATAGATACCGTTATAAACAGAGAAGTGATTTTTATTACTTTGAATATAGAAGTATACAGAAATAGAAATGACATGCCCCTGATCCAGTTGTTATTACAGCACCCGGTCTTCTTGGAAAGTTTCCTTATCCAGTACTGGCCGGGCCAACACTGCTTGGCTTCCAAGATCAGACGGATTTGGGCATATCCAGTGTGGTATGACTGTAATTTAGGATCTGGGTGGTATGCATGCTTTCTGATCGGTACCACCCAGATCCTAAATTACAGTCGTACCACACTGGATATGCCCAAATCCGTCTGATCTTGGAAGCCAAGCAGTGTTGGCCCGGCCAGTACTGGATAAGGAAACTGTCCAAGAAGACCGGGTGCTGTAATAACAACTGGATCAGGGGCATGTCATTTCTATTTCTGTATACTTCTATATTCAAAGTAATAAAAATCACTTCTCTGTTTATAACGGTATCTATCCATATATAAGCACTGCAAGCACGATATTGATTGCCACATCAACTTTCTAGTGTACTAATCTCATATCTGTACTATACTCTGAATCCCCTGATGCTAGCTTGATGCACTATTTCATAGGGTGTCATTCCCATAGGGACAATAGAAGTTATATCCTATGCTGTATATATGTTTATATGATATGACCATATTGTAACATAACCATATGTGGAACCTAGTCCTCATTAATATGAGGGATCTGTATATATACTATGGACTATATATGACTTTTAAACGGTTACAAGCACTGATTCCGCTTTCATCCTTCTTTTTCCGGTTTCGGAGACAAGAGAACGCTTACTACCTATCTAATTTAATGGATATTATCTATGAAAATATGGCCGCCGGCACCCGCTTCCATTACACAGAACTGTCTCACAGTATGGACTTCAATAAGATGGCCGCCGCACCTTTCTCCATATCAGCCAGCGCATGCGCAGAAGAAAGCTCCAGACACCGGATGTGGGGCAGAAATGACGCGATTAGCGTCATATACCGGGAATGAACTCCCCTGAACGTTTTTAGTGTTTTTAAAGTGTCCCTTTATAGTTTTTAAGCGCAAATATAGCGCTTGACTACATTTAGTGCCTCCCTTGCTACTAGTTACAATTATTATATGTTTCTTGAATCCTGTTCCTTAATGTCAATTAATTACAGGAAGTGAGGTAACTAATCACTTCCTTACCCATAGGGGTATATATAGATGATGTGTCCCAACATGCTCACTACCCCTTGATGAAGTCAGACCAGACGAAACGCGTTGGGTGATTCCTGCTACTATTGAAATCCTCAGTTAAGCTGTTTTTTCTTTATATCAAATTTTTGTATACATTAATCTTTTTACATAATTTTTAGACACACAGTTGTCTCTAATATTTCTCATTTTTTAGTGCATGAATTTTTAGCACCATTTTAGTCTTGTCTTTTATGTGCCCTTTGGAATGGTTTTTAACAATTGCGTAACGGTTTTTTAAAAGAAACATTTTTGTCTGTTTGCTGTCTTTTTATGTGCAATTGTCTTAAAACGTTCTGTGCAATAAACCCCGTTTTGTTTTCTAAGAAAAATCTTTTTAAAGTCACTTAGAATATCTACCACCTATGGTCGCTCTGTTCTTATTCGCTCTTCCTATATATATATATATATATATATATAAATGCAAGACTGGAACGCACACACCTTCAGCAGTATTGGTAGGGTGCTCGGTCACAAGTAACATCCAGATATTGTGAAATAGTCCACATAAACCAGCACACCTTAGTAGCAGCAAACAGTTTACTGAATTTTCATTTTAAAGTGCAGCGTGCACTACTGGCTTTTCCCTGGCGAAGGTGCTGCTGCACCGAAACAGCTGTTGGAGCTGCCATAATGCACTGAGCTGCTAAGTATCTGCTTTGTATAGCTATATGCACCAATGTTTGCACGCTGCACTTTAAAATGAAAATTCAGTAAACTGTTTGCTGCTACTAAGGTGTGCTGGTTTATGTGGGCTATTTCACAATATCTATATATATATATATATATATATATATATATATAAAATAAATACTGACAGTGCATGCATGATAATATTTTGGATTGTGAATTTTGGTGTTGTTTCTATAGAAGTGAACCAATCACCCATGTTCATATGTTCATAAGTGGTCCTGCTCTACCAGGTGACTAATCCTCTAATAGGGTAACTATGTACAGAATCCCACCTTTTTGGGTCCCCTACTGATATAATGACATATATATTACATATTATGTGTATATATAGATATATAATATAATATCTATATATATGTGTCATTATCTCAGTAGGGGAACCAAAAATGTGTGATTTTGAATTTTGGATAAGGGATACTCAACCTGTCTAATTCCAGTCTAGAACCTGATCCATAGAGGAAAGAGTGGGCAGTCAGACAATGGGGCCCACCAGGGATTTCCCCTGTACTCCTATGGGCCAGTCTGACTCTGCTAACACAGACCACGACAACCATATATCACAGAAGTGTAGAAGTGCCGTCATCCACCAGCGCATCATATGTTACATCAGGGAACCCTCTGCTTGCACTAAATTCACTTTCTGATTATTGACTTGATGGAAGAGCTGGTACAGCAGATTAATTTACCAAACATTTGGAATGGGGCACAAGAGGAAAGGCAGCACTGATACTCTGGTGTTTTTGCTGGTTGTCTACCAGCAAGGAGATTGAATATCCTTTAAGGTACCCACAAAATTAGGTAAACAAATTATGCGGCACTGACTGCGGCTCCCTGGCTTCCCCCTCCTCCCTCTCCCCGAGTACCCAGCTCGGGGGGTGGAGTTTCGTGGAATGACGCGGTTGCGTCGTGACGTCACAACCTGTTATGCACACCAGTGCCTGCAGGAATGTACTGGTGTCTAAACGGAGAGGGATGCAAAACAAATAAACTCACAGACAGACTGGGGAATATGACATTACGTACACAGAAGGTGATAGGGTAACAAAATCAACACAAAGTGAACAGAGAAGCCCAGAGGCTAAGAAACTGGGTGTCTCCCTAGTATTAGGAATGCTCAGATGGAAAGAAGCGAGATGTTGTGTTTTAATACGTAGAGAACCCGAAATGCCGTTGCTAAGGGCAACAGCAAAACCCTAAAGGGTTACCAACGGGTGTGGCAGTAAACTTCTTGGTCAGAGATGGAATAATAGACACAAGGAGAGTCTCCACAATCCTAGTCCTCACTTGCAGTGCACTGGTTCAGCTTACTGCCACTAAACTGACACCTGAACACCTTGCACAGTGAGAAAGGATTTTGGCAGGCAAGTCTGAGAATACAGCCGCAAACTTGCTAAGTTCACAGAGTAGCAAAAGAACCCCAGCAAGTTAAACGACTGACTCCAGTCTTACTGCTAGGTCTGGATTGGCAGAGTGTAGTACCAAATCCCAAGGCCTATTTGCAGTAAGCAACAAACAAATACAAAGCTACACAGTACTGGCTAACTTTCAGGAACTGACTAACCAACAAAGATTCAGCAGCATCTGCTTAACCTGAGAAGAGGGTTTATATAGCAGGTGCTGTCCACGCCCCACTCAGACCTCACAGACTGTGAGCACAAAAACCAGCACCGGATCCCCTGCCGTGCACAAAGCCTGTAACCACTGCACAGCAAAAGTCCCGAACCGGAGTATCAGCAGCGCTCAGGTTTCTCCGCTAGCACTTGTCTCCCGGTTGCCATGACGACGTGGCAGCACAGGGCAGGAGACCCTAACAGTACCCCCCCCCCCTCTGACGAGGGGTCAAAGAACACCTACCACCGGGTTTATCGGGGAACTGCGAGAAGAAAGAGCGTATCAGTCTGGGGGCATGAAGATCACAACTGCGCACCCACGACCGCTCTTCCGGGCCATACCCCTTCCAGTGCACCAAAAATGACAGCCGACCCCGAACCATCTTGGAGTCAAGAATCCTTTCAACAACAAACCCCTCTGGCCACGTATCAGAAGAGGAGAAGGTCTTCCACTGGAAGAAGGATTACTAATCGCCCGTTTTAAAAGGGAACAATGAAATGTTTTATTGATACCCAAAGAACGGGGCAGATCTAACTGAAATGCCACCGGATTGATAACCATAGTGATCTTATAAGGGCCGATGAACCGGGGGCCTAACTTATGAGATGGCTGTCTCAACTTCAAATTCTTGGTAGACAACCAGACGAAGTCTCCTAATTTGAAGCTGCAGGGTCTTTTCCGCTTATCAAAAACCCTTTTGGTCACTAATGACACAGATACAAGGGCTTTCTTCACTTTCCTCCAAATACCCCTAAGGACCGAAACCACAGAGGAACCACCAGGCGTGGAGTCCAGGGGGTCAAAAGAATTGGCCTTAGGATGATGCCCATACACACAAAGGAAGGGAGAGATCCCTGTAGCAGAGTGAGCCGCGTTGTTATAGGCAAACTCCGCCATGGACAGATGAGCAACCCAGTCAGTCTGACACTTGGAGACATAACACCTGAGGAACTGCTCCAAGGACTGGTTCACCCTTTCAGTCTGCCCATTAGACTGCGGATGGTAGCCTGACGACAAGCTGACAGAAATCTGGAGATCGGAACAAAATGCCCTCCAGAATTTGGCCACAAACTGGGATCCGCGGTCAGAGACCACATCAAGTGGCAACCCGTGGAGGCGCACAACATGCAGCATAAATAATTCAGACAGGCGTCTGGCCGATGGCAGCCCAACCAACGAAGTGCGCCATCTTCGAAAACCTGTCAACGACAACCCAGATGGCTGTCATCCCCGAGGATTTGGGCAAGTCCACCACAAAATCCATTGAAATGTGGGTCCATGGCTTAGATGGAATAGAGAGTGGATGTAATGGGCCAACAGGAACCCCTCTAGGAGTCTTATTTCGGGCACAGATGTCACATGCCCGAACCCACTGATCCACATCCTTAGCCACCGAGGGCCACCACACCGCCCTAGATAGCAACTCCCGAGTTCTGGCAATACCCGGGTGACCTGCCGACTTCTTGGCATGGAATTCCAGGAACACTCGCTGTCTTAACCTAGGAGGCACAAACAAAAGACCTACCGGAAGGTCTGGAGGAGCCTGCTCCTGTGCTCTAAGGACTAATGACAAGAAGTCCTGGGTAATGCCCACTTTAATACATGATGGGGACACAATGGGCAATGGCTCCTCGGTGGTCTCCTGGATTGGAGCAAAACTCCGCGAGAGCGCATCAGCCTTGATGTTTTTTGACCCAGGGCGATATGTTATCAAAAAATTAAAGCGAGCAAAAAACAAAGCCCATCGTGCCTGCCTGGCATTGAGACGCTTCGCTGACTCTAAATATGCCAAATTCTTATAGTCGGTGAGAATTGAGACCACAAACTTAGCCCCCTCAAGCCAGTGTCTCCACTCCTCGAGTGCATCCTTAATAGCCAACAATTCCCGGTTACCCACGTCATAATTCATCTCGGCAGGCAAAAATTTACGGGAAAAGTAAGCACAGGGATGAAGGCGATTATCAGACACTCCTATCTGAGAGAGCACTGCCCCAATACCCATCTCAGAGGCATCCACCTCCACCACAAAAGGACGCTCTGGATCTGGGTGTCGCAGCACCTTGGCCGAGACAAATGCCCTTTTGAGACAGGCAAAAGCCGCTTTGGCCTCACAAGACCAGTGAGCAACATCCGCCCCTTTCTTAGTGAGTGCCACCAAGTGCGCCACTATAGATGAAAATCCAGCGATAAATCGTCTATAAAAATTTGCAAAGCCCAGGAAACGCTGAAGCGCCTTCAAACTAGTGGGCTGCACCCAATCCAGGACTGCCTGTACCTTGGAACCCTCCATTTGGAAACCTTCTCGGGAGATAATATATCCTAGAAATGCGATTTGCTGAACTTCAAATTCGCACTTCTCCAGCTTCGCCCCAAGCCGGTGGTCTCTGAGTTTCTGGAGGACTAAGCGTACATGCTTCCGATGTTCCTCCAGGGAATGGGAGAAGATTAGGATGTCATCTAAGTATACAACTAAGAATCTATCCAAATATTCCCTGAGCACATCGTTCATGAAATCCTGGAAGACTGCCGGGGCATTACAGAGCCCAAAAGGCATCACCAAATATTCATAATGCCCTGAGTGGGTATTAAAGGCAGTCTTCCATTCATCCCCCTCTCTTATTCGGATTAGATTGTACGCACCGCGTAGGTCAATCTTAGAAAAAATGGTGGCAGTACGAAGCTGGTCAAACAAGACCAAAATGAGAGGCAGTGGGTATGAGTTTTTAATCGTGATACGGTTCAATTCCCTGAAGTCGATGCAGGGTCGCAACGAACCGTCCTTTTTACCCACGAAGAAGAACCCCGACCCAACTGGAGACTGTGAAGATCTGATAAATCCCTTAGCCAAGTTCTCCTGAATGTACTCTGCCATAGCCTGAGTCTCAGGACGTGACAGGGAGTACAACCTGCTCTTGGGAAGCTTAGCATTCGGCAACAAATCAATGGCACAGTCATAGGGGCGATGGGGAGGTAGTACCTCTGCAACTTTTTTGGAGAACACGTCCGCAAAATCTGCATAACATCCTGGCAATCCTGGCAAACTTAGCTGCGAAAGCCTGACTGGAAGGCTCAAGCAACTCCTGAAACAATCAGTACCCCAACTAAGAATCTCCCCAGAGACCCAGTCAAATTGAGGATTGTGGGCCCTTAACCAGGGTAACCCCAACACCAATGGGGCAAAAGTACAGACAGTCACATAAAAGGACAATTTTTCAGAGTGTGTGGCTCCAATAAACAAAGAAATCTGGCTAGTGCAAGAGGTAATTTTACCCTGGGATAATGGTTCCCCGTTTAACCCACAGATCTCAATTTCCGATGCCAAGGGTACTAAGGGAACAGAGTGTTTCAGGGCGAATTGGCGGTCCATAAAAACCCCGTCGGCCCCACTGTCCACAAAGGCCTCAGTCTTGACAGTTTGACCGAGGATCTTCAAGGTCACCGGAATGATAAAAGTCTTCTTGGGAAATTCTGACTTCTGGCCTGACAGGATATTTCCCATCACCCTCAGGCCCTGAAGTTTTCCGGCTTTTCTGGGCATGATACTACCACATGACCTTTATTCTCACAGTACAAACACAACCCCTGCTGTCTCCTCCGCGTCTTCTCACGCGAGGAGAGATGGGTAGCCCCAATCTGCATAGGCTCCTCTGAAAATTCCTCAGAGTCTGAGGTTCCCTTGGGAAAGAAGGAAACCTCGGTCTCCCTTTCAAGCCTACGCTCTCTCAGCCGTCTATCCACCCGGATGGATAACTGCATAAGCTGATCCAAGCTATCAGGCAAGGGATATTGTACCAGTTGGTCTTTTATCTGGTTAGAAAGACCTCTTCTGTACTGGTGTCTCAGGGCTGGGTCATTCCACTGGGTATCATGGGCCAACCTCCGAAACTCCGTACAGTAAACCTCAACTGGCCTTCGCCCTTGCTTAAGGATCGAAATCTGAGCCTCGGCTGAGGCCGTCTTGTCAGGGTCATCATACAACATGCCCAGTGCCGTAAAAAAAGCATCAACACTTTTAAGCGACGGACAGTCAGGCTGCAACCCATATGCCCAGACCTGTGGGTCTCCTTGTAGCAAGGAAATCACTATGCCCACCCGCTGAATCTCCGACCCAGAAGACTG
Organism: Pseudophryne corroboree; assembly: GCF_028390025.1. NCBI lineage: Eukaryota > Metazoa > Chordata > Amphibia > Anura > Myobatrachidae > Pseudophryne > Pseudophryne corroboree. Next base: position 345,355,455 of record NC_086451.1, read on the forward strand.
AGGCCTAAGCTGGAAATATAGCTTGCAGCTCTCCTTGAAACAAAAGAACTGCGAGCGATCTCCAGAAAAACGATCCGGGAGATTTACTTTCGGCTCCTTAACCCCTGAAGGTGCTGCTGCTGCGGGAGCTCCGCCAGCGGCCTGGGAGGTGTGCATTTTAATGGACAAATCATTAAATTGTCGAGTCAAGACCTGCACCAGATCGACCACCTGTTGCAAAGTATTTTGAGGGGTATGCTCCATATTCCCACAAAATTTCAACAGGAGTATTGGGCTGCTGAATATGTTATGCACACCAGTGCCTGCAGGAATGTACTGGTGTCTGAACGGAGAGGGATGCAAAACAAATGAACTCACAGACAGACTGGGGAATATGACATTACGTACACAGAAGGTGATAGGGTAACAAAATCAACACAAAGTGAACAGAGAAGCCCAGAGGCTAAGAAACTGGGTGTCTCCCTAGTATTAGGAATGCTCAGATGGAAAGAAGCGAGATGTTGTGTTTTAATACGTAGAGAACCCGAAATGCCGTTGCTAAGGGCAACAGCAAAACCCTAAAGGGTTACCAACGGGTGTGGCAGTAAACTCCTTGGTCAGAGATGGAATAATAGACACAAGGAGAGTCTCCACAATCCTAGTCCTCACTTGCAGTGCACTGGTTCAGCTTACTGCCACTAAACTGACACCTGAACACCTTGCACAGTGAGAAAGGATTTTGGCAGGCAAGTCTGAGAATACAGCCGCAAACTTGCTAAGTTCACAGAGTAGCAAAAGAACCCCAGCAAGTTAAACGACTGACTCCAGTCTTACTGCTAGGTCTGGATTGGCAGAGTGTAGTACCAAATCCCAAGGCCTATTTGCAGTAAGCAACAAACAAATACAAAGCTACACAGTACTGGCTAACTTTCAGGAACTGACTAACCAACAAAGATTCAGCAGCATCTGCTTAACCTGAGAAGAGGGTTTATATAGCAGGTGCTGTCCACGCCCCACTCAGACCTCACAGACTGTGAGCACAAAAACCAGCACCGGATCCCCTGCCGTGCACAAAGCCTGTAACCACTACAGAGCAAAATAACTGAACCGGAGTATCAGCTGCGCTCAGGTTACTCCGCTAGCACTTGTCTCCCGGTTGCCATGACGACGTGGCAGCACAGGGCAGGAGACCCTAACACAACCGCATCTTCCCGCGAAACTCTGCCCCCCCGAGCGGAGTACAGAGGAGCAGGGAGAGCCAAGCTACGAAGAGGGAGAGGAGGTCGGTGCGAGGAGCAACTGGTGAGGCGGGCCGAAGAGCGGGAATCACCTCTGTAAGTATTTTCTTTCTTTCTTTCTTTCTTTCTTTCTTTCTTTCTTTCTTTCTTTCTTTCTTTCTTTCTTTCTTTCTTTCTTTCTTTCTTTCTCTCTCTGTTAAATGGGGACACCTGCCGTAATGTGTAAAAAGGGGACTCTTGCCTGCCGTAATGTGTAAAATGGGGACTCTTGCCTGCCGTAATGTGTAAAATGGGGACTGTTGCCTGCCATGATGTGGAAAATGGGACTCTTGCCTGCCGTGATGTGGAAAATGGGGACTCTTGCCTGCCGTAATGTGGAAAATGGGGACTCTGCCTGCCGTAATGTGGAAAATGGGGACTCTGCCTGCCGTAATGTGGGAATTTAAAGTATAAAGGGCATTGCGGTGTGTGGCATAATATGGTGCAGGGGGCACTACTGTGTGGGGCTTAATATGGTAGAATTTTTTTTTTCCTATGGTGGGCGTGATCTGTTGGTGCATGGTCAAATACTGGGGTGTAAGGTAGTCTTTCCAGACGAGGCCACGGCCATTAAAATGAGGCCACGCCGCCTTGCCGGGAGCGCACGCAAGGTTTTTTTTTTAATCTAAGGGGGGGGGCGCATTTTCTTTTTATATCATGGGGAAGGAGGCGCATTTTTAAATCTCGCACTGGGAGGCCAAATTGGCTAGAAACAGCCCTGCTCAGTCAGAGTAATCACCAACAGCATCCCTGTTGTGTGATTTTGCGTTCGGAAGGTGACAGTATACATACAGTAGACCAAGAATAGTCATCTTCAGACCATATATTCCAAAATGTCTGATTATAATATCAATTTCTGAAAGCTTTTTATTTGGCAAGGCAGGACACTCTCAGGATACTCTATCATACTTCCCAACATTTACAAATGGAAGCCCCCTGCCCGCGCAGCCTGGTTGCAAAAGCAGATGGGCCACCGCCATTTTCTCCCTCACAGCAGCCACGTGTGACGTCACACGGACACACTGAAAACGGCCCAGAACCACCCCTATTTTTGCCGCACTGCCCCAGAAAGTCCGTGTCCCTGCCCCAGACCGCTTCTGCATGTCAATCAGGCAGAAACATTTTCATTAATGAGATCCACTCGCATCTCCCTGCCTGCGCACGCGCAGTGCAGCTCCTGTGTGTGCGCACTGGGTGGAAAATCGTTAGTATGCGAACAAGGCCCTAAATATAAAAAAAATAACAAATTTAAATCTTCTTAACAGCAAAAGTAATAGTGAAATTCATGAGATCCTTTTTAAGATGTGCTGCCTGAAGCTGTAATGTTTTATTCATAAAGATGTCACCACCAAAACACCGGGTCGCAGTTAGGGGTGGGCTCAGTGTCGGACTGGGGCATGAAGGGCCCACCGGAGGAATGCAGTAATAGGGGCCCATACTTAGGGGTGTGGCCAGGCTAAAAAGGGGGTGTGGCCAGCCTCCACAGAGTCTTGAAATACACAATAGTTTAGTGCATTGTAATGCAACATATCTACCATATATAATACAAGTGCAGAGTCTGGAACCTGATCCCTAGAGGAATGAGTGGGCCCTCAGGCAGTGGGGCCTACTGGTGGTTTCCCTGGTACCCCTGTGGGCCAGTCCGACCCTGGGTGTGCTTCCTGAAACATCAACTGAAGTGACTAATTTTTTATCTCATATATAATCATTTGTAAAAGAGTTGTATTGTATGAACTTAAAAAATTGCATATTTGTCTTCTAAAGCATTATTAGATAGATCAGCGACACTACATTGCATTTCTAAGTATATTTTGCTGCATAAGACAGCTGTCATGGTTTTCCCCATTATAGGCTCATCCCTGCCTTTAATGTTCCTCCTTGTTCAGTTGTGCAATATTGTGATGGTAATCTAAATAGATTCTGTTTTCCTGAAAGTGACATGCGCTTCCTTCTTCATGAGGCTCCATAATTGCAAGATCTTGCAGACAGATCAGATCCGTCTTCCTTTGGCTTCTGCTGTCTTTTTAGCTTTTGTCATTAAGAAAAGATTGGTATTGATTTAATATTGTGCAAATACATTTTGCTACAATTTTCCTTGTTATCAACGGAATGCACAAATCAATCAAAGGAGAGTCTTAGAAGCGCTGAGCAGTTCTGTGCCTTGTACTTTTCTTGTCACTCTGCAGACATTGCTAATGTCATACAAAGTACAGAAGCAGCTTCTAATAGATTCTTCAGCATACCTGGATCAGACTTGCCTACTCTCCCGGAATGGCCGGGAGGCTCCCGAAAATCGGGTGACCCTCCCGGCCCCCTGGAAGAGCAGGCAAGTCTCCCGATTACAAGGGTTCCCCCCTGCCCGGCCGCCCACTTAGCGAGTAAAATGGGCGGTCCGGGCAGGCGATGACGCGATTCTTGTTGAATCGCGTCATCGTAGCCACGCCCCCTGCTGTATAATGCCGGTAATAGCGGCATTACACAGCGGGGGGCGGGGCTTACACGTCACAATCCCATGGTCACGCCCCCAACCCACCTCCACCACACACCTGGTCCGCCTCCAGCCCGCCCCCCTCTGCACGCACATCGCAGCCCGCCCCCCTGCCGAGCCGACCTGGCTGCTCTCTCCCGGAGAGAGCAGCCAAAAAGTCGGTAAGTATGACCTGGATAATGTTATGGTCCCGGGGCGATTTAAGAGAGGAAGGGACCTATGTGCATCACCCTTGCATGCAACCCCCTCTCATACCAGGTCCTGCACTGATTAGATTCTGGTACTGTGCCAGAGGATATTGCGCATACATATGTCTGGAAAGATGGCGCTGGCTCCATTTTCCTGGTGATTTCTCTACTGAGCCTGCACACTGTATATTTCCAGGAAAATGACAGGATTTTCTGGGGCAAAGGTGAGACCAGTCAATACGTGTAGGTCATACTTGCCTACTCTCCCGGACTGTCCAAGAGGCTTAAGAATCTCAGGTGCCACTCCTGGCTGCCTGGAATAGCATTCAAGTCTCCCGAGTGAAGTGGGCTGTTTGTCCATTGACGTGTTGCACACTAAATTTGATTATCGTAGCCATCCCCCCTTTACAATGTTGGTAATCTCAGCATTGCATAGTAGTGAGTACAGGCCATGATGACATGATGGCACTGTCGTGCCCCTGCACCACCCACCTATATCGCATCACCTTCCCCCTGGCTGCCCCTACTGGCCAGTCAGAAAGTCGGCAGCCATGGTGCTGGGCAGCGATCTGGCCCGCCCTTGATTCGGGTCCATGTACACTGCACATCAAGCCACCTTTAAAGATACCTATATGGTCCCTTGACAATGGTCAAATGGGGTCATTCAGGTGCGGATGCAAAGCGGCAGTTGTACACATCAATCGATGTGTTTGCACTGCCATGCGTATAAGCCACAGTGCACATACATAGCAAGTGTTTCGTAAGTTTGGACGCAGAAAGATTTTAGTTGCGAAGTGAGTGACAGGAAGTAAGTGTTTGTGGGAGGTAACGGGGAGTGGTCGTGTGAACGTAGGCGTGTCATGACCATTCGGACGCTTTTTTCTGGGTGTGTGATCGCACTTGCTTCTGGAGAGGACTGTGCTTGCCGGAAGAGCAGCTCAGCCTGCGCATCTTCAGCGGTAATCATGCTGTGCGTGGTGACCCAATGTGCGACGATGTTATCAATGTTTCTGCAATCATGCGGCACCATACGCAAAAGATGTGATCGCAGTGAGCGTCCTTTTGCATGGGTTAGCTTCTGCCCATATTACCATATAATCACAATTGCATAAGGCAAATCATTACAACAGGAGTAGGAAGAAAAACCACACCTGAATGATCCCCGATGTTTAAGAAAAGATTAATTGCAACTTAATGATGGGACTAATTCAGACCTGATCGTAGATGTGCTAAATTGTGCTAAACTTAGCACATCTACGACCAGTCACACAAACATGCGGGGGGAGGTCCAGCACAGGGCTAGTCTGCCCCACATGTCAGGCCCGAACCCCCCGCACAAGTATAAAAGCATCGCACAGCAGCGATGCTTTTGTACTTGAAGAGTAGCTCCCTACCAGCGCAACTCCTACGCGCTGGCAGGGAGCTACTCGTCAATGTGAGGGTTGCAGCGGCTGCGTGTGACATCACGGAGCTGCCGCAGCCCGCCCCCTCCCGCCCATCGAACGCCTCTGCCTGTCAGTCAGGCAAAGGCGGTCGCAGGGCTGACACGGCATGCGCTGGCGCACTGTGGTGCCAGTGCATGCTCAGTTCAGACCTGATCGGCTGCTGTGTGAAAACGCACAGCACCAGTCAGGTCTGAATTAGGCCCCATGTACGCAGTGGTCAGGCTGACAAAACAGAGCTAACTGCTGTGGAATTTTAAAGTGAAGACAAGAAGGTACATGGATATTTCCACAGTATTCTTCTCCCAGATGACCGTTTCAGAAAAGATCAAAACAGCCCAAAGTACCTTCTCCATTTGCATAGATTGTATCTATAATGGGTGCAAAGTGTGCAGTGCACACGGGCCACTGGGTCCAGGGGGGCCCACACACAGCACACCATGCACCCATTTTCTTATACTCACCTCTCCGTCGGCCCAGCACTAGCTGCACGGTGGTAGAAATCACTCGGAAAATGGCCGCTGCGGCTATTTTCTGGTGACTTGCACGTGCGCAATAGAGCTGTCCCCTAGAACGCGGTGCGGGCGCCATGTTCCTGGAGACCTGCGTATGCACAATGCCAGAGTCTGCTGCGCAGTAGGAGAGGAGGGGGCCCAATCGGACCCTACACACAGGCCCCCTCCTCTCTTAAAGCGCCTCTGCTTCTACGGGACTACATAAATTAGATATGATACTGTGACTGCCTGGTATTGGAAAAGAAATAAAATATTTTGTGTTACAACATTGCTATTCACTCTCTCTGAGACAGCTATGAATCACTTGTGGATGCACTTGATGATGCTTAGTCCGAGAATGAGCTCATGTTAGAATATGTCAAAGGCAAACTTGTGGGATCAATACAAATGGAAACAGAGAGCACAAGTAATGACAATGTGACCATAACATAATCTGCAACAGATGAAGGAAAGAACTATAGTTGGCAATGTGAAATGATTGGATGCTTTATAGCCCAGTTATCTAAAAGTAGACTTCTGAACCTGGAAAACTAGAATGGAACAGTTGAAGAAACAAAACAATCAACAGGAGACCAAATGTGCTTTAAAAGGAGATGACCATGGAAGGGTACAAGTTCCAGACCAATGACAGTCCAAAGATATTTATTTCTCATACGTCCTAGAGGATGCTGGGGTCACTTCAAGAACCATTGGGTATAGACGGGATCCGCAGGAGACATGGGCACTTTAAGACTTTCAAATGGTGTGACCTGGCTCCTCCCTCTATGCCCCTCCTCCAGACTCCAGTTTAGAATCTGTGCCCAGTGAGACTGGATGCACTCTGAGGAGCTCTACTGAGTTTCTCTGAAAAAGATTTATGTTAGTTTTTTTTTATTTTCAGGGAGAACTGCTGGCAACAGTCTCCCTGCTTCGTGGGACTTAAGGGAGAGAAGTCAGACCTACTTCTGTGAGTTTCAAGGCTCTGCTTCTTTGGCTACAGGACACCATTAGCTCCCGAGGGTTTGATCACTAGGTACGCCTAGGGGCTGCGTGCCATGCTCCCACACACAGACGCACTACAGGGTGCAGGGCATGGGGGGGGCACCCTGGGCAGCATATATACCTCAATATAAGACTGGCAACAGAGGACATAGGTGCCGGGGCACTGTCCTAACCCCCGCCAGTATAAAGATTTTTAACAAAAATAGCGGGACTGAAGCCCTCACAGCTCACACAGCCAGCGCCATTTTCTCTTGCAGAGAGGCTGGTCCTTCCTCACACTGCTGAAAGTATTAGGGTGCAAAACGGGGGTGGGGGGGCACAGGTAAAATTGGTGCAATATATGTTTAATATAAAAGCGCTGCAGGTTTGGGGCATTCTATAATGTTCAAAACTGTTGATTAAGCGCTGAGTTATGAGCTGGCAAACTCTATCTGTGTCTCTCTGACATGTTTGGTACACGTGTGTCGGCATGTCTGAGGCGGAGTGCTTCCCACAAACGGCTGTGGGAGTGACCCTGTCAGCACCGCCGACTCCTGATGGTACTTGATACATGTGTGTCAACCAGTGGCGTAACTTCATCCTAATTGCCCGGAGGCAAGATAAATTTTGTGCCCCCCCCCCCCCCAAATAAAAAATATTAGTATATTAACTGAACCTTAATACCAGCCACTACATCACTGACCCCTCTATACCCTACAAAAAAAAAATCACTGACACCTCTATACCCTATACTAAACTACCGACCCTTCTATACCCTACACTGCATTACTGACCACATTGTAGGTAAAAGCACACACACATTGGTACAGATAGAAAAAAAAACACACACATTGGCACGGATAGAAAATAATAAAGCACATAGGCCACCACAAAAATCACATAAGCCCAAACAGGAAAATAACAAAACAGCGGCACTGATAGAAAAATAATACAGGACAAAGGCTGCCACAGGAACATAATAGAGCACATTGGTCCTCATTCCGAGTTGATCGCTCGCTACGGATTTTCGCAGCGCAGCAATTATGGCAGAACAAGCTAATCTGCGCATGCATAGGCACCGCAATGCGCACGCATGTCGTACGGGTACAATGAACTTCGTGGTTTTGCACAGGTTCTAGTGACGCTTTCAGTCGCACTGGCAGACGCAAGGAGATTGACAGAAAGTGGGAGTTTCTGGGTGGCAACTGACCGTTTTCTGGGAATGTTTAGAAAAACGCAGGCGTGGCCGGGCGTTTGCCGGGCGGGTATCTGATGTCATTACCGTGTCACTCGTCGCAGCAATCATCACACAGGATAAGTAACTACAGGGCTATTCTAGTTCTGCACAAAATGTGTTTGCAGGCGCTCTGCTGCACAGGCGTTCGCACTCCTGCTATGCTAAAATACACTCCCCCGTGGGCGGCGACTATGCATGGCTGCTAAAAACAGCTAGCGAGTGATCAACTCGGTATGAGGGCCATTGGCCGCCACAGAAAAATAATACAGCACATAGGCCACCACAACAAAAATAATAAAAACCATTGGCTCCACGTGTAAAAGAACCAACACACTGGCGCTGATAGGAAAAAAAACACATCACCGAAAAATCAAAACTTACAATCTCAATGAGTATCTAAGCCTCAGGCTGTTGTGCCATCTACGTGGCTGTTCGGCCTTCACCTCACCATTCGCTGATAGCTGCCCTCACTTGTAATACAGTGAGTCAGTGGACAGATATTGAGGGCAGGTGCCGTTTCTTCACTGCAGGATCAGACAGGGCAGGGAGCGCCTGTGGCCGTGATGTAATGCCGGTGCCACGCTCCCGCCTACCAGCAGCCCTGGCATAGTTGGACTCGGGGAAGCGGTGATAAGGCAGATCACAGGATCAAGGCTGGATCTAGACTTTGCAGAGCTCAGGGCGAAAGTTTCCTTTGCGGCCCAAACCACCCCCCACACAAATATTTAGTATCCCCCAAACGTATGACAGAGGAACCACAGCAGATATCTTAGATACCTACAGTGATCCCTCCAGATGCAACCCTCATAGGTTTCTATGGGGGATGTGATGCTGCAATATTTACCAACTTCGAGAATGTGATGCATTCTGGAGACTGGCGCCCCGGAGCTGAAGATGACAGTAGCCCTCTGTAGCCTCTGGGTTACACCGCTGATTTAGCTGGCGGAGGGGTCTCCCGGGACCCTCCCTGGCAACGGCAGCAGCAATATGTGGTCAGTGGAGCCACACATGCGCAGTAGCCCTGGCAGCGTTCAGAGTCAAATGCAAATACAGGCTCCTTCGGGTGACAGTTATTACATGCCACCGGTAAAAGCGCATCCTGCCATAACATTGCACCCCAAGCACACTGTGAATGTGATTTTAAATAAATGCCTCCCTAATACAAAAACACATGATGCAACCCACAACAGACATCACATACAAATACAAACTAACCATGTTGCCTACTAATTATTTTCTATTGATTTTAATTGATATCCATTTCTTTGTGATTTTCTAAGTGACCAAGGGATCAAAGAGGTTTATTAATTTTAAAACACACTGCACACATGATCTATATAGATTAATGAAACTGACAAAAAATAGTTTCCATAGAAACACAAAGAGCTGAGGGGTAAAAAGCAATACCCTCTTGCATCATTTTTATTACCAAAACATTAAAGTTAAACTTAAACATATGATTTACTGTCACAGTCACTGTCAGACAGTCTGACTACTCACAATCACAGCAGAGACTTCAGTCAGTTCTCCAGTCCTCACTGTCCCCAAAGCAGAGCTTAGAGGCTTCAGGTGTATTACCTCACGTGCCCCGCCGAACGCTAAGATTCGCTGCCTGCTGCTGCGGGTGCCGGGGTCAGGGACTGTCAGACAGTGCCTTTTGCCTAGGGTCTGGGTCAGTGGCTCAGACAGGAAGACTGCAGGCTGCTGTGCACGGACGGTGTTTGAGGCCAGCCGGCGGGCGCGTGTAGTACCACGCACACCCCGCCTAACGCTGAAATGCACTGCCTCTGCTCATCTCTCTCCCGCGGGCCGCAGCTGCTCACAGATGCCATGGTAAAGTGGGAGGGAACACAGTCCTGCCACTGTGCAGTTTGTAATGTTAGCGGGCAGCAAGATCGGGCGGGCGCTGACATCAGCAGAGTGACTGCCCTGCTTGCCCCTCCCCCCTTGCACAGTGTGCGGCGGCCGGTACTAACACTGCTGGATCCGCTGCCCTTTAAACTAGATATGCACACTTCTGACTGAGTCGGGGTACAATGAAAGATCCATGTGCCCCCTTCAGGTCTAGAGCCCGGCGGCAACCGACTCCGTTGCCTCCGGGAGTTCCGCCCCTGGTGTCAACATGTAGGTGGATGAATGTTTTTCCCAAGAGAAAACTATATTAGGGACACAGACGTGGGTGGGTGGCCCTGTCGGCACCACCAATATATGACTGGGTAAAAAATTGCAAATGTGATGCATATCAGAAAGGGCTATGTATGTATGTATGTGTATATATATATATATATATATATATATAGAGTAAGGTTGCATAATTCGGTGTAATAGACACACGCGTAGAAATGTCTATGGATGTCTTGTTCATAGCTACATTTCCCTCAGACCCCTCGGGTCGCAAACAGGTTATTTTGCCCAGTTACTACTCCCTGATACCGACACAGATGCTAATTCCTATGTCGACCATAATGTTTCCTGATGAGATCCGGAAAAAAAAAAAAGAGAGCATTTAGTACATGATTAGTGCATAATAAGGACGTATTAACGTCACTGTGAACAAAGGGGTCTATGTGTGTATATGTGTATATATTTGTATGTATGTATATACAGTATATATATATATATATATGTGTATATATATATATATATATATAAATTTATAATAATGCTGAAGTAACATTCTTCATTCTCATGTGCTGAACGCTCTGTTTGAGAAAGTCTGGGTCAGCCCTGACAAGATGGTTTCAAATCCTCAAGAGGATTCCGATTATTTATTCTTTTCCCGCCGCGGATAGAATAAAGTGGGAATCACCCCCTGTTCTGCACAGGGCCCTGTCACAATGGGTATCCGTTCACATGGTCGACCATGTTATGGTCGACAGTCATTAGGTCGACCACTATTGGTCGACATTGACATGGTCGACATGGACACATGGTCGACGCATGAAAATGGTCGACACATGAAAGGTCGACACATGAAAAGGTCGACATGGGTTTTTTAACTTTTTTTTCTTTTGGGGAACTTTTCCATACTTTACGATCCACATGGACTACGATTGGAACGGTAATCTGTGCCGAGCGAAGCGGTAGCGGAGCGAAGGCACCATACCCGAAGCATGGCGAGCGAAGTGATCCATGCGAGGGGACGCGGTGCACTAATTGGGGTTCCCTGTCACTTTACGCAAAAAACGACACCAAAAAAAGAAAAGAAAAACTCATGTCGACCTTTTCATGTGTCGACCTTTCATGTGTCAACCATTTTCATGTGTCGACCATGTGCCCATGTCGACCATGTCAATGTCGACCAATAGTGGTCGACCTAATGACTGTCGACCATAACATGGTCGACCATTCATACCGGAACCGTCACAATGCCAGTGGATCATATGTAGGAAGCTACGTTATATTCTAGTTATGTATCCACGCGTACGTCAGTTAGACCTGCCATTACATGCGCATGGGGGAGTAGTAGTATTCAAAAATGGTTGGTTGCCTGGTTATCCGTTATAAATACCCTGGGGAGAGATGGGATACTCCTTACGTTGGGTCATATCAAGGACGCTGCAGCATGCTTTCGTGTGACTGCAAGGAATAGAGGACTCTTGGGTTCGCGGCCAATGGAATGCTGAGGCTGACTCCGAGATGATATGGAGTCTCTTCCCGATGAAGGTGAAGCCTGGTTTGGTGACCGCCTAGTTAATTTGATCTCGGCAGATGCCGCTGGTAAGTCTACCTTCTGGGCCTATGTTCCCTCACAACGGATGATGACGCATAATTGTCGGATGCAGTCATGTCGGCCCGATAGATACTGATTACCCTTTTTCTTTGCAGGTAGAGGAAGAAGAAAAGGGAAGAGGTCAGCAGCCTCTTCAAGTTCACAGGAGCAGAAATCATCCTCTGTTTCTGCCAGATCCACCGCATGACGCTGGGACTCTCTTGCGGGAGCCCACACCGGTGGAGCCACGTCTAAAACTTTTCAGTCAGTCCTGGAACGGACTTGGACCCGTGGGTTTTACGAATAGTGTCCCAAGGGTGCATACTGGAGTTTCCAGGCGTTTTCCCTCACCAATTCTTCAAAATTACCGATTCTCCTCCGGACGGGGAGGTAGTATGCGACGCAACACAAGAGTTGTGTCAGGATCAGGTCATGGTCCTGGTGTACCCTGTCACAATAGGGAGAAGGCTGTTATTCAAGCCTCTTCGTGCTCCTGAAGCCAGATGGCTAGGTCAGACCAAACCTAAATCTGACATCCCTCAATTTCTATTTAAAGAAATTCAAACCCAAGATGGAATCTCTCAGGGCAGTGATATCCAATCTGGAAAAAGGATAAAGGAGGTCTAATTACATTTTCCTCCGCATTAGATTTACCTGAGGTTTGCTATTCAGGATGGTCATTACTGTATCTGCAGTTATTGGTTGTGGTTACACACAGGTTGTGTTACGGTTTTTGTCAGCATAGTGCTGAAAATTCTTCATGCCGTTGGCTTGTGTTCTATTGAATGCCACGTTCTGCGGCATGCTTGAGGTGTGAGCTGGTAAGATGCTCACCGTGGTTTAACAATAAATCCTTTTTCTCGAAATGTCCGTCTCCCTGGGCACAGTTTCCTTAAACTGGAGTCTGGAGGAGAGGAATAGAGGGAGGAGCCAGGTCACACCATTTGAAAGTCTTAAAGTGCCCATGTCTCCTGCGGATCCCGTCTATACCCCATGGTTCTTGAAGTGACCCCAGCATCCTCTACGGACTAAGAGAAAAGGATTTACCGGTAGGTATTAAAATCCTATTTTTCCCCCTTGTTTCCCCTTTTCTCTTCTGTCCCCCATTTTTAATGTGTAGAAAAACTCAATAAATGCCAATGTTTAAAAAATAAAATAAATAATGAGATGACAACAGTTCAGGTATTGAGGCAAAAAGACAAAAGTTGGAGGGTAATAGTTAGCAACGCTAATGGACAGTATATGACATCAGAAGGAATAGGGGGAGATTACCAATGAACAATGTACTAGATGAAGTTGAACCTAGTCTAGAAAGCAATCTGTTGTCAGTGAAGAAACTCACATGGCCTGGCAATGTTGTGATGTTCTGCATTAATGTTGTGATGTTCTACATAAAGGCTGCTTCATCACGAAAGGGAATCACAAGAAGAACAATTTCTGTACTAGCTGAAGTGCAGAGAAGCCAACACTGTCAAGCAGGACTGACATTTGGACTGCATCTATATGTAACATGACCTCAAAATCAACAGTATCAATATAGATTAATGCAGAGAGATGACTGCATACACTGACTGCCTGCCTGAAGGAAAGATGATCAAATATATTTCAACAAACCTGCAATATCAAAGCGGAAAAGCTTCTTGGCTTGATGCCGTTGGATGTGTGTAGACCACTGAGTACTGATACCTGTGTAAGGAAAAAGTATTTTCTCGTATTCATTCATGATCGGTCAAGATAAATTATATTTTATAGTTGATGGGAATGGGCATGGGAACCAGGTTCACCCTGAGTTATGCCAACCTCTACATTGGAGTTTTTGAGTTGTGATATGTATTGAGTGGTAGCTAAGGCACAGCTTGGTTCTATATTACCTTTATAAAGATTTTTTTTTTTTTTTTAGTTTTTTTTTACATTAAGGAATATAATTTGAGGTTGACTTATAATTATAGTAAACTATCCACAGACTTTGTATACCTCAGGATTCTCCAAATTACTACAGTGAAAGCCAGTACTATTATTTTCAATGTATGGTTATAGGGAGGTGTAGGCTGACCACTAAGTTTGTATGTGGGTGTATGCTGGGCACTATGGGTATGGAATGGTGTATTCTGGGCACTGTGTGGGCATGGGGAGGTATATGCTGGGCACTGTATGGGTGTGAGGGGGTACATGCTGGGCACTGTATGTGGGGGTGTATGCTGGGCACTGTATGGGTATGGGAAGGTGTATGCTGGGCACTGTATCGGTATGGCGAGGTGTATGCTGCTCATTGTATGGGTATAGGAGGATATATGCTGGGCACTGTAAGGTGAGGTGTTTGCCAGGCACTGTATGGGTATCAGGGGTGTATTCTATGCACTGTGTGGTGTACACTCAAGATCCCAACAGATCTCTCAAGTGATTGCAGCCATGTTTTCTTAGTACTATAGTTTTCACGCACCCCTGAGTGGCAATAGATACACCCATTCAATGACGCACCATGTTATACTTATCACATTCAGAATAATATTTGACTGGTTATTCGGAGAATAGGAAATTACAGGGCATCCCCCTTACTTTTCTTACCTTCCTTTGCCAACCCTGGTTACGTGTGGTGGCCATGTAATGCTGGTGTTTCTTTATTGATGTACACTTTATATTGCATTATAGTATATCTTTAATTAAAATTTTGCTTTTTGTCACAACTGAGGGCCTGAGCTGACGGGAGGCAGCCTCAGTTGTAGGGGCTGAGATGTACCGGAACCTGGGAGGTTGTATCAGACCCCTGGACATGTAAGTAACATGAATAATAACTGCCCGAAGGCGTGACCACGACAACTTGGATAAAAGTCAATGATGTTTATTATGACAACTCCGCAACACAGCAGCAGTAAAAGAAAACGTAAAAGTCAGCAAAGAATAAATACAGTTCCTGGGTACTACAGGATGGCAGGAGCCACAGGGCACTGGTAGTGTGAGATAGTTCTTATGATCTTCTAGATGGAAAGTCCTTACCAGGCCCGACTGTAGCAATGGAGATAACCCAGGATTGTGCCAGCTGGTGTTCCAGGAAAAGCTGGGTTGCTGAAGATAAAACAGCTGCTGTGGATACTGGCTGGAACCAGACTGTTGTTAGCACGGAGTGGATACTGGCTGGAACCAGTCAAATAATAAATGAACTTGGGAGCGATGAAATATGAACTGAAATGTAGAACTTGAGAGCGGAGAAATAATAATACCGGTGGAGAGTGGTAAAGTGTAGAAAGGACACCGGCCCTTTAAGGGAAGCTGTACTCTGCTGGAAGCTGAGCTGGAAGCAGGTAATGTTGTAGCTGGAAACAGATGAATCCACAATGGATTGGAGAGTCAGGCTACACCGCAGGTGGAATGCTGGTGCGGGTCTCTATGGTGGAAGTCTTGAGACAGGAGCTGGAACCTGGAAGACAATCACAGGAGAGAGACAAACAGGAACTAGGTTTGACAACCAAAGCACTGACGCCTTCCTTGCTCAGGCACAGTGTATTTATACCTGCAGCAAGGAAGGGATTGGCTTGGCAATTATGCAGATTAAAAATACTGACAACAGATTGGAGGAAATGATCAGCTGACAGAATCCAAGATGGCTGCGCCCATGCAGAAACTTGGAGGGAAGTTTGGTTTGTAATCCATGTGGTAATGAAAACAGTAATGGCGGCGCCGGCCACTGGAGACAGGAGACGCCAGGCTGACAAGTGCACATCCAACCACGCGGACACAGCGGAGGCCGCGGCTGACGTAATCGCCACTCTGACACTCTGCATGCAGAAGCTCAGGGACGGCGGCGGAGGCCGCGGGAGACGCCATGCCAGATGTAATAAGGCGTTACTGTGACAGCGTCTCAGAGAGACAGGAGAGGATGCAGGAATGTGAACATTAGGATAACAGATGGGATCTGGTCCTGGAGCGCTGAGCCAGCCTTAGGAGGCATCTGATGGGTAAGAAATGGCGTCCAGATACCCGGATCGTGACAGCACCCCCCCTTTAGGAGTGGCCCCAGGACACTTCTTTGGCTTTTGAGGAAACTTGGAATGGAATCTCCGGACCAAGGCAGGAGCATGGACATCAGAAGCATTGGTCCATGAACGTTCCTCAGGGCCGTAACCCTTCCAGTCAATAAGATACTGTAGTTGACCGTAACGGTGACGTGAGTCCAGGATCTTGGCCACTTCATACTCAACGCCTCGTTGAGTTTGGACTTTCGGAGTTGGAGGAAGTGAGGAATGAAACCGATTCAAGATCAGCGGTTTCAACAGGGAAACATGGAATGTCCTGGGTATTTTTAAGAAGGGAGGCAACTGAAGTCTGTAAGCAACAGGATTGATGACTTGTTCAATCTTGAAAGGACCGATATAGCGAGGTGCAAACTTCATACTGGGAACTCTTAACCTCAAATTCTTCGTAGATAACCATACCCGATCACCCACCTTGAGAGCAGGAACTGCTCGACGCTTCTTATCCGCAAACTTCTTGTACCTGAACGATGCCTTGAGCAGAGCTGATCGTACGCTCTTCCAGATATTGGCAAACTGATGCAAGGTGATATCCACTGCGGGAACAGAAGTTGCTGGAAGCGGTTGGAACTCAGGGACTTTAGGGTGGAATCCAAAGTTAGTGAAGAATGGTGTTGAAGCAGATGAAGAATGATACTGGTTGTTATGACAGAACTCGGCCCAGGGAAGTAATTGAACCCAGTCATCTTGAGAGGAGGACACATAGATGCGGAGGAAGGCCTCCAAGTCCTGATTCACCCTCTCGGTTTGACCATTGGTCTGAGGATGGTAAGCCGTGGAAAACTTTAGCTTGACTTGAAGGACTTGACATAAACTTCGCCAGAATTTGGCTGTGAATTGAACTCCTCGATCTGAGATAATTTCTTCAGGAAGACCGTGGAGTCGGAAGATCTCTTGTATGAATACTTGAGCCAACTTGGAAGCTGACGGAAGACCGGTGAGAGGAATGAAGTGTGCCATCTTGGTGAACCGGTCAACTACCACCCAGATGGTATTGAACTTGTTGCACATGGATAAGTCTGTAATGAAATCCATCGACAAGTGGGTCCATGGTCGACGGGGAACGGATAGTGGAACCAGTTGCCCCGCAGGCGACTGGCGGGATACTTTATGTTGGGCACACTTTGGGCAAGATGCAATAAACTCCAAGACGTCCTTTTTCAGAGTTGGCCACCAATAGGACCTAGAGATAAACTCCAGGGTTTTTTGGATACCTGTATGTCCGGCAAAACGGGAAGCATGGGCCCAATGCATGAGCTTCTTCCTTAGCATCGGCTTCACAAAACTTTTCCCTGATGGGGGCGTAGAGTCCATCCCTACCGTGGAGAATGCCAACGGATTTATAATAGGATGCTTGTCTGAAGACTCTGACTCATTTTCTTGCTCCCATGAGCGGGAAAGGGCATCGGCCTTGCGATTCTGAGAACCCGGACAGAACTGGAGTTTAAAGTCGAACCTGGAAAAGAAAAGTGCCCATCTGGCCTGACAAGGGTTGAGACATTGTGCGCCCTTCAGGTATAAAAGGTTCTTGTGGTCTGTAAGTATGGTGATTGAATGAGAAGCTCCCTCCAACAGATACCTCCACTCTTCTAGAGCGAGCTTGATGGCTAGCAACTCCTGGTCGCCAATGGCATAGTTGCGCTCAGCTGGGGAGAACTTCCGGGAGAAGAAACTGCAAGGGTGTAAATGGCCATCTTTAGCCCTCTGAGATAACACCGCTCCTACTCCAACGGAGGAGGCATCCACCTCTAAGATGAAAGGAGAGTCGATGTCAGGCTGTTTCAGAACAGGCGCAGAGATGAACCTTTGTTTTAAAAGATGAAATGCTTGCATGGCTTCTTCAGACCACTTGGACGGGTTAGCACCCTTCTTAGTGAAAGCAGTAATAGGCGCCACAATGGTGGAAAAGTCTCGTATAAACTTTCGGTAATAGTTGGCGAACCCTAAGAACCTCTGGACCCCTTTGAGGGTTAAGGGTACCGGCCAATTTTGGATTGCTTGTAGTTTCTCAGGATCCATCTCTAGTCCGGAACCGGACACAATGTACCCTAGAAACGGAATGGACTTGACTTCAAAGACGCATTTTTCTAATTTGCAATAGAGATGATTGACACGGAGACGGGACAGAACCTCTTTAACCCAAAAACGATGTTCCTCTAAATCGTTGTCAAAAATGAGGATATCGTCTAGATAGACCACGACATGACGGTATAGAATGTCTCTGAAGATCTCATTGACAAAATGCTGGAAGACAGCTGGAGCATTGCTCAATCCGAAGGGCATGACGAGGTACTCATAATGTCCGTCACGGGTGTTAAAGGCGGTCTTCCACTCGTCACCCTCACGGATCCGGATGAGATTGTATGCACCTCGCAAGTCCAGCTTTGTAAAGATGGTAGCTCCGCTAACTCTGTCAAAGAGCTCAGTAATCAGGGGTAAAGGATAACGGTTCTTGATGGTAATGTCGTTCAAACCTCTGTAGTCGATGCACGGCCGCAGACCACCATCTTTCTTTTTTACAAAAAAGAAGCCTGCGCCGGCTGGAGAAGAAGAAGGTCGAATGAACCCCTTTGCTAGGTTCTCTTTAATATATTCCTCCATAGAATGCGTCTCAGGCAGAGACAACGGATAAGTTCGGCCTCGAGGTGGAACCTTCCCTGGAACGAGATCAATCGGACAGTCCCATTCTCTATGAGGAGGAAGGATATCAGCAGAAGCTTTACTGAACACATCCGTGAAATCTTGATATGGAGGAGGTGGAACATCAGACGACCTGGGGGAGGAAGAACAGACAGGCAATACTTTAAACAAACATGTCTCAGCACAGGAGGAACCCCATGCCAGGATTTGCGTAGTCGTCCAATCAATTGTAGGATTGTGAAGACGGAGCCATGGAAGGCCCAGGACCACAGGATGTGTGGCTCTTGGAATCACTAAAAAAGAAATAAGTTCGGAATGAAGAACTCCCACTCTCAGACGAACTGGTAGAGTCCTTAAAGAAATAACTGCATCAAAAATTTTGCTGCCATCCACGGCAGTTAAAGAAATGGACGAAGGAAGTCTCTCGGTGGGTAGGGACCACCGTTTAACATAGGCTTCGGTAATAAAGTTCCCAGCTGCTCCGGAATCAAGGAGGGCAATGACGTTCCGATAACGTTGAGCAACTTGAAGCGAGACTGGGAGATTACAATCTTGAGGAGATGGAGAGGAGATCATTACTCCTAGCCGGCCCTCTCCTTGGCGAGCTAGGATTTGGAGTTTCCCGGACGTTTGGGACAGGCATTAATGGTGTGAGACGGAGCTGCACAATAGAGACAGAGAAACTCGGAGAGACGTCTTCGGCGCTCAGCAGGAGTTAAACGGGAACGGCCAAGTTGCATGGGCTCATCTTTAGATGGTGACAGTTGACGAGGAGGAGGAGCAGAAGATTTTGGAGCAGATGATCTTCCACGCTCAGTTGCTCTCTCTCTGAAACGTAAATCAACTTTCGTGCAGAGTGAGATTAGCTCATCTAACTTAGAAGGTAAGTCTCTGGTAGCTAACTCATCTTTAATACGCTCAGATAAGCCATGCCAGAATGCAGCATACAGGGCCTCGTCGTTCCATGCCAGTTCGGATGCCAGGATCTGGAACTGTATCAGATATTGTCCTACAGTACGTGACCCCTGGCGTAAACGGAGAATCTCGGATGAAGCTGAGGTTACCCGGCCTGGCTCATCGAAGATGCGCCTGAATGTTGACACGAAGGCAGTGTAGGAAGATAGCAGGGTGTCGGACCTCTCCCATAACGGTGATGCCCAATCAAGGGCTGAGCCACTGAGAAGAGAAATAATGTAGGCAATTTTTGTACGGTCACTGGGAAAATTGCCAGGTTGTAGCTCAAACTGAATCTCACACTGGTTGAGAAATCCCCTGCAAAATCTTGGAGATCCGTCAAATTTTGCTGGCGTTGGAAGATGAAGACGTGGAGCAGAAATGGGTAAGGTGGGTGGGGTTATAGCTGGAGTCACTGTGGTTGACGCACCAGACGCGCCTGATCCACGGAGAGTTGTCTGAATCCCATCCAGCCGAGTAGAGAGATCCTGGAGACAGCGGATGATGTGGCCCTGTGCAGCCTCCTGATGTTCTAGTCGGGCTGCCAGTTCTTGCATCGGCCTGGCCGCTTGATCCTGGTCTCCGGCTGGATTCATTAGGTCAGTGCTTACTGTCACAACTGAGGGCCTGAGCTGACGGGAGGCAGCCTCAGTTGTAGGGGCTGAGATGTACCGGAACCTGGGAGGTTGTATCAGACCCCTGGACATGTAAGTAACATGAATAATAACTGCCCGAAGGCGTGACCATGACAACTTGGATAAAAGTCAATGATGTTTATTATGACAACTCCGCAACACAGCAGCAGTAAAAGAAAACGTAAAAGTCAGCAAAGAATAAATACAGTTCCTGGGTACTACAGGATGGCAGGAGCCACAGGGCACTGGTAGTGTGAGATAGTTCTTATGATCTTCTAGATGGAAAGTCCTTACCAGGCCCGACTGTAGCAATGGAGATAACCCAGGATTGTGCCAGCTGGTGTTCCAGGAAAAGCTGGGTTGCTGAAGATAAAACAGCTGCTGTGGATACTGGCTGGAACCAGACTGTTGTTAGCACGGAGTGGATACTGGCTGGAACCAGTCAAATAATAAATGAACTTGGGAGCGATGAAATATGAACTGAAATGTAGAACTTGAGAGCGGAGAAATAATAATACCGGTGGAGAGTGGTAAAGTGTAGAAAGGACACCGGCCCTTTAAGGGAAGCTGTACTCTGCTGGAAGCTGAGCTGGAAGCAGGTAATGTTGTAGCTGGAAACAGATGAATCCACAATGGATTGGAGAGTCAGGCTACACCGCAGGTGGAATGCTGGTGCGGGTCTCTATGGTGGAAGTCTTGAGACAGGAGCTGGAACCTGGAAGACAATCACAGGAGAGAGACAAACAGGAACTAGGTTTGACAACCAAAGCACTGACGCCTTCCTTGCTCAGGCACAGTGTATTTATACCTGCAGCAAGGAAGGGATTGGCTTGGCAATTATGCAGATTAAAAATACTGACAACAGATTGGAGGAAATGATCAGCTGACAGAATCCAAGATGGCTGCGCCCATGCAGACACTTGGAGGGAAGTTTGGTTTGTAATCCATGTGGTAATGAAAACAGTAATGGCGGCGCCGGCCACTGGAGACAGGAGACGCCAGGCTGACAAGTGCACATCCAACCACGCGGACACAGCGGAGGCCGCGGCTGACGTAATCGCCACTCTGACACTCTGCATGCAGAAGCTCAGGGACGGCGGCGGAGGCCGCGGGAGACGCCATGCCAGATGTAATAAGGCGTTACTGTGACAGCGTCTCAGAGAGACAGGAGAGGATGCAGGAATGTGAACATTAGGATAACAGATGGGATCCGGTCCTGGAGCGCTGAGCCAGCCTTAGGAGGCATCTGATGGGTAAGAAATGGCGTCCAGATACCCGGATCGTGACACTTTTAAAAAGAAAGTGATGGGGCCAATATATGTTTAAGATTTTATTTAGACAAATTACCAGTGGCTTATCTACTCATTTTTTATGTTTATGAAAATTGTAGTTACTATTGAGACTGAAATACATTTGGTGCTCATGACCTTTGATCATATGGTCTCATTTTCTGACTATGATTGTCACTGTAGAATTTAGCTTGTTTTAAAATGATTTCTGCAATTAAATATTAATGTTGTCTTGGGTTTTTTTGTCAAATGTTTTATATATATTTTTTATTTATTATTTATAACAAGTTTTTACTCCTTCAAATGACAGCCACAACATCCAAAGGTTTGAAGTAATTAGCATGTGATATATAGGATTGTTTTACTGCAACTTGTAAAAATGTATTCCTTTAAAAAATTGCTATAGTGACAAAACACATTAGAGACTAATAGGCCCTACGCATTGCGCGATCCGTCGCCGAGCTGCACGACAGCGGATATGGTCGACGGGCGACCCGGCGGCAAGGGGGCAGTGACGGGGGGAGTGAAGTTTCTTCACTCGGGGGTCACTCGGCTCCATAACAGTGCAGGCAAATATGGACGAGATCGTCCATATAGGCCTGCATGCACAAGTGACGGGGCACCAGCGGTAAACGAGCGCGGGGCAGCGCATCGTTCATCGCTGGTGCCTCCACACTGACAGATATGAACGGTATCTCGTTCATTAATGAACGAGATCGTTCATATCTTTCACTCATATCGCCCAGTGTGTAGGGCCTATTAGAAAATATAATATACAGTAATTATTCCCTGAGTTCCTTGGATCTTATAGAACTTTAAAAAGTTCCGTAAGGATTGTGCATTTGAATCCTTAAGGATGGCTGACTTATGCATCAACAGGAGGGGGAGAGAGACACTGAGATTGACTTGGCAATGCTGTCTGTGTGCAGTAATGCAGAGCAGATTACTTGCTTCACACATACCGTAGAGGGAAATGTATCAAAGCTGGAGAGAGACAGGGCTTTCACTAGGGGTGTGCGAGCGGTGCCCTGATGGCAGCACCATTGCAGCCCCACTGTACCTGCATGTGACTGGCATGGTGCCTAGAACGACACCCTGCAGCCACTAGCGCTACTGCAGAGCCACCCATAGTGCTCTACCTACTGGAGCCAGCAGTGGTATGAGCAGCCCCGTCCCCTAGCCTGTGGCAGTGTTATTGGTCCCGCCCCTAGGCATGACATAATGACATCATGGGTGTAGGGGGTAAGGCAGGCACAGAGTGCAGTAAAGTACTAACCAGGGGCGTAACTCCCAGAGGCAATGGATGCACCTGCCTCCGGGCTCCAAGTCCTGAAGGGGCACCTGTATGTACAGCAGCACCTGTGTGGTTCACAGTGGGATCGAAGTGGGAACCAAGTGTGACTACTGTTCTTCCAGCGGAGCTCTGCGGTGAACCTTCTGCTCCAGAGTTAATCGGCTCTGTTCCAGGAGCCCTGCCTACAGCTTTTTGTGTGTGTTGCGCTCCTGGTGAAGTGCATGGCCTCACTAAAATAGGCATAGCCTAGCAGGGAAATACGACCTTACACCCCAGTTTTTGCCTCGCCCACCACTGGAAAAAATAAACATTCCACC
Source organism: Pseudophryne corroboree (assembly GCF_028390025.1). NCBI lineage: Eukaryota > Metazoa > Chordata > Amphibia > Anura > Myobatrachidae > Pseudophryne > Pseudophryne corroboree. Next base: position 345,378,410 of record NC_086451.1, read on the forward strand.
ATATTAAGCCCCACACAGTAATGCCGCTTGCACCATATTATGCCATAAACCGCAATGCCGTGATACGTTATGCCCTACAGTAAAGCTTCTAATTACTTTTAAATTACCTGCTTGTTGCCAGGGGTTTCGTGCACTGGGTGTCATGTTTGTTGCCAGAGGTTTCAGGCGCTGGGTGTCACACTCCTTGCCAGTGGTTTCATGTGCTGGATGTCATGCTCATCAACAGGTTTTTCATGTACTGGGTGTCATGCTCCTTTCCAGGGGCTATATGCTCTGGCATCCATGCTCGTTGCCAAGGGGAATGCTTGTTGCCAAGGGGATGCAAGTATAGTGGCTAGCGGGAGCATAGATTTCCCCTCCCCCTCCTCCCTCTTCCCTAATACTACTCTGCGGCATTCTGCAAAACTCCACCCCCCTCCCCTCCCATGCAGAGTAGTATGCTAAAGGGAGGAGGGGGAGCAGAAGGAGCCACAAAGTGCCGCAGCGGGCGCCCCGTGCGATCACGCAGCTCACTCGCCACAAGAAACGGCATTGATTCCACTACTGCAACTCTGAATTGCTCGTAAGTTTGTAAAAGTGCATATGTATCCCACGACACGTTTAGTATGCTAACAGTTGCTGTATGCGGCCACGTTCAAAATTACAGTAATATTGGACTCAGAATCAGAACAATTAAGTGCTGATAATGGGACAAGTGAAACATGAAGGGAGTAAGTCAATTGATTTAGCGTGTGGTACATCACCCATCACTTTAGAGGGTGAGGGGTGCAGAAATAATGGGTGCTTGTGGTACTCTTGCCCGAATTGCTCCGTCGGACACAGGGCGCCCAAAAAACAAATGAATTACCCCAAAAATTTATTTTCAGGTTTTACGCAAGTAGTAAGGCGGGGAGTCTGTTATCTCAAAGGTCATTTATATGGTAAAGGCACGCCAATAGCTCCGTTTGAAATACGGAACAGAAAGAAAATAAGATTTTACTCACCGGTAAATCTATTTCTCGTAGTCCGTAGTGGATGCTGGGAACTCCGTAAGGACCATGGGGAATAGCGGCTCCGCAGGAGACTGGGCACAACTAAAGAAAGCTTTAGGTCACCTGGTGTGCACTGGCTCCTCCCACCATGACCCTCCTCCAAGCCTCAGTTAGGACACTGTGCCCGGACGAGCTGACATAATAAGGAAGGATTTTGAATCCCGGGTAAGACTCATACCAGCCACACCAATCACACCGTATAACTCGTGATACTATACCCAGTTAACAGTATGAATATAACTGAGCCTCTCAACAGATGGCTCAACAATAACCCTTTAGTTAGGCAATAACTATATACAAGTATTGCAGACAATCCGCACTTGGGATGGGCGCCCAGCATCCACTACGGACTACGAGAAATAGATTTACCGGTGAGTAAAATCTTATTTTCTCTGACGTCCTAGTGGATGCTGGGAACTCCGTAAGGACCATGGGGATTATACCAAAGCTCCCAAACGGGCGGGAGAGTGCGGATGACTCTGCAGCACCGAATGAGAGAACTCCAGGTCCTCCTCAGCCAGGGTATCAATTTTGTAGAATTTAGCAAACGTGTTTGCCCCTGACCAAGTTGCAGCTCGGCAAAGTTGGAAAGCCGAGACCCCTCGGGCAGCTGCCCAAGATGAGCCCACCTTCCTTGTGGAATGGGCTTTTACAGATTTTGGCTGCGGTAGTCCAGCCGCAGAATGCGCCAGCTGAATTGTGCTACAAATCCAGCGAGCAATAGTCTGCTTAGAAGCAGGAGCACCCAGTTTGCTGGGTGCATACAGGATAAACAGCGAGTCAGTTCTCCTGACTCTAGCCGTCCTGGAAACATAATTTTTCAAGGCCCCGACTACGTCCAGTAACCTGGAATCCTCCAAGTCCCTAGTAGCCGCAGGCACTACAATAGGTTAGTTCAAGTGAAAAGCTGATACCACCTTAGGGAGAAACTGGGGACGAGTCCTCAATTCTGCCCTATCCATATGGAAAATCAGATAAGGACTTTTATATGACAAAGCCGCCAATTCTGATACACGCCTGGCCGAAGCCAAGGCCAATAACATGACCACTTTCCGCGTGAGATATTTTAGATCCACGGTTTTTAGTGGCTCACACCAATGTGATTTTAAGAAACTCAACACCACGTTGAGAACCCAAGGTGCCACTGGAGGCACAACCGGGGGCTGAATATGCAGCACTCCTTTTACAATGTCTGAACTTCAGGTACTGAAGCTAGTTCTTTCTGGAAGAAAATCGACAGAGCCGAGATCTGTACCTTAATGGAGCCTAATTTTAGGCCCATAGACACTCCTGCTTGTAGGAAATGCAGAAATCGACCTAGTTGAAATTCCTCTGTTGGGGCCTTTTTTGGCCTCACACCAAGCAACATATTTTCGCCATATGCGGTGATAATGTTTTGCAGTTACATCTTTCCTGGCTTGAATCAGCGTAGGAATGACTTCCTCCGGAATGCCCTTTTCCTTTAGGATCCGGCGTTCAACCGCCCTGCCGTCAAAACGTAGCCGCGGTAAATCTTGGAACAGACAGGGCCCCTGCTGCCGCAGGTCCTGTCTGAGCGGCAGAGGCCATGGGTCCTCTGATATAATTTCTTGAAGTTCTGGGTACCAAGCTCTTCTTGGCCAATCCGGAACCACGAGTATCGTTCTTACTTCTCGCCTTCCTATTATTCTCAGTACCTTTTGTATGAGAGGCAGAGGGGGGAACACATAAACCGACTGGTACACCCACGGTGTTACCAGAGCGTCCACAGCTATCGCCTGAGGGTCCCTTGACCTGGCGCAATATCTTTTATAGCTTTTTGTTGAGGCGGGACACCATCATGTCCACCTGTGGCCTTTCCCAATGGTGTACAATCCTTTGGAAGACTTCTGGATGAAATCCCCACTCTCCCGGGTGGAGGTCGTGTCTGCTGAGAAGATCTTCTTCCCAGTCGTCCACTCCGGGAATGAACACTGCTGACAGTGTTAACACATGATTTTCCGCCCATCGGAGAATCCTTGTGGCTTCTGCCATCGCCATCCTGCTTCTTGTGCCGCCCCGTTGGTTTACATGGGCGACTGCCGTGATGTTGTCTGATTGGATCAGTACCGGCTGGTTTTGAAGCAGAGGCCTTGCCTGACTCAGGGCATTGTAAATGGCCCTCAGTTCCAGAATATTTATGTGTAGGGAAGTCACCTGACTTGACCAAAGTCCCTGGAAGTTTCTTCCCTGTGTGACTGCCCCCCAGCCTCAAAGGCTGGCATCCATGGTCACTAGGACCTAGTCCTGTATGCCGAACCTGCGGCCCTCTTGAAGATGGGCACTCTGCAGCCACCACAGTAGAGATACCCTGGTCCTTGAAGACAGGGTTATCAGCCGATGCATCTGAAGATGTTATCCGGACCACTTGTCCAACAGGTCCCACTGAAAAGTTCTTGCATGGAACCTACCGAATGGGATTGCTTCGTAGGAAGCTACCATTTTTCCCAGGACTCGCGTGCAATGATGCACCGATACCTGTTTTGGCTTCAGGAGGTCTCTGACTAGAGATGACAGCTCCTTGGCTTTCTCCTCCGGGAGAAACACTTATTTCTGTTCTGTGTCCAGAACCATCCCCAGGAACAGTAGACGTGTCGTAGGAACCAGCTGTGACTTTGGACTGTTTAGAATCCAACCGTGCTGTTGTAGCACTTTCCAAAATAGTGCTACCCCGACTAGCAACTGCTCCTTGGACCTTGCCCTTATAAGGAGATTGTCCAAGTACGGGATAATTAAAACTCCCTTTTTTCGAAGGACTATCATCATTTCGGCCATTACCTTGGTAAACACCCTCGGTGCCATGTACAGTCCAAACGGCAGTGTCTGGACTTGGTAATGGTAATCCTGTACCACAAATCTGAGGTACTCCTGGCGAGGATGGTAAATGGGGACATGCAGGTAAGCATCCTTGATGTCCCGGGATCCCATGTAATCCCCCTCGTCCAGGCTTGCAATAACCGCCCTGAGCGATTCCATCTTGAACTTGAATTTTTTTATGTATGTGTTCAATGATTTTAAATATAAAATGGGTCACACCGAACCATGCGGTTTCCGTACCCCAAACCGTGTGGAATAGTAACCCCGTCCTTGTTGAAGTAGGGGCACCTTGAGTATTACCTGCTGGGAATACAGCTTATTAATTGCCTCTAGCGCAGCCTCCCTGCCTGAGGGAGTTGTCGGCAAGGCATATTTGAGGAAACGGCGGGGGGGAGACATCTCGAATTCCAGCTTGTACCCCTGAAATACTACTTGAATGAAACAGGGATCCACCTGTGAGCGAGCCCACTGATCGCAGAAATTTTTGAGACGGCCCCCCACCGTACCTGGCTACACCTGTGGAGCCCCCGCGTCATGCTGTGGACTCAGAGGAAGCGAGAGAAGAATTTTGATTCTGGGAATAGGCTGACTGGTGCAGCTTTTTCCCTCTTCCCATGTCTCTGTACAGAAAGGAAGCGCCTTTGACCCGCTTGCTTTTCTGAAGCCGAAAGGACTGTACCTGATAATACAGTGCTTTCTTAGTCTGTGAGGAAACCTGAGGTAAAAATATTTCTTCCCAGCTGTTGCTGTGGATACGAGGTCCCAGAGACCATCCCCAAATAATTCCTCACCCTTATAAGGCAGAATCTCTATGCGCCTTTTAAAGTCAGCATCACCTGTCCAGTGACAGGTCTCTAATACCCTCCTGACAGAATGGACATTACATTCATTTTGGATGCCAGCCGGCAAAATATCCCTCTGTGCATCCCTCATATATAAGACGACGTCTTTAATATGTTCTTATGTTTGACAGGGTCACCGACCACGCTGCAGCAGCACGATCTGCAGGTCTCAGTCTAGTACCTGAGTGTGTAAATACAGACTTCAGGATAGCCTCCTGCTTTTTATCAACAGGTACCTTCAAAGTGGCCGTTCCTAAAACGGCAGTGCCACCTTTTTTGACAACCGTGTGAGCGCCTTATCCACCCTAGGGGATATCTCCCAGCGTAACTTATCCTCTGGCGGGAAAGGGTACGCCATCAGTAACTTTTTAGAAATTACCAGTTTCTTATCGGGGGGAACCCACGCTTTTCACACACTTCATTCATTCATCTGATGGGGGAACAAAACACTGCCTGCTTTTTCTCCCCAACCTAAAAACCCCTTTTTTAGAGGGTTAATTTATTATTTTTTATTTTTTTATTGCCGGGATCAAGTCACGGATGTTCCTAGTGGATTGTGTATATGTCTCAACCTTGTCGACACTGGAGTCAGACTCCGTGTCGACATCTGTGTCTGCCATCTGAGTGAGCGGGCGTTTTTGAGCCCCTGATGGCCTTTGAGACGCCTGGGCAGGCGCGGACTGAGAAGCCGGCTGTCCCACAGCTGTTACGTCATCCACCGTTTTATGTAAGGAGTTGAAACTGTCGGTTAATACCTTTCACCTAACCATCCACTCTGGTGTCGGCCCCACAGGGGGCGACATCACATTTATCGGCATCTGCTCCGTCACCATATAAGCCTCCTCATTAAACATGTCGACACAGCCGTACCGACACACCGCACACACACAGGGAATGCTCTGACTGAGGACAGGACCCCACAAAGCCCTTTGGGGAGACAGAGAGAGAGTATGCCAGCACACACCAGAGCGCTATATAATGTGGGGATTAACACTATAACTGAGTGAAATTTCCCCAATAGCTGCTTGTATATATAATATTGCGCCTAAATTTAGTGCCCCCCCTCTCTTTTTAACCCTTTAAGCCTGAAAACTACAGGGGAGAGCCTGGGGAGCTTTCTTCCAGCTGCACTGTGAAGAGAAAATGGCGCCAGTGTGTCTGAGGGAGATAGCTCCGCCCCTTTTTCACGGACTTTTCTCCCGCTTTTTTCTGGATTCTGGCAGGGGTATTTACCACATATATAGCCTCTGGGGCTAGATATTGTGGTATTTTTGCCAGCCAAGGTGTTTTTATTGCTGCTCAGGGCGCCCCCCCCAAGCGCCCTGCACCCTCAGTGACCGGAGTGTGAAGTGTGTATGAGGAGCAATGGCGCACAGCTGCAGTGCTGTGCGCTACCTTGGTGAAGACTGATGTCTTCTGCCGCCGATTTTCCGGACCTCTTCTTACTTCTGGCTCTGTAAGGGGGACGGCGGCGCGGCTCCGGGACCGAACACCAAGGCTGGGCCTGCGGTCGATCCCTCTGGAGCTAATGGTGTCCAGTAGCCTAAGAAGCCCAAGCTGGCTGCAAGCAGGCAGGTTCGCTTCTTCTCCCCTTAGTCCCTCGCTGCAGTGAGCCTGTTGCCAGCAGGTCTCACTGAAAATAAAAAACCTAATTCTATACTTTCTTTCTAGAAGCTCAGGAGAGCCCCTAGTGTGCATCCAACCTCGGCCGGGCACAAAATCTAACTGAGGCTTGGAGGAGGGTCATGGTGGGAGGAGCCAGTGCACACCAGGTGACCTAAAGCTTTCTTTAGTTGTGCCCAGTCTCCTGCGGAGCCGCTATTCCCCATGGTCCTTACGGAGTTCCCAGCATCCACTAGGACGTCAGAGAAACCGGAATTGCAGCATATTTCATATTACAATATTTGGAAGCAAAACTGTACCAAATGGGAAGCTCATGCAAAGAAAGGAATTTTGGTGGGCTACAACTAGCACCAGAAAGGATGCAGAATTAAAGACTTTAGGAAGATTAAGAGTTGGTTGGTTATTTAATTTGATCAGAGATACATTCTATCTCAGTGCCTAATGCTGGGTACAAAATGGGCGATATATCAGCACATCTGGCTGTGTGTACACGTGGTCCGCCAACCACTCGTACTGACATCACAGCTGAGCCGGCAAATTCAAATGCCCGCCCAGATGTGATGTGAGGAAGACGCATCGAGTGGCTGATCGGTAAGTGTATATGCTTGTCAGAATCAGCCGCTCTGTCTGGTGGCATGGTGCTGTGGTGTGTACCCAACTAAAGGGTATTATACTGGAAGTTGCTACATTTATTTCATCACTATTTTCTCCTGTGATGCCACCAGTTTTGGTTGCTACTCTGTATCCTTTTTTGTTGGCATACATGTGTGTGGTTCTACACCAATCAGTAACGCTAACTCTGTGCAATAGTACAGAATGCAGCTATGAAGAATTTCAGAAAAAATAATAAAAGACTTGAAAAATATAGTACTGAGGGCAATCACAGCAACTTTCCTAGTCTGGCATATTATGCACAAATTGAAATACATTTTGGGTGTTGATAATAAGAAGGGTGTGAAAGGTAAATGTCACAAAATAAAACAAAAACTCTCAGCAAAAATCTACTGATCTGGGCACCGTGTGGAAAATAAGCAGAGCAGATGTTTCGCTGTTGTCTCCATAGATCTCCAGTCTTGAATTCCTCTCCAGATGCTTGTATATGACATGAAACAATATTTATTTTAAGCTCTTTAGCAATACATTGAAACTCTCTAAGTGATCACTGACTTTGGCCGATATGCTATTAGCAACGGTGAGTTACCGCATGGTAATAACGGGCTTTATAGCCGGATAACGCTATCAGACTATCCTATTAGAGCCCGTTTTTACCGTGTAGTAACTCACCCGTTATCGGCCGGTAACACATGGTATCCGTGATAACATTGCGGACCCATGTGTTTGGGTCCGATGATGGGATATCCTGGGTCTGGTTATCGGGGATTCTGCTTTGCGTGCCTGATTCTCCTTTAGCGGCGGTAACTTATCTCAGCTAATAGGATATTGGCCTTTGCTGTATGAATGTCCAAATTACTATATTTGCTTTGCTTTTGTTTTAGGCATTGAGATAAAATAGCATAAACAATAAAATAAACAAACTTGTTTTTACTTTTACAGTGTCTAATGTTTCCTGAACCCAAATCTAAAACTGTAATTTTGCTTCCAAGAAAATATTGGGTTAAAATGGAGAGAATTCGGTAAAGGGCGAGCAGTTGTCTTATATAGTTACATAGTAGCATAGTTTCTGAGGTTGAAAAAAGACAATTTGTCCATCGAGTTCAACCTGTTAGTGGTCTCCTATACTGAAATATTTTTAAGACTAATTTTAACTTTGGTGAATGTTTAGCCATAAACTAATATACTCCATTTTTTATTACTATAGTACATATTTCTCTTACGTACTAGAGGATGCTGGGGTCCATATTAGTACCATGGGGTATAGACGGGTCCACCAGGAGCCATTGGCACTTTAAGAGTTTAATAGTGTGGGCTGGCTCCTCCCACTATGCCCCTCCTACCAGACTCAGTTTAGAAAATGTGCCCGTAGGAGCCGGTCACAGCTAGGGGAGGTCTACAGAGCTTTCTTAGAAAAAGTTTATTGGGTTAATATGGAGAGAATTTGGTAAAGGGCGAGCAATTGTCTTATATAGTAACCTAGTAGCATAGTTTCCGAGGTTGAAAAAAGACAATTTGTCCATCGAGTTCAACCTGTTAGTGGTCTGTCACGATCTGGGTTATTGGGCATGATTATTTACCTTCCAAGTGTCTCCTGAGACTGGCCCAGCGTTCCAAAACGGGATTCCATCTGCACTGTCTGCGTGCAGCGTGCTGTATATCTTTACCTCAAGTCTCTTCCCTGCGATACTGCAGCGCTGTCATGGCAGCCTTACCGTTTAGTTGCACTGTTTTAAAGAATGGCGTCTCCTGCCCTCCGCGGCCTTCGTTGCTATTACTGCTGTTTACCACATGGAATATACAAACAGACTTTCCCTCCAAATACAAACATGGGCGCAGCCATGTTTTTCCTCATCACATGTCATTTCACAACCTATCCGCTGCACTCTGGACTCTGCTTAATTATCTAGCCAATGCCTGCTTCCCAGCTGGTATAAATATCCTGCTCCTGGGCTGGATAATAGTCAGTGCTTTGGTTGTCTAACCTATACACATGTCTCTCTCGCTTGTGGATTCTACTGCTTGTTTCTCCAGGTATTCCAGCTCCACTAAGAGACCCGTGCCTGTTTTCATCCTGCGGTGCAGCCTGACTTCTGCAGTGTTCCAGCATTGCTCCTGATTACTCTCCACGATCAGAAACCGGCTTCCTGCTTCCAGCATTGGTCCTGCTTCGCTTCCAGCCTCCAGCGGTTTCCTGGTATCGTTTTCAACTCCTCCTTTCTGCAGCACCGCTCTCCATACTCCACATCGTACTTACCTCGGCCTACCAGCTCCTGAGTCGCTGTTATTCTGCTAGCGGTGCTCCACAGTGTCTTCAGTTTATTTCAACATCATCAGCGGTATTCCTATATTGCCTACATCAGTAACCATTCTACCATTGAACCACAGCGTCCATCGATGCTCACCATCGGACTCTAAATCTACAGTGGTGAGTTCTGCACACCTTTCATTCATACTGGTTCCATCTGGCACTCTCTGGAATTACCAAGTACCATCTACTTCTGTGCATCTGTGTTGCTCCAGCTTCTGTACACCATCTGCTGGGCAGTACCAGTTCATACCTCTCCTCAGCGGTTAGCTGTGGCATATGGACTTACCATCTCCAGTTCTGGCAAGGACTCTGTAATATTCTGTTATGCAAACCACAGCACTAATTACCCTGCGCTTCTGGGAACTATACTGTAATTTACCACTGCACATCTTCTGTGACGTTTTGCATATTCAAGGAGTCTTAAGCTGTGTGTTCAATACAACTGACTTTACCTTTTACAACTTCGTTGTCATGGTCACGCCTTCAGGCAACTGATACTAGAGCTCCTGTATGTCTAGGAACCCAATACTACCTCCCTGGTTCACCTACACGTCAGCCCCTACATCTGAGGCTTCCCCAGGTCAGCCTCAGCCCTCAGTTGTGACATTATCTCCCATACTGAAATATTTTTAAGACTAATTTTAACTTTGGTTAATGTTTAGCCGTAAACTAAAATACTCCATTTTTTTTATTACTATAGTACATATTTATCCACCATAACCCTGTATAGCCTTATCTATTAGGAATTTATCAAGCCCATTCTTAAAAGTAATGACCGAGTCCGCCATCACTTCTCTCTCAGGCAGGGAATTCCATATACGTATTGTCCTTACTGTGAAGAAACCTTTCCGTCTCTGTGTGCGAAACCTCTTCTCCAACCTAAGCGGGTGTCCACGTGTCCTTTTTGATGATCTTACCAAAAACAAATCCCCTGCTAGCTCTGTGTATTGACCCCTTATATATTTGTAAATGTAAATAATGTCCCCTCTTAATCTCCTTTTTTCCAGTGTAAACATGCCTAGCCTAGCAAGCCTTTCCTCGTATTCTAGAGTCTGCATACCCTTTATCAATTTGGTCACCCGTCTCTGAACCTTTTCTAGTCCCAGGATATCCTTTTTGTAGTATGGTGCCCATAATTGTACACAGTATCTGAGATGTGGCCTCACTGGTGATTTATATAATGGGAGTATAACACTCTCATCCCTTGCATCAATTCCCCGCTTAATGCATGCTAATACCTTGTTAGCCTTTTTTGCTGCATTCCTACTTTGGGTACTACTGTTAAGTTTGTTTTCTATGTGAACACCTTAACCTTTTTCCAATACAGATTTCCCTAGTTTCTCCTTATTTAGTATGTAGGTAGTGTTGTTCTTCTTGCTACCGAAGTGCATTATCTTACGTTTGTCTATATAGAGCCTCGTTCTCCATTTTGACGCCCATGCTTCCAGTTTAAATAAGTCATTCTGAAGAGACTCAGCATCCTCCACCGAATTTATAACTTTACACAATTTGGTATTGTCTGCAAAAATTGACACTATGCTCTCTAGACCTGCTTCTAGATCATTTATGAAAATGTTGAACAATAGTGGTGCAAGTACAGACCCCCGTGGCACACCACTGAGTACCTCCGTCCATTCTGAAAAGTTTCATTTACCACCACTCGCTGCTCCTTTTTATACAACCAATTACTCACCCAAGTGCATAATGTGTTCCCTAGCCCAATTTCTCTTAAATTGTAGATTAGTCTCATGTGAGGCACTGTATCGAAAGCTTTAGCAAAGTCTAAAAATATTACATCCACCTCTTTACCCTGAGCTAGGTTTGCACTAACCGTTTCATAAAAGCCTATTAAGTTAGTTTGACATGATCTATCCTTCACATATCCATGTTGGTTCCTATTAATAGCCTTATTGGTTTCAAGGAACTCCTGTATTCTGGCCCTCATTCCGAGTTGTTCGCTCGCAAGCGGATTTTAGCAGATTTGCTCATGCTAAGCCGCCGCCTACAGGGAGTGAATCTTAGCATCTTAAAAATGCGAACGATGTATTCGCAATATTGCGATTACACACCTCGTAGCAGTTTCTGAGTAGCTCCAGACTTACTCGGCATCTGCGATCAGTTCAGTGCTTGTCGTCCCTGGTTTGACGTCACAAACACACCCAGCGTTCGCCCAGACACTCCTCCGTTTCTCCGGCCACTCCTGCATTTTTTCCGGAAACGGTAGCGTTTTTTCCCACACGCCCATAAAACGGCCTGTTTCCGCCCAGTAAGACCCATTTCCTGTCAATCACATTACGATCGCCAGAACGATGAAAAAGCCGTGAGTAAAATTCCTAAGTGCATAGCAATTTTACTTGGCGCAGTCGCAGTGCGGACATTGCGCATGCGCATTAAGCGGAAAATCGCTGCGATGCGAAGATTTTTACCGAGCGAACAACTCGGAATGAGGGCCTCTATTCCTTAAAATACCTTCCAGTACTTTCCCCACTATAGATGTAGGACTTACTGGGCTATAATTACCCGGTTCAGATTTACTTCCATTTTTTAAATATTGGCACTACTTCCGCTATACGCCAGTCTTTAGGAACCATGCCTGATGTAAGTGAGTCAATGAAAATCAAATATAGGGGTCTTGCTAATGTATATGTTCTGAAAGGTGGGAATTTAGTAATGCAAAAGAACTCCTTTCCTAAATCATCAGTTGTTGTTGTTTTTTACATTGATTTACAGTATTTGAGAAAAAAAATCAGTTCACAGAGGTAGCAACGTTCAGTTCCCCAGCAACACTGGCCTACCGTGATAAAAGTAGCCTTACCATACCAGTTAGGTGTCAACGAGCGCATGTGTGACCTGGCTTATTTCGTGTTTCCTGTTCCAAATTCAACAAAACAAAGTTTGTTAAAAAGAGAAACAAAGTTACAAATTGGAATAAATAATGAAAAATAGTGATCAGAGATCCATGATAAATATGTTTTCCTAAACCTTAGAGAAGCTTATCAGAATGTCGCTGATGAAAGATACCTTTTCTGATAGTATGTGATAATCTATACCCGGGGCTTGGGGGTGTGTAGGGGGATTTAATAAATAGGCAAAGGATTATATAATTTAGGGGGCTATTCAGAGATGGACGCAGATCTTGCTTCCGCAGCAATATCTGCGTCCATCTACTCACGTGCTGGGGGCCGCCCAGCACAGGGCAAGGCCGCCCAGCATGTATATTGCTCCGCCCTATGATGTGTTTGCAATTTAATTGCAAATGCATCGATTAGAGGATGACCCCTGCCTGCGCAGCCATGCTGCGCTGACAGGTGGTCCGACGCCATATTCTTCATGGAGCGGCTGCGTGTGACATTATGACCCTTAGGCCATTTTGAGGAGAATTCAGTTGGGAGCGAAGTAAAAAACTTTGCTTACCTCATGCCCAAATTTGGATTACGCGCTCTCAATACCCATGATATCCAATAAAAAAAGTGATTGCAGTGTTTTCAGCGGCGTGTGAAAAAATAAAAAATATAACATTCTTACCTATCTAGTGCTCTTCGGTGGTCTCCTGGGCTACAGGTGGTCTCCCCTCCATCTTTCCACTGGTATGGGGGCTACTTGAAGTCCTGGCTGCTGCTGGGAGGTTCCAGGGCTGCTGGGAGGAGCAAGGGCTGCTGGTTGATGTAGTTCTCTTAGCAGCTGTCACTGAAGGGGGGAAGGTCACACACACACACACACACACACACACACACACACTGGGGGGGGGGTGTCACTCACATACATACACACACTCATGCACACTTACACACACATACACACACTTGAAAAACACTCCACATATACTACATACTCACCGCTGCTACAGGGGGCCGGCTCCCGGCACTGGAAGAAAACCCCGCTTCAGAAGGTGAGTAATTACTAATTAACCCAATTGCTTAATTAGTCCTCAGGTGGAGTGCCGCAGAGGTTCCAGAGCAAGTACCGTAGATTTTTACTAAAAATAACGATTTTAAGGAAAAATCATTCTTACTCTAGATGTGCGAGAAAAAAGACGCAGTGATTTCTATAGGAATCACCACGTCCCATTTTCTATCCTGTAATTGAATACCAAAACCCTGCGGCTGCGGGAAAATCCCAGCGCTGTTGGCTTTTTTTAAATTTCCACCCGCAATTGGACTCCCTTTGTTTTTGATAAATAGACCTCTTTTGCTTACACCAACACCGGCAGGAATCCTGCTATTGCAATTTCAGCTGAGTAAACAGCACTCCGAAGATAGAGAATCTGCTCAAATAGATGCTAGTTAGAATCACTCTGCCAGAAAATGGATTTACTGTATAGCTAATTACTGAATAAGAGAGGGGTTGTATGCCAAATATACCCTTAGGTATCTATTTAGATGGGTGGTGGAAAGATATTTCTTCAAGAAATTGCAGACACTTACTGGCCTAGTTCTGGAGCATGAAATATGTCTCATCCTCTCAGTGCATGGGTTGATGAGCTCTCATGCCTTTGCCATAATCTCCTGTGCTAATTGCTCTGAGCCTCACACAAGTTATTCCTTCTGCTACACATAAAAGTGGTCACACTCTTGTAGTTGTCTTCCAGATTGGATAAGAAGGTCCTGACCGAAAATTAAATCCAGTTATGTGGTCAGACCACCACTCAATTTGGTTCTCAGTTGCAACCTTTCACAATAGAACGTTACCCATGGAGTTGACCAAGTATAGTCCTAGGAGAGGTGTGACTCCCCAGGCTCTTGTAGAAAATCTGGATTAGTCTGCGATATTGGGTGCCTGTGAAGACCCTTGTTCCCTTGTCTGTTACTATAATGGGTGTAGTACGGGTGACCGGCGGTCTCCTGACCGCCGGTCACCTTACCGACGCCGGGATCCCGGCAGCATACCGATGCCGGGATCCCGGCGGGGAGGGGCGAGTGCAGCAAGCCCCTTGCGGGCTCGCTGCGCTCGCCACGCTGCAGGCTCGGTGGCGACCTGCGGTCGCCACGGGTTCTGTTCCCACTCTATGGGTGTCGCGGACACCCACGAGTGGAAATAGTCCCTGTTGGTCGGCATGCCGACCATCGGGATAGTGAGCCGTCGGGCTCACGGAGGAGGTCTTGTGACTGTCGGTCAGCCGACCGGCGGTCACATGACTTCCACCCACTATAATAGGTATGTGACAGCTGCAATAGATATCGCTCCAGTGTGCATACAACCCTGCATACCACACTGTCAGGCTCCTTGGTTTGACAACAGAGGAAAAGGCAAAAGGGATGCAGGAAAAATAACCTAAAACTAATCAAGCATTGTGAACACCAATGCACAATCAACCAAACAAAAACAGAGTTCCTGTCATGTGAGATCACCCAGTCAAACCCCCTCCCAGTCAAGATGCAGTTAGTTTGCAAGCTTCTTTGCAGATAAAATATATTTCATACAGACTGGAATCCCAACCGTGCCAACAAAAGATTGCTAAATTTCCAAGATTGTGCATGTAAGGCACCTGTCTTCATGGGCCAGCTTTGACACAATGGATGTAGAAGACATTGCTGAAAATACTGAAATGTTACATCCCACCACCTGCAACCCTGATCCTGCTACAACCAAGTTTCTAAAAGGTAAAATGGACATACTTGGCCATGTATATGCAAAAATAGTACAATACGCATTACAGACAGGATTTTATCTTGAACCACTAAAGGAAGCAATTGTTAGACCTCTTCTTAAAAAATCTAATTTAGATCCCATCTGCATGACTAAATAAAGACCGGTATCAAACCTTCCTTTTCTAAGAAAAGTTAATGAGAAAGTGCTCAACCTGAAACCGGTCTGCCGACCACTGATCTTTATGACCCATTGCAGTCAGGATTCAGGAGAAGGTATAGCACTGACACAGTCCTGCTTTTTGCAGTATACATGTTGCCACTGGGTGAAATAACATTATGGCCTGGTCTACCACTGCTATGCAGATGATACACAGCTACTGTATCTGTCTTTTGCTCCAGGTACTGAAATCCTAATACCAACCCTAAATGGCTAACTAGCTGATATCATGGAATGGATGAGTGCCACTTGTCTGCAACTGAATACTGATAAAACAGAGTTCCTTGTGAGAGGAGCTCAGCATCAATGAACAAGACTGCAGCATAGACAACCAATTGAACTTACACTTGGGGATTCATAATTGCAAAATACTGATCATGTTTGGAAACTTGGTGTTATCCTGGATGGTGGCTTGACACTTAATCATCCGGTATCAGCAACAATCAAAGCCTCGTTCTATCATCTGAGGAACATAGCCAGAATCAAGCACTTAATTCCCTCAGGAGATCTGCCTAAAGTATTTAATGCATTTGTATAATTACGCCTAGACTGCTGCAAGAGGTTTATGTGGAAGTAGAGCGGATAGGGGCGTGGAATCTGTGACATCAGCATTGGTCTCCATTAGTTCAAAAACCAAGTACTGGTATGCTCCATAGCTTATCACTCAGCTGAACCTTGTCTTTCAATACAATTTAAAGATAAATACAATACAGTAGCATTGTAATTGTAGATTTTATTACAGTGTTTGCAGTGATGTATCCATACTGGATTCAGGGTGTGCAGTGCACACACACGCCCCCGAGTTAAGGAAGACCACACTGCACACCCTGCATCCCAGAACGAGACCCAAGTGACCATTATTCCTGGGATATCTTGGTCTCTGCAGTTCCATATTTACAGGGAGTTCCTGTGGAGGGCACCGGAAAGTATTACGGATGTGCTGCCCCTACTCTTGGAGATATATATATATAAAACGTGTGTGTGTGTATAACAAAAAACACAGACTGCACATACTGTACATTCCGCACACAAACATATATTACACACCACACACATACATTTAAACAAACATGTACAGTGTACTGCACACATACCCAGGTGTTGCAGAGGTGAGACACTGTCAGTGCCAGCCACGGAACAGCTACTGGAATTGTGAGCACACATTATGGAGTTGCCTTGCTGTGCATGTGCAGCAGCTCCCAGTCGCCGCAGCACCCTGCAGTGGTAGCTGCGGTCGCGTTTATTCTTGAAACGGAGACACAGCTGTCTCGGTCTCTAAAACAAGGTATTAGGTCCATCGGGGGGGGGGGGGGGTTTCTGGGTAACCAGAACCCCACCCGCACGCGCACTACTGATGGCCTATACTTAACCTAAATTACAGCGGAAGCGTCATGTACACCCGCCTATGCATCGACAGATCCGTAGCACTGCGGTGTCCCAAAAGAGAAAAGTTTTTTAATACATTAAATGGACGGACTTCATCCACAGCTGCATGTACTGTGCATGCACTGCCCCCAAGCAGTGGCATCACTAGAGGTGTGTGGTCTGCACTGAGTGACACCATCTGAGGGGGTGACAGCAAAATAGCAGAGCTGCTCTGCTATGCTGGTGTCAGCCCCTTGGATAGTGTCAACGAACAGCGCCAACATTTTTTTTCTTGTGCCGGGTCTCGGAGGGAGGCTAAGGAGTATATTCAATGCTTGTCGGATCCTTTCTACTTAATAATCTGGGATCATCCCAGGTGCCCTGTTCTTAATCTGATACTGTAGATGGCTGAACCTGTTTTTTTTATTAAAGTCATTAGTTATGCAATGTTTGTTGCCATACTTGTGAGTCTAATAACTATAAACCAAGACATATTAGAGCCAGGAATGCAACTAATTCCCTATGAAGCTTAGAAAGATGAGTCTGAGGCTGAGTGTTTTAGTACTTAGATCATATACTGTATAAGTGAAGTACAGAAATACAGTATATGTAGGCCTTCCAATAACAATGCAAGATTCTTTGTTTTGTTAAAGACATACACGAGGACAGTGTATGCAGACGGGAAAGGTGGATGAGACAGACACAGAATGTTCAGCAGTTATACAACCAGAGTCAGTTTCATATTATTACTAGCTGATGTACCTGGTGTTGCCTGGGTTTAAGTGTTCAAGTACTTAAATTATTGAGTTGGATTTAACTGTCAACATTTTAAAAAGTAATTAGCAGTTTAGCAGCTCTTCCAACACACCCATGAGGTGGCTGCCTAATGTCGTTTTTTTTTTACTTGGGGTGTCGCCAGTAGCCCTAATCCCCAGCTCTCAAAGTGCATCCTCAGCCGAGGATGCGGCAAGCAGCACATCTCCAGGATGGTAGCCGGAGCAGGTGGCAGAGCTGTGCATCTCCAGAGATTTAGCAGAGGTTGAGGCAGGCGCAGGCGGCAGGATCTGCTTCCATTGGCACATTATGATACGTTTCACCCCATTTAGGGCAGACAAATTGAATGTCATCAAAAATGCTTTGGTCCGTGGCAGCAATTGGCTCTTTAGATGGTTCACTACTGGACAAAGAAATTTGATGTTTTTGGTCTATATCCTTGGAGTCCTTGTGCGGTTTTACTGGGGATGCGGCTTTTCCAGTTTCTATCTCCTCCCAGTTAATTGAAGAGAAGAAGCGGTGTTCTCGTACATTGCCATTTACCCCGAGCCGGTGGAATTGGTCCTTGCACAGGAGTTTGGATATAAAGTCCTTTGTTGCACGATCAGTAAACCACGGATATGTTGGGTTTTTCATAATGATCTTTGTTCTTAACTCTACCCGATTCTTTCCCATAAAAGGGTATTTTCGTAGGGTGAGTAAATATAGCATAACACCGAATGCAAACCAGTCTACAGCTGCACTGTATGATTGGCGATATAAAAGTTCTGGAGCCATATAGGCAGGTGTCCCACCAAGTACTGTGGCATTGGTTTTTCCATACGCATTCAATAGAGAAAGACCAAAGTCTGTAATCTTTACATGTCCTTCTGTGGTCAGCAACACATTTCCCAATTTTAGGTCTCTGTGTATTATTCCTCTTGAATGCATGAACTGCAAGCCACAGACCATTTCCGCTGCTATAAACTTTATTGTGGTTAGGTTCAGCAAGTTCTCTTTCCAAAAATGGTGTAGGTCTCCTCCCCCAGCCAGTTCCATTACACAGTATAGATAGTTCTCTGTGTGGAAGGCTGCATTTCCATGGATTAGAAAATTGCTTTCATGTGCCAACTGAAGGACCCGACACTCGACCAAAATGTCCTCATGTGTTATTAATGAGCTCTTCTTTAAGGTTTTAAGTAATGCTCTCTTCTTTAAGATCTTAACTGCCACTCTTTCTTTACGAATAGCATCTGTCGCAAGCATCACTTTGCCAAAACCTCCCTTTCCAAGTAGCGAATGGAAAGTAAATTTTGCCACTGTTAAGGGGACCGTTTCTGTGCTGTTGTATCTGGTGGGCATTGCTGTATGGCCTGACCAATGGCTGCATCCTTCCCCTGGATCTTGAGCCATGTCCATGTTTCTCCTGTGCCAAAATCTGGGGAATCTGCTACATAAGTTTAGGAACTGATCTTTTCTCTTTTTCAGAAATCCAGAAAATCGGTCCCAGCCTTTCTGTATACGTGCAACCCATGCATTTCGTCTCACCTCTCTCTTGGCACCCTGCTTTTTTGATCTTTTGCGCTGTTTCCTTCTTTTCTGTACGTGCTTGCCTTTGTATCTAGGTGTTCTCTCTTTAGCTTTCTTTCTCCTATTAGTTCTCATCTTATCCAAAGAAAAGAATAGGACGTTCAGAGAAAAAACAAACTAGCAATATCACAAGATGTGTCTGCTGTTTGGAGTCAATAGACAAAGAGATTCAGGGTCTTCAGCAGCTGTATAAGTAGCTGCAGAATGTCAGCAGTGTCTGTGATGTCATTGTGATGTCACCTCAGTGCAGCTGAGCTCAGTAATTGTGATGTCACAATAGTGCAGCTGAGCTTAACCATAAAGGTCACCTATATTATGGCAATTGATGTATACAAAAGTTATAGAGAAGGCATGGTTAAGGGTAAAAAATGTTTAAAAAACAAAACAGTTTTTTTTATTAAACCAGGTTTGTTTTTTTAAGTTAATGTTGTAATGAAAAAAAAGATTGAATCATGTATTAGAAACTTTGAACAATCATGTTTTAGTACTTTCTACCATCAATAATGTTGTTAGGCTTTGATTTGATTTATTTTACATCTTTCAGTAAAATTATTTTTATTTTTTTTGCCAACATGTTATTAATTCAGTTGAAGATATAACTGCCACTGTTGCGCGCACGCACACACACGCGCACACACACGCGCACACACACGCACACACACAGCCCCGCAACGATAGGGCCGCGCAACGCTGTTGCTGGTTCTAGATTAAGCCTGCATGCAGGCTCAATCTAACAGGTCGCTCACTTCAGCACTGTGCAGTGAGCGCCCCCCTCGCTCAGCATACATCGCGCTGTGCTGTGCGGGGGGAGAGATTTGTGCTGAGTGATCAGTGATAGATCGCTCAGCACACATGACTTTAGAGTGTACCCCCTTACCAGTTCTACTGAGTAGCAGTCGGAAATTCCATGTGATCAGCCACCTGTATTCTGAAGTATCTATGTGACCTCATGGCCTCCCCTCATGAGAGCAGCAGTCATATCATCACCATATGTATCATCCCCTACATTGGTGCAGGAGATCTGAATGAAATTAGACTTATATCTCTGCGTACACTTACCTCACAATAGTCCACAGGACACTTTTACTATATGTGAATGACCCGTTGACACCCAGTGATGCCCATTCAGCCCCATGTGAGAAACAGCCAAAACGCAGACAACTCAGACCCACTAGTAATTGTGCTAAGTGTCTTATGCAGGCTGCAACACTCTTTGCTAACAATTGCAAGATCTGTACATGTTTGGAATTGCATGCAAATCTGTATCAGGCCCACAGTATTTAAAGACACTTTATACTCTGTCTCTCACACCTTTTTTCATGCACTTTATACAACACAGACTTTAAGACTTCTTTAGTTTGAATTTATACACATTTCTTGCTCTCACAGTTTATTAGTGTATATCAGTTGTAAATGTATTTATTAACAGATTCTTATATGGCGCAGCTATAGGAAATTATTGGTAACTAAAGGGTATTTTGTACATTCACACTTATGTCTCACTGTTACAGTAGCGTGAAGTAAATTGGTAATTCCGTGCTTACTTTGTGCTACTTTATTACTTTAATTATATTTTTGTAATATCAAATATTGGGCCTAATTCAGATCTGATCGCTGGGCTGCGTTTTTTGCTGTCCTGCGATCAGATAGTAGCCTCCTACCGGGGGAGTGTATCTTCGCTGTGCAATTGTGCATTCCTATGTGTAGCAGAGCTGCTAAAAATCAGTTTGTGCAGTCTCTGTGCAGCCCAGGACTTACTCTTCCAGTGCGATTGAATCCTGCTGACCGGAGCAGGAGCTGACGTCAGACACACTCCCTCAAAACGCTTGGACACGCCTGCATTTTTCCGGACACTTCCTGTAGACTGTCAGTTGCCACCCACAAATGGCCTCTTCCTGTCAATCACCTTGCGTACCCCTGTGAGAATGGATCTATCGCACCATCCCGTCGCTGACCGGTGATGCCCATTGTAGCTATCCAACACGCCTGCGCATTGCGGTGCATACGCATGCACAGTTTTGATCTGATCGCCCACTGTGCGAAAACGCACAGCAGCGATCAGATCTGAATTACCTCCATTGTTAGCATCTTTGGTACTGATTTTTCCCCCCTAAGAGTTAATAAGGGTGAGTTTTATACTGTACTAGCTGTTCTATCCATTCTTCGCACGGAAGTTTCTGATGTTCACAGTTGTACATATAAATGAATGTTAAAAAGTTGTTAAACGATAGAGATGTAAATTTGAGAAGTCTTAACGTAAATAAATATTATGTATTCTGGACACTGTGTGGGTATGGGGGTGTGTGTATGCTGGGCACAGTATGGGGAGGTGTCTGCTGGGCATTGTATGGGTATGGGGTTGTATGCTGGACACTGTGTGTTTGGGGCAGTGCCGTAACTAGAGATTTTAGCACTGTGTGCAAGAAAGAGCATCAGCGCCCCACCCCCCATATATAAACTAGGGCCAGTGCGTGTGCCAAAAATATAGGGGAGTGGCTTCATGGGGAAGGGGCGTGGCCACAACATAGTACCAATTCATATTACGCCGCACAGTAGTCTCCGTTATTCACATTACACCACACAGTAATGCCACTTATACACATTACACCAGGTAGAGTCCCTTATAAACATTATGCCAGGTAGAGCCCCCTTTCACACATTACACCAGGTACAGCCCCCTTTTAAACATTACTCCAGGTAGAGCCCTTTTTACACATTGTGCCAGGTAGAGCCCCCTTTTACTCATTGCGCCAGGTAGAGTCCCCTTTTACACCTTAGGCAAGGCAGAGTTGCCTCCTGTTCCAGCCCACTTTAATCCCTGATCAGACCACACTCATGCTCTGATCCTGGACACAGAGAGGGGCAAGTCTAAAGCTGAGTACTCACTACAGCCAATACGTAAATTGCAAGCCCGTCGGCAGTCGTGTACCAGATATGTCTGTGAACGACATCATTCACAGACATATCGCATCGACCCTGCAGCAAAGCCAATGCCCAATATAACCACAGATATATCGATGTATCTGGCTGTGTGTACAGACTTGCTGCAGGGACCGCCGGTGACTGACATCTCAACTGGTAGGGCACATTTAAATGCCCGGCCAGTCGTGACATCAGGCACAACACATCGGGCGGACGATTGGTAAGTGTGTATGCACTTACCAATCATTAGACACAAAGTCAGAGAGACACTTGGGGGAGAGAGAGATGTGGATAAGACAGAGACATGGAGGAGAAAGCGAGAGATGAGACATGGAGGAGAGTAAGAGATTAGGTGTGACGACACTTCTCATAACCATACACTTGGTTTCATAGTCATCATCATCATCTGTGCACATTTGCACCTGCCCTATCATTGGTACATGAGATTGGTTACACCCACCTCTTTGTGCGCACTACTCAGCATAGCCCACAATTCTCTCTACATGACAACTAGTTGATTATTAGTGTATATACTGTACACTCTATAAAGAGATTATTTTCTCTAACGTCCTAGTGGATGCTGGGGACTCCGAAAGGACCATGGGGAATAGCGCCTCCGCAGGAGACTGGGCACAAAGTAAAAGCTTTAGGACTAGCTGGTGTGCACTGGCTCCTCCCCCTATGACCCTCCTCCAAGCCTCAGTTAGATTTTGTGCCCGAACGAGAAGGGTGCAATCTAGGTGGCTCTCCTGAGCTGCTTAGAGTAAAAGTTTAAATAGGTTTTTTATTTTCAGTGAGACCTGCTGGCAACAGGCTCACTGCATCGAGGGACTTAGGGGAGAGAAACGAACTCACCTGCGTGCAGAGTGGATTGGGTTTCTTAGGCTACTGGACATTAGCTCCAGAGGGACGATCACAGGCCCAGCCATGGATGGGTCCCGGAGCCGCGCCGCCGGCCCCCTTACAGATGCTGAAGCAAGAAGAGGTCCATAAATCGGCGGCAGAAGACTTTCCTGTCTTCATAAGGTAGCGCACAGCACTGCAGCTGTGTGCCATTGCTCTCAGCACACTTCACACTCCGGTCACTGAGGGTGCAGGACGCTGGGGGGGGGCGTCCTGGGAAGCAATGAATTTACCTTAGTTGGCGAAAAATACATCACATATAGCTCCTGGGCTATATGGATGTATTTAACCCCTGCCAGTTTTCCAGAAAAAAGCGGGAGAAGAGCCCGCCGTGAAGGGCGGGGCCTATCTCCTCAGCACACAGCGCCATTTTTCCCACACAGCTCCGCTGGTAGGAAGGCTCCCAGAATCTCCCCTGCATCCTGCAACTACAGAAACAGGGTAAAAAAGAGAGGGGGGCACTTATTTGGCAAAATAACAGATATAAGCAGCTATAAGGGATAGACACTTATTGTAAGGTTGTCCCTATACATATATAGCGCTCTGGTGTGTGCTGGCAAACTCTCCCTCTGTCTCCCCAAAGGGCTAAGTGGGTCCTGTCCTCTATCAGAGCATTCCCTGTGTGTGTGCTGGGTGTCGGTACGTGTGTGTCGACATGTATGAGGAGGAAAATGATGTGGAGGCGGAGCAATTGCCTATAATGGTGATGTCACCCCCTAGGGAGTCGACACCTGAATGGATGGCCATAATTAAGGAATTACGTGACAGTGTCGGCACGTTACAGAAAACTGTTGACGACATGAGACAGCCGGCAGCTCAGTTAGTGCCTGTCCAGGCGTCTCAAACACCGTCAGGGGCTATTAAACGCCCGTTACCTCAGTGGGTCGACACGGACCCAGACACAGACACTGACTCCAGTGTCGACGGTGAAGAAACAAACGTATTTTCCAGTAGGGCCACACGTTACATGATCACGGCAATGAAGGAGGTTTTGCACATCTCTGATACTGCAAGTACCACAAAAAGGGGTATTATGTGGGGTGTGAAAAAACTACCCGTAGTTTTTCTGAATCAGATGAATTGAATGAAGTGTGTGATGAAGCGTGGGTTACCCCCGACAGAAAACTGCTAATTTCTAAAAAATTATTGGCACTATATCCCTTCCCACCAGAGGTTAGGGCTCGTTGGGAAACACCCCCTAGGGTGGATAAGGCGCTCACACGCTTATCAAAACAAGTGGCGTTACCGTCTCCAGAAACGGCCGCCCTTAAGGAGCCAGCAGATAGGAGGCTGGAAAATATCCTTAAAAGTATATACACACATACTGGTGTTATACTGCGACCAGCAATCGCCTCAGCCTGGATGTGCAGTGCTGGGGTGGCTTGGTCGGATTCCCTGACTGAAAATATTGTTACCCTGGACAGGGACAATATATTATTGACTATAGAGCATTTAAAGGATGCATTCCTATATATGCGAGATGCACAGAGAGACATTTGCACTCTGGCATCAAGAGTAAGTGCGATGTCCATTTCTGCCAGAAGAGGATTATGGACGCGACAGTGGTCAGGGGATGCGGATTCCAAACGGCATATGGAAGTATTGCCGTATAAAGGGGAGGAGTTATTTGGGGGCGGTCTATCGGACCTGGTGGCCACGGCAACGGCTGGGAAATCCACCTTTTTACCCCAAGTCACCTCGCAGCAGAAAAAGATACCGCCTTTTCAGGCTCAGTCCTTTCGTCCCCATAAGGGCAAGCGGGCAAAAGGCCACTCATATCTGCCCCGGGGCAGAGGAAGGGGAAAAAGACTACAACAGACAGCTTCTTCCCATGACCAGAAGCCCTCCCCCGCTTCTGCCAAGTCCTCAGCATGACGCTGGGGCCTTACAAGCGGACTCAGGCACGGTGGTGGCCCGTCTTAAGAATTTCAGCGCGCAGTGGGCTCACTCGCAAGTGGACCCCTGGATCCTGCAGGTAGTATCTCAGGGGTACAAATTGGAATTCGAGACGTCTCCCCCTCGCCGGTTCTTGAAGTCTGCTTTACCAACGTCTACCCCCGACAGGGAGGCGGTATTGGAAGCCATTCACAAGCTGTATTCCCAGCAAGTGATAATCAAGGTACCCCTCCTACAACAGGGAAAGGGGTATTACTCCACGCTGTTTGTGGTACCGAAGCCGGACGGCTCGGTGAGACCCATTTTAAATCTGAAAACCTTGAACACTTACATAAAAAGGTTCAAGTTCAAGATGGAGTCACTCAGAGCAGTGATAGCGAACCTGGAAGAAGGGGACTACATGGTGTCTCTGGACATCAAGGATGCTTACCTCCATGTCCCAATTTGCCCTTCTCACCAAGGGTACCTCAGGTTTGTGGTACAGAACTGTCACTATCAGTTTCAGACGCTGCCGTTTGGATTGTCCACGGCACCCCGGGTCTTTACCAAGGTAATGGCCGAAATGATGATTCTTCTTCGAAGAAAAGGCGTCTTAATTATCCCTTACTTGGACGATCTCCTGATAAGGGCACGGTCCAGAGAACAGTTAGAGGTCGGAGTAGCACTATCGCAAATAGTACTACGACAGCACGGATGGATTCTAAATATTCCAAAATCGCAGCTGATTCCGACGACACGTCTGCTGTTCCTAGGGATGATTCTGGACACAGTACAGAAAAAGGTGTTTCTCCCGGAAGAGAAAGCCAGGGAGTTATCCGACCTAGTCAGGAAACTCCTAAGACCTGGCCAGGTGTCAGTGCATCAGTGCACAAGGGTCCTGGGAAAGATGGTGGCTTCTTACGAAGCGATTCCATTCGGCAGATTCCACGCAAGAACTTTTCAGTTGGATCTGCTAGACAAATGGTCCGGATCGCATCTTCAAATGCATCAGCGGATAACCCTGTCTCCAAGGACAAGGGTGTCTCTCCTGTGGTGGTTACAGAGTGCTCATCTCCTAGAGGGCCGCAGATTCGGCATTCAGGATTGGGTCCTGGTGACCACGGATGCCAGCCTGAGAGGCTGGGGAGCAGTCACACAGGGAAAAAATTTCCAGGGCTTGTGGTCAAGCATGGAAACGTCACTTCACATAAATATCCTGGAACTAAGGGCCATTTACAATGCCCTAAGTCAGACAAGGCCTCTGCTTCAGGGTCAGCCAGTATTGATCCAGTCGGACAACATCACGGCAGTCGCCCACGTAAACAGACAGGGCGGCACAAGAAGCAGGAGGGCAATGACGGAAGTGGCAAGGATTCTTCGCTGGGCGGAAAATCATGTGATAGCACTGTCAGCAGTGTTCATTCCGGGAGTGGACAACTGGGAAGCAGACTTCCTCAGCAGACACGATCTTCACCCGGGGGAGTGGGGACTTCACCCGGAAGTCTTCCACATGATTGTAAACCGTTGGGAAAAACCAAAGGTGGACATGATGGCGTCTCGCCTCAACAAAAAACTGGACAGATATTGTTCCAGGTCAAGGGACCCTCAGGCAATAGCTGTGGACGCTCTGGTAACACCGTGGGTGTACCGGTCAGTGTATGTGTTCCCTCCTCTTCCTCTCATACCAAAAGTACTGAGAATCATAAGAAGGAGAGGAGTAAAGACTATACTCGTGGCTCCGGATTGGCCAAGAAGATCTCACTTGGAAAGTGGTAATGCTGTTAGCCCTGGCTTCAGCCAGGCGTGTATCAGAATTGGCGGCTTTATCCTATAAAAGCCCTTACCTAATTTTTCATACGGACAGGGCAGAATTGAGCACTCGTCCTCAATTTCTCCCTAAGGTGGTTTCAGCATTTCACTTAAACCAACCTATCGTGGTGCCTGCGGCTACTAGGGACTTGGAGGATTCCAAGTTGCTGGACGTAGTCAGGGCCCTGAAAATATTTGTTTCCAGGACGGCTGGAGTCAGAAAATCTGACTCGCTGTTTATCCTGTATGCACCCAACAAGCTGGGTGCTCCTGCTTCTAAGCAGACGATTGCTCGTTGGATTTGTAGTACAATTCAGCTTGCACATTCTGTGGCAGGCCTGCCACAGCCAAAATCTATAAAAGCCCATTCCACACGGAAAGTGGGCTCATCTTGGGCGGCTGCCCGAGGGGTCTCGGCTTTACAACTTTGCCGAGCAGCTACTTGGTCAGGGGCAAACACGTTTGCTAAATTCTACAAATTTGATACCCTGGCTGAGGAGGACCTGGAGTTCTCTCATTCGGTGCTGCAGAGTCATCCGCACTCTCCCGCCCGTTTGGGAGCTTTGGTATAATCCCCATGGTCCTTTCGGAGTCCCCAGCATCCACTAGGACGTTAGAGAAAATAAGAATTTACTTACCGATAATTCTATTTCTCATAGTCCGTAGTGGATGCTGGGCGCCCATCCCAAGTGCGGATTGTCTGCAATACTGGTACATAGTTATTGTTACAAAAATCGGGTTATTGTTGTTGTGAGCCATCTTTTCAGAGGCTCCTTCTGTTATCATGCTGTTAACTGGGTTCAGATCACAGGTTGTACGGTGTGATTGGTGTGGCTGGTATGAGTCTTACCCGGGATTCAAAATCCTTCCTCATTGTGTACGCTCGTCCGGGCACAGTATCCTAACTGAGGCTTGGAGGAGGGTCATAGGGGGAGGAGCCAGTGCACACCAGCTAGTCCTAAAGCTTTTACTTTGTGCCCAGTCTCCTGCGGAGCCGCTATTCCCCATGGTCCTTTCGGAGTCCCCAGCATCCACTACGGACTATGAGAAATAGAATTATCGGTAAGTAAATTCTTATTTTATAGTTTATCGCTGTATATGTGTTATTGTATGCTTTTTATTAAATTGTTAAATTTTTACAATCATGGTGTCTATTAATGAGTGATCATATCCTAGAGCTGTGCGGCTTTGTTTTGCTTTTTGCTTTGGTTGGTTATTTAGATTTGATCAGAGGTGCACTCTATCTCAGTATGCTGGGTACAAAATGGGCGATATATCAGCACATCTGGCTGTGTGTACACGTGGTCCGCCAACCACTCGTACTGACATCACAGCTGAGCTGGCAAATTCAAATGCCCGCCCAGCTGTGATGTGAGGAAGACACATTGAGTGGCTGATTGGTAAGTGTATATGCTTGTCAGAATCAGCCACTCTGTCTGGTGGCATGGTGCTGTGGTGTGTACCCAACTAAAGGGTATTATACTGGAAGTCAGGGGTGTATCTACCTATTGGCCAGGATGGCACTTGCCAGGGGCGCCAGGCAAGGAGGGGGCGCCATCTATTGGCCAGGATGGCACTTGCCAGGGGCGCCAGGAAAGGAGGGGGCACCATCCGGCTGTGCCATCCATGGCCAGGGGGTAGAACCAAGTGGTACTGTTAGACTTGGTGACTGCCTGTTAGTACTGGCGCCAGTGTCTGGCAGCAGCGCACTGCACCTCACTTGTAATCAGACTCAACATAAACTACAGCTCCCAGCAGCCCTTGTTGCTGGGAGCTCCCAGCACCAAGGGCTGCTAGGAGCTGTAGTTTACTTTGAGTCTGATTGATCACTAGTGCTGAGCTGTGCCACTGGACACTGGCGCGGGCATTTGGCTAGGGAAGCACGGGGGTGGGACTACACAACACTCACTGCCGGGCAGACCAACAGCATGGAGGAGAGAGAGAGAGTACAATGAGCTACTAAAGTACATGCAGTCAGCGTACCCTGTCTGTAATGTGTATGTGTGTGTGTGTGTGTGTGTGTGTGTGTGTGTGTGTGTAGTCTGTCTGTATGTGTATCTGTGACTGAATTTATGTATGTGTGTGACTATGTATGAATGTATGTTTGTGTGTGTAGAAGTATCTGCTATATTTATGTGTGTTTTAGTGTGTGACTATGTATGTGAATAAGTGTGTAACTATGTACAGTAAGTATGTGACTGTATTTGTATATACTGCATGTGTGACTGGACTGTATATCATATGTACTGTATGTGTTTTGTTTGTGACTATGTATGTAAGTGTATATGTGTGTGCCTATGGGCAGGATCAGATATACTAATGGCAAATGTAGTTTGACCACATTCCCCATATAAAATTAGGAATATATTTATTAGCACTGGTCCACATTTCCATTTTCTATTTGCATTCCCCATATGCCCTTTATAGACTGTGTTTTCTATAGGGGTATGACTGTGTGGCGTAACGTAAATAAGAGACACTACTGTGCGTTGTAATGTGAGTAATGGACACTACTGTGCGGTGTAATGTGATACTGTGTGGCATAATTTGAATTGGAAGTACTGTTATGTGGCCATGCCCCTTCCCCACAAGGCCACATTCCTTTTTTGACACGCCTCCCTTATTTCAAATATGTGTATGTGTATATGTGTATGTGTGTGCGTTGGGGGGGCTGCCCCTGACTTTGCCAGGGGCGCTCGGACCCCTAGATACACCCCTGCTGGAAGTTGCTACATTTATTTCATCACTATTTTCTCCTGTGATGCCACCAGTTTTGGTTGCTACTCTGTATCCTTTTTTGTTTGCATACATGTGTGTGGTTCTACACCAATCAGTAACGCTAACTCTGTGCAATAGTACAGAATGCAGCTATGAAGAATTTCAGAAAAAATAGTAAAAGACTGGAAAAATACAGTACTGAGGGCAATCACAGTAACTTTTCTAGTCTGGCATATTATGCACAAATTGAAATAAATTTTGGGTGTTAATAATTAGAAGGGTGTGAAAGGTAAATGTCACAAAATAAAATAAAAACTCTCAGCAAAAATCTACTGATCTGGGCACCGTGTGGAAAATAAGCAGAGCAGATGTTTCGCTGTTGTCTCCATAGATCTCCAGTCTTGAATTCCTCTCCAGATTCTTGTATATGACATGAAACAATATTTATTTTAAGCTCTTTAGCAATACATTGAAACTCTCTAAGTCAGGGGTGGGGAACCTCCGGCCCGCGGGCCGTATAAGGCCCGCGAAGCAGTTTGCTCCGGCCCACCCTCTTCTGTCAGTGAGACACGCCGCCGCTCAGTCCGACGGCAGCGTGTCTCAGCTGTCAGGAGAGGGAGAAGAGCGTGGCTATGTTGGATGACGGCGGCGGCGTGTAGGACTTCAATCTAGTCGCCGCTTCGTGAGCCAATCAGAGCTTGCGGACCAGCAACCACACAGGAGCCGCGGCTGCCGGCCCGCGAGCTCTGATTGGCTCTCGCACCGGCGGCTAGTTTGAAGTCCTACACGCTGCCGCCGCCACCCGACATAGCCGCGCTCTCCTCCCTGTCAGCTAGCAGCGGCAGCGGTAAGCACGGGGGGGGGGGGGGCATCTGTATACCTGGCACTGTGGGGGCATCTGTATAGCTGGCACTGTGGGGGCATCTGTGTACCTGGCACTGTGGGGGCATCTGTGTACCTGGCACTGTGGGGGCATCTGTATAGTTGGCACTGTGGGGGCATCTGTGTACCTGGCACTGTGGGGGCATCTGTGTACCTGGCACTGTGGGGGCATCTGTGTACCTGGCACTGTGGGGGCATCTGTATAGTTGGCACTGTGGGGGCATCTGTGTACCTGGCACTGTGGGGGCATCTGTGTACCTGGCCCTGTGGGGACATCTGTATAGCTGGCACTGTGGGGGCATCTGTATACCAGGCACTGTGGGGGTATCTGTGTACCTGGCACTGTGGGGGCATCTGTATAGCTGCCACTGTGGGGGCATCTCTATAGCTGGCACTGTGGGGGGCATCTGTATACCTGGCACTGTGGGGGGCATATGTATACCTGGCACTGTGGGGGCATATGTATACCTGGCACTGTGGGGGCATATGTATACCTGGCACGGTTAGGGACATTTGTATACCTGGCACGGTGAAGGGCATTTGTATACCTGGCACGGTGGGGAGCATTTGTATACCTGGCACTGTGGGGGGCATCTGTATAGTTGGCACTGTGGGGGCATCTGTGTACCTGGCACTGTGGGGGCATCTGTGTACCTGGCACTGTGGGGACATCTGTATAGCTGGCACTGTGGGGGCATCTGTATACCAGGCACTGTGGGGGTATCTGTGTACCTGGCACTGTGGGGGCATCTGTATAGCTGCCACTGTGGGGGCATCTGTATAGCTGGCACTGTGGGGGCATCTGTATAGTTGGCACTGTGGGGGCATCTGTGTACCTGGCACTGTGGGGGCATCTGTGTACCTGGCACTGTGGGGACATCTGTATAGCTGGCACTGTGGGGGCATCTGTATACCAGGCACTGTGGGGGTATCTGTGTACCTGGCACTGTGGGGGCATCTGTATAGCTGCCACTGTGGGGGCATCTCTACAGCTGGCACTGTGGGGGGCATCTGTATACCTGGCGCTGTGGGGGGCATATGTATACCTGGCACTGTGGGGGCATATGTATACCTGGCACTGTGGGGGCATATGTATACCTGGCACGGTGAGGGACATTTGTATACCTGGCACGGTGAAGGGCATTTGTATACCTGGCACGGTGGGGAGCATTTGTATACCTGGCACTGTGGGGGGCATTTGTATACCTGGCACTGTGTGGGCATCTGTATACCTGTCACGGTGGGGGTCATATGTATACCTGGCTCGGTGGGGGGCATATGTATACCTGGCACGGTGAGGGGCATATGTATACCTGGCACGGTGATGGACATTTGTATACTTGGCACTGTGAGGGGCATTTGTATACCTGGCACTGTGGGGGCAATTGTGGATCTGGCACTGCACTATTGGGGGCATATGTGTATCACGTCCCATTTTAACTGGCCATACCCAATTTTATGGCGCGCCTCCGGCGCGCACACACAGTTCCTCTAAGGGGCAAGCCTACTGGGGGGCAGGATAATTTTTTTAAATTGAGAATTTTTGTATGGCCCCCGAAGGATATTATAAATATCCAAATGGCCCTCGCTAGAAAAAAGGTTCCCCACCCCTGCTCTAAGTGATCACTGACTTTGGTCGATATGCTGTTAGCAGCGGTGAGTTACCGCATGGTAATAACGGGCTTTTTAGCCCGATAATGCTATCAGGCTATCCTATTAGAGCCCGTTTTTACCGTGTAGTAACTCACCCGTTATCGGCTGGTAATACATGGGATCCGTGATAGTGATGAGCGGGTTCGGTTCCTCGGAATCCGACCCGCCCCCCCCGAACTTCACCCATTTTACACGGGTCCGAGGCATACTCGAATACTCCAGTATTGCTCAGTTAACCCGAGCGCGCCCGAACGTCATCATCCCGCTAATGGATTCTCGCGAGATTCGGATTCGATATAAGGAGCTGCGCGTCGCCGCCATTTTTCAACCCGTACATTGGAAATGATAGTGAGAGGACGTGGCTGGCGTCCTCTCACTTTGTTTCAGAACTTTCAGGGGCTACAAATATCTTTATTCTGGGGACCAGCAGTATTATAGGAGGAGTACAGTGCAGAGTTTAGCTGACCAGTGACCACCAGTATTATACGCTCTCTGCCTGAAAAACGCTCCATATCTGTGCTCAGTGTGCTGCATATATCTGTGCTCACACTGCTTTATTGTGGGGACTGGGGACCAGCAGTATTATATAGGAGTACAGTGCAGAGTTTTGCTGACCAGTGACCACCAGTATACGTTGTCTGCCTGAAAAACACTCCATATCTGTGCTCAGTGTGCTGCATATATCTGTGCTCACACTGCTTTATTGTGGGCACTGGGGTCCACCAGTATATTATATAGGAGGAGTACAGTGCAGAGTTTTGCTGACCAGTGACCACCAGTATGCGTTGTCTGCCTGAAAAACACTCCATATCTGTGCTCAGTGTGCTGCATATATCTGTGCTCACACTGCTTTATTGTGGGCACTGGGGACCACCAGTATATTATATAGGAGGAGTACAGTGCAGAGTTTTGCTGACCAGTGACCGCCAGTATACGTTGTCTGCCTGAAAAACACTCCATATCTGTGCTTAGTGTGCTGCATATATCTGTGCTCACACTGCTTTATTGTGGGTACTGGGGACCAGCAGTATAGGAGGAGTACAGTGCAGAGTTTTGCTGACCAGTGACCACCAGTATACGTTGTCTGCCTGAAAAACACTCCATATCTGTGCTCAGTGTTCTGCATATATCTGTGCTCACACTGCTTTATTGTGGGCACTGGGGACCACCAGTATAGGAGGAGTACAGTGCAGAGTTTTGCTGACCAGTGACCACCAGTATACGTTGTCTGCCTGAAAAACACTCCATATCTCTGCTCAGTGTTCTGCATATATCTGTGCTCACACTGCTTTATTGTGGGCACTGGGGACCACCAGTATAGGAGGAGTACAGTGCAGAGTTTTGCTGACCAGTGACCACCAGTATGCGTTGTCTGCCTGAAAAACACTCCATATCTGTGCTCAGTGTGCTGCATATATCTGTGCTCACACTGCTTTATTGTGGGCACTGGGGACCACCAGTATATTATATAGGAGGAGTACAGTGCAGAGTTTTGCTGACCAGTGACCACCAGTATGCGTTGTCTGCCTGAAAAACACTCCATATCAGTGCTCAGTGTGCTGCATATATCTGTGCTCACACTGCTTTATTGTGGGGACTGGGGACCAGCAGTATTATATAGGAGGAGTACAGTGCCGAGTTTTGCTGACCAGTGACCACCAGTATACGTTGTCTGCCAGAAAAACACTCCATATCTGTGCTCAGTGTGCTGCATATATCTGTGCTCACACTGCTTTATTGTGGGCACTGGGGACCACCAGTATATTATATAGGAGGAGTACAGTGCAGAGTTTTGCTGACCAGTGACCACCAGTATACGTTGTCTGCCTGAAAAACACTCCATATCTGTGCTCAGTGTGCTGCATATATCTGTGCTCACACTGCTTTATTGTGGGCACTGGGGACCACCAGTATATTATATAGGAGGAGTACAGTGCAGAGTTTTGCTGACCAGTGACCACCAGTATGCGTTGTCTGCCTGAAAAACACTCCATATCTGTGCTCAGTGTGCTGCATATATCTGTGCTCACACTGCTTTATTGTGGGCACTGGGGACCACCAGTATATTATATAGGAGGAGTACAGTGCAGAGTTTTGCTGACCAGTGACCACCAGTATGCGTTGTCTGCCTGAAAAACACTCCATATCAGTGCTCAGTGTGCTGCATATATCTGTGCTCACACTGCTTTATTGTGGGCACTGGGGACCACCAGTATATTATATAGGAGGAGTACAGTGCAGAGTTTTGCTGACTAGTGACCACCAGTATACGTTGTCTGCCTGAAAAACACTCCATATCAGTGCTCAGTGTGCTGCATATATATGTACTCACACTGCTTTATTCTGGGCACTGGGGACCACCAGTATATTATATAGGAGGAGCAGGGCCGGTTCTATGTCTTCCAGCGCCCCGGGCGGGCAAAGGGGGCGTGGCTTCATACAGGGGGCGTGGTCACTTACGCCCCCTGTACAGTAGTGAAATGATGTGCGGTGCGCGATGACGTCATTGTGCACCGCACAGTAAAGGTCCTCTCCATGAAGGGAAACTAGACGCTACGTGTCTAGTTCCCTTCACAGCGGGGAGCAGCGGGGGACAGCGACAGCGGGACAGAGCGACCAACGGGGTGCACAGCAGCAGCGGATCTTGCCATGGTGCGGCGCCCTCCGGTAGGCGGCACCCCGGGCAAAAGTCCTGCTTGCCCGTGGCAAGATCCGCTACTGAGGAGGAGTACAGTGCAGAGTTTTGCTGACCAGTGACCACCAGTATACGTGATTATCCATATTAGTACCATGGGGTATAGACGGGTCCATCAGGAGCCATTGGCACTTTAAGAGTTTAATAGTGTGGGCTGGCTCCTCCCTCTATGCCCCTCCTACCAGACTCAGTTTACAAAATGTGCCCGGAGGAGCCGGTCACAGTTAGGGGAGCTCTACAGAGCTTTCTTAGATAAAGTTTATTTCAGAGTTTCTTTTTTTACAGGAGGATGTTGGCAACAGCCTGCCTGCAACGAGGGACTGAGGGGGGAACAATGTCCGCCCTGCAGGGTCTGAGCCACTGTCTCCGCTGACTGAACATTGAGCTCCAGAGGGGACAGATCGCACCCTGCCACAGGGAAACGCTCACCCCAGCAGCCAGGCTTAAGGGTAGGAGCACAGCATTAACTGCGCTCCCGGACGGCTCAGCGGTACTTCGGTGCGGCGCTGTGAGGGGCGCCCTGAGCCAGCACCTGACCCTACACTGACCAAATTAAGCCTGTTGGGGTCTGCGGATCTCAGCCAGCACAAAATCCTCAGGCCAGTATAATCTCAGAAGAGTTGGAAGACAGCGCCATTAAGGGGGCAGAGCTTCTCCTCAGAGCGGACCCAGCAGCATTCAGCGCCATTTTCCTGCCTGCAGACACGTTGCCAGTGGAAGAACAGTCCCTCCAGAGCTCTTCCAGCTATCTGTACGGTACCAGGGAGTTGTAGAAGGGAGGGGAGGCTGTGTAAAGACTGTGTCACCTATTAAGGGACACAGTCAGCGTTGGTTTAGGGTCTCCCTATGCCTGTAATAGCGCTGTGTGTTTGTTGGCTCCAATCTCTGTGTCTCTCTGCCATTCTTGGGGGGGAAACTCTGTCTGCCCAGTACCCTGTGTGTATGTGGGGTGATTGGTGTGTATTTGCAAACATATCTAGAGACTGTTTCATATCCTGCAGAGGATTAATCTTCCCAGGAAGAACCCATCCCATGTAATCAGGATTGCACTGTTGTAGCGCAGATCCCAGCTAGAGAGTCGGAATGGTTAGCCTCTCTTCGGGGGAATATTTCTCAGATTTCAGATAGGGTTGCTAGAACTGAGCATGCAACTCAGGTACTGCACTTGCCAAGATTATGCAGGATTATGCAGGATGACACGGACACCAATTCTGACACTGCAGACGGTGATGGAGATGTGTCGAGGGGGATGGCATAACTTGCTATGGGGTTGCAGTTGATGATTGAAGCCGTGAGAGATGTGTTACACATTACTGACACAACTTCTGAGCAGGTTGAGGAGGCCTTTTTCACAGACAGTAAAAAGCCCCCTCTCACCTTCCCAGCATCTAAGGAATTAAATGCTATCTTTGAAAAAGCCTGGGAAAATCCAGCCTGTCCAAACAGGTGGTATTAACAGTCACAGGATCTACCGCGTTGAAGGACCGGGAAATCGCAAGGTGGATACCACGCTAAAATCCATTTACACAGCTTCAGGGGCTATACTGCGGCCAACTATAGCCTGTGCTTGGATTTCTAAAGCTATTGCCAGGTGGTCAGTCACTATGCAGGAGGAATCAACTACGATGGATAAAGGTGACGTTGATTTATTTTTACGCAATATTCAGGATTCTGCAGGGTTCCTGGTAGATTCCATGAAGGACCTGGGTTCCATGGCTGCGGGGATCTCCTCCATGTCCGTCTTGGCTCGCAGGGGTCTCTGGCTGCGCCAGTGGTCTGTGGACGCGGAATCCAGGAAGAGTTTGGAGGGCCTACCATATACAGGTCGGGCTCTCTTTGTGAAGGCGCTGGATGCGTGGATTGCCACGGCTACCGCGGGTAAGTCTCCTTTTCTCCCCTCAGCTGCACCGGCTACGAAGAAGCCTTTTACACCAGCCACGTCACAGCCCTTTCGGACCGCGAGGCCCAGAAAGAACAAGCCTTCGAACACCTTCTTCAGAGGTGGTCGTACTAAAGGAAATAAGCCCGCTCCCGCTGGCTCCCAGAACCAGAAACCTGTTGCTGATACCCCAAAGTCCTTCGCATGACGGTGGACAGGTAGGCCTGGAGGATGGTCACGTGGGGGCAAGACTTCTGCATTTCAGCCACGTCTGGGTGTCGTCTGGCCTGGACCCCTGGGTACTGGATATAGTGTCCAGAGGGTACAGGTTGGAGTTTCAAGATCTCCCACCTCACCGTTTTTTCAAGTCAGGCTTGCCAGCTCTGCCGGCAGACAGAACAGTTCTGGAAGCTATCCAAAAATTGGTGGTGTCCAGGGTCATTGTTAAAGTTCCACCTCATCAGTGGAACAAAGGTTACTGTTCGAACCTTTTCGTGGTAACGAAACCGGATGGTTCGGTACGGCCAATTCTGAACTTAAAATCTCTAAACCCCTGCCTCAGGGAGTTCAAATTCAAGATGGAGTCTCTGAGAGCTGTCATCTCAGGTCTGACGGAGGGGGAGTTTCTGGTGTCCCTGGACATCAAGGATGCATACCTCCACGTTCCCATCTGGTCACCGCATCAGGCATATCTCAGGTTTGCACTGTTGGACGATCACTATCAGTTTCAGACGCTGCCATTTGGCATCTCCACAGCACCACAGGCAGAGCCGGCCATAGGCATAGGCAAACTAGGCAATTGCCTAGGGCATTTGATATGCCTAGGGGCATCATCAGCTTCTGCTGATTAAAATGATATGCGACATGCCTATATTCTGTATGTAGCATTTCATATGCAGATACAGCCACAGTCTCACACAGTATATTGGCATGCTGCATATCAGTTTAATCATCAGAAGCTGCTTGTGCATCCTAGCCACATAACAATGCAAATAAGATGCATTTTCATAAAAAAAAGGTGCCCAACATTAGCATTGAGGCAAGATTTATGAGGACACATCTGTATCCAAGCAGAGGCAGAGGTCACAGTGTTAGTGGCAGTGTGAGTGCTGTGTGCATGTGAGTGGGTTCGTTGTGCAGTGGTGTTCGGAATATGTGTAAGGAGCATTATGTGTGTCATGTAAAAATGCATTAATAATGTGCAACATATGTGTAAAAGGGCACTATGTGTGTCATTATGTGTATAAGGGCATTAATAATGTGCGGCATATGTGTAACAGGGTACTACTGTATGTGTGTCATTATGTGTATAGGGGCACTAATAATGTGCAGCAAATGTGTAGGGGGCACTGTGTGTGTCATTATGTGTATAAGGGCATTAATAATGTGCGGCATATGTGTAAGGGACATTATGTGTAAAAGGGCATTAATAAAGGTTGTCATTATGTGTAAGGCGCATTCTATTTATAAGGACATTAATAATGTGTCTCATATGTGTAAGGGGCATTACTGTGTGGAATTATGTGTATAAATGCATTACTAATGTGTGGCATTATGTGTATAAGGTGCTCTACTATGTGGCGTTGCATATAGAAAGGGCACTACTGTGTCATCTAATGTGAATAAAGAGCAATAGGGTGTGGTGTTATGTGAATAATGAGCAATTCAGTGTGATGTAATGTGAATAAGGGGCTCTACTGTGAGGAGTAACGTTTATAAGGTAAAGTGATACTACTGTGGGATGTAATATGAATTATGGACACTATCGCATGATCAAATTTGAATAAAGTTGCAGTACTGTGTGGCGTAATTGGAATTGGGGTTACTATTGTGTGGCCATGCCCCTTGCCAGCAAAAACACACCCCTTTTTGGGCTGTGCGCCAAATGTGCGAACTGTTCCTATTTAAAATATAGGGGGTACAAACACCAAAATAAGGACTGCTATGGGTGAGGGGTGATGGTGCTGGGAAAGAGGTGCAAGGTCAGAGGCGGAACCAGCGGTGGTGCTAGGGGGCACCAGCCAAAATCTTGCCTAGGGCATCATATTGGTTAGGGCCGGCTCTGACCACAGGTCTTCACCAAGGTGATGGCGGAGATGATGGTTCTCCTCCGCAAGCAAGGGGTGAACATAATTCCGTATCTGGACGATCTCCTGATTAAGGCGTCATCCAGGGAGAAGTTGTTGCGATCCATTGCTCTCACGACACATCTGCTCTAAGAGCACAGTTGGATCCTGAACCTTCTAAAGTCTCATCTGGAGCCAACAAGGAGGCTGTCTTTCCTGGAGATGATCCTCGACACGGAAGTGCAGAGGGTGTTTCTGCTGGTGGAGAAAGCATTGGTGATTAAGTCAATGGTCCGGGATGTCTTAAAGCCTACCCGGGTATCGGTTCATCAGTGCATCTGCCTTCTGGGGAAGATGGTTGTCTCCTACAAGGCTCTACAGTACGGAAGGTTTCATGCTCGATTCTTTCAGCTGAATCTCTTGGATCAGTGGTCGGGATCTCACCTACATATGCACCAGAGGATACATCTGTCACATAAAGCCAGGATTTCGCTCCTCTGGTGGCTACAACTATCACACCTTCTGGAATGCCGAAGGTTCAGCGTTCAGGACTGGATCCTTCTAACCACAGATGCAAGTCTAAGAAGTAAGGTAGAAGTCGCTCAGGGGGAAACCTACCAAGGAAGGTGGTTGGATCAAGAATCCCATCCCCCGATAAACATTCTGGAGCTAAGAGCTGTGTACACCGGCCTTTTGCAAGCAGCATACCTTCTACAGGATCGGGGCAGAGGCAAACGCAGGATCTAGTCAGCGGGGTTTCCGTGTGTATCTGTGAGTATATACACCCGTGCATGTGTGTGTGCATATATATATATATATATATATATATATATATAGAAATTTGTGTATATATATATATATAGATATATATATATATAATATACACATACAGTACATATATATATATATATACACATACAGTATATATATATATATATACACACACACACACACACACACACACCCGTGCATGTGTGTGTGCATATATATATATATATATATATATATATATATACACACAGAAATTTGTGTGTGTATATATATATATATATATATATATATTTCTCTAACGTCCTAAGTGGATGCTGGGGACTCCGTCAGGACCATGGGGAATAGCGGCTCCGCAGGAGACAGGGCACAAAAATAAAGCTTTAGGATCAGGTGGTGTGTACTGGCTCCTCCCCCTATGACCCTCCTCCAAGCCTCAGTTAGATTTTTGTGCCCGGCCGAGAAGGGTGCAATCTAGGTGGCTCTCCTGAGCTGCTTAGAATAAAAGTTTAAGTTAGGTTTTTTTCTTTCAGTGAGACCTGCTGGCAACAGGCTCACTGCTACGAGGGACTTAGGGGAGAGAAGTAAACTCACCTGCGTGCAGGATGGATTTGCTTCTTAGGCTACTGGACACCATTAGCTCCAGAGGGAGTCGGAACACAGGTCTCACCCTGGGGTTCGTCCCGGAGCCGTGCCGCCGACCCCCTTGCAGATGCCGAAGTTGAAGAGGTCCAGAAACAGGCGGCAGAAGACTTTCAGTCTTCATAAGGTAGCGCACAGCACTGCAGCTGTGCGCCATTGTTGTCAGCACACTTCACCAACAGTCACCAACTGTCACTGAGGGTGCAGGGCGCTGGGGGGGGCGCCCTGGGCAGCAATGTATAATACCTTTTTATGGCTAAAATACATCACATATAGCCCTTGAGGCTATATGGATGTATTTAACCCCTGCCAGATCTCACAAACTCCGGGAGAAGAGCCCGCCGAAAAGGGGGCGGGGCCTATTCTCCTCAGCACACGGCGCCATTTTCCTGCTCAGCTCTGCTGTGAGGAAGGCTCCCAGGCTCTCCCCTGCACTGCACTACAGAAACAGGGTTAAAACAGAGAGGGGGGTACTTATTTGGCGATATGATTACATATATAAAAATGCTATAAGGGAAAACACTTGTATAAGGGGTTGTCCCTGTATAATTATAGCGTTTTTGGTGTGTGCTGGCAAACTCTCCCTCTGTCTCCCCAAAGGGCTAGTGGGGTCCTGTCCTCTATCAGAGCATTCCCTGTGTGTGTGCTGTGTGTCGGTACGTGTGTGTCGACATGTAGGAGGACGATGTTGGTGAGGAGGCGGAGCAAATTGCCTGTATTGGTGATGTCACTCTCTAGGGAGTCGACACTGGAATGGATGGCTTATTTAGGAATTACGTGATAATGTCAACACGCTGCAAGGTCGGTTGACGACATGAGACGGCCGGCAAACAAATTAGTACCTGTCCAGGCGTCTCAGACACCGTCAGGGGCTTGTAAAAACGCCCATTTACCTCAGTCGGTTGACACAGAAAACGTATTTTCCTTTAGGGCCACACGTTTCATGTTAAGGGCAATGAAGGAGGTGTTACATATTTCTGATACTACAAGTACCACAAATAAGGGTATTATGTAGGGTGTGAATAAACTACTTGTAGTTTTTCCTGAATCAGATAAATTAAATGAAGTGTGTGATGATACGTGGGTTTCCTCCGATAGAAAATTATTGGCGGTATACCCTTTCCCGCCAGAAGTTAGGGCGAGTTGGGAAACACACCTTAGGGTGGATAAGGCGCTCACACGCTTATAAAAACAAGGGGCGTTACCGTCTCCAGATACGGCAGCCCTCAAGGAGCCAGCTGATAGGAAGCTGAAAAATATCCTAAAAGTATATACACACATACTGGTGTTATACTACGACCAGCAATCGCCTCAGCCTGGATGTGCAGCGCTGAGGGGGCTTGGTCGGATTTCCTGACTGAAAATATTGATACCCTTGACAGGGACAAGATTTTATTGACTATAGATGCATTTCTATATATGCGAGATGCGCAGAGGGATATTTGCATTCTGGCATCAAGAGTAAATGTGATGTCCATATCTGCCAGACGAAGACACGACAGTGGTCAGGTGATGCAGATTCCAGACGGCACATGGAAGTATTGCCGTATAAAGGGGCGGTCCATCGGACCTGGTGGCCATGGCAACAGCTGAAAAATCCACCTTTTGTTACCCCAAGTCACATCTCAGCAGAAAAGGACACAGTCTTTTCAGTCTCAGTCCTTTCGTCGCCATAAGGGCAGGCGGGCAAAAGGGCCAGTCATATCTGCCCAGGGGTAGAGGAAAGGGAAGAAGACTGCAGCAGGCAGCCCATTCCCAGGAACAGAAGCCCTCCACAGCTTCTGCCAAGTCCGCAGCATGACGCTGGGGCAGTACAAGCGGACTCAGGTGCGGTAGGGGGTCATCTCAAGAGTTTCAGCACGCAGGGGGCTCACTCACAAGTGGACTCCTGGATCCTACACGTAGTATCCCAGGTGTACATTGGAAATTCGAGACGTCTCCCCCTCACAAGTTCCTGAAGTCTGCTTTACCAACGTCTCCCTCCGACAGGGAGGCAGTATTGGGAACAATTCACAGGCTGTATTCCCAGCAGGTGATAATCAAAGTACCCCTTCTACAACAAGGGAAGGGGTATTATTCCACACTATATTGTGGTACTGAAGCCAGACGGCTCGGTGAGATCTGAAATATTTGAACACTTACATACAAGCGTTCAAATCAAGATGGAGTCACTCAGAGTAGTGATAGCGAACCAGGAAGAAGGGGACGATATGGTGTCACTGGATATCAGGGACGCTTACCTACATGTCCAAATTTGCCTTCTCACCAAGGGTACCTCAGGTTCGTGGTACAGAACTGTCACTATCAGTTCAGACGCTGCCGTTTGGATTGTCCACGGCACCCCGGGTCTTTACCAAGGTAATGGCCGAAATGATGATTCTTCTTAAAAGAAATATGGACGCTTTCCTGATAAAGGCAAGGTCCAGAGAACAGTTGGAGGTCGGAGTAGCACTATCTTAAGTAGTTCTACGACAGCACGAGTGGATTCTAAATATTCCAAAATCGCAGTTTTTTCCGACGACACGTCTACTGTTCCTAGGGATGATTCTGGACACAGTCCAGAAAAGGATGTTTTCTCCCGGAGAAGAAAGCCAGGGAGTATTCCGAGCTAGTCAGGAACCTCCTAAAACCAGGAAAAGTATCAGTGCATCATTGCACAAGGATCCTGTGAAAAATGGTGGTTTCTTACAAAGCGATCCCATTCGGTAGATTTCACGCAAGAACCTTTCCGTGGGATCTGCTGGAAAAATGGTCCGGATCGCATCTTCAGATGCATCAGCGGATAACCCTGTCTCCAAGGACAAGGGCGTTTCTTCTGCGGTGGCTGCAGAGTGCTCATCTATGAAAGGGCCGCAGATTCGGCATTCAGGACTGGGTCCTGGTGACCACGGATGCCAGCCTGAGTGGCTGGGGAGCAGTCACACAAGGAAAAAATTTCCAGAGAGTGTGATCAAGTCTGGAGACTTCTCTCCACATAAATATACTGGAGCTAAGGGCAATTTACAATGCTCTAAGCTTAGCAAGACCTCTGCTTCAAGGTCAGCCGGTATTGATCCAGTGGGACAACATCACGGCAGTCGCCCACGTAAACAGGGCGGCACAAGAAGCAGGAGGGAAATGGCAGAAACTGCAAGGATTCTTCGCTGGGCGGAAGATCATGTGATAGCACTGTCAGCAGTATTCATTCCGGGAGTGGACAACTGGGAAGCAGACTTCCTCAGCAGACACGATCTACACCCGGGAGAGTGGGGACTTCATCCAGAAGTCTTCCACATGATTGTGAACCGTTGGGAAAAACCAATGGTGGATATGATGGCGTCCCGCCTCAACAAAAAACTGGACAGGTATTGCGCCAGGTCAAGAGATCCTCAGGCAATAGCTGTGGACGCTCTGGTAACACCGTGGGTGTTCCAGTCAATGTATGTGTTCCCTCCTCTGCCTCTCATACCAAAAGTACTGAGAATTATACGGCAGAAGGGAGTAAGAACGATACTAGTGGCTCCGGATTGGCCAAGAAGAACTTGGTACCCGGAACTTCAAGAGATGCTCACGGAGGATCCGTGGCCTCTACCTCTAAGACGGGACCTGCTTCAGCAGGGACCGTGTCTATTCCAAGACTTACCGCGGCTGCGTTTGACGGCATGGCGGTTGAACGCCGAATTCTAAAGGAAAAAGGCATTCCGGAAGAGGTCATTCCTACACTGGTAAAAGCCAGGAAGGAGGTGACTGCACAACATTATCACCGCATTTGGAGAAAATATGTTGCGTGGTGTGAGGCCAGGAAGGCCCCCACGGAGGAATTTCAACTGGGTCGATTCCTACGTTTCCTGCAAACAGGATTGTCTATGGGCCTCAAATTGGGGTCCATTAAGGTTCAAATTTCGGCCCTGTCGATTTTCTTCCAGAAAGAATTGGCTTCAGTTCCTGAAGTCCAGACTTTTGTAAAAGGAGTACTACATATACAGCCCCCGGTTGTGCCCCCAGTGGCACCGTGGGATCTTAATGTAGTCTTGGATTTTCTCAAATCCCATTGGTTTGAGCCGCTCAAATCGGTGGAGCTGAAGTATCTTACATGGAAAGTAACCATGCTACTGGCCCTGGCTTCAGCCAGGAGAGTATCAGAATTGGCGGCTTTATCATATAAGAGCCCATATCTGATTTTCCATACGGACAGGGCAGAACTGCGGACGCGTCCTCATTTTCTGCCTAAGGTGGTGTCAGCGTTTCACCTGAACCAGCCTATTGTGGTGCCTGCGGCTACTAACGAGTTGGAGGATTCCAAGTTGTTGGACGTGGTCCGGGCATTGAAAATATATATTTCAAGAACGGCGGGAGTCAGAAAGTCTGACTCACTGCTTATATTGTATGCACCCAACAAGATGGGTGCTCCTGCTTCTAAGCAGACGATTGCTCGTTGGATTTGTAGCACAATTCAACTTGCACATTCTGTGGCAGGCTTGCCACAACCTAAATCTGTCCAGGCCCATTCCACAAGGAAAGTGGGCTCATCCTGGGCGGCTGCCCGGGGAGTCTCGGCATTACAACTCTGCCGAGCTGCTACTTGGTCAGGGGCAAATACGTTTGCAAAATTCTACAAATTTGATACCCTGGCTGAGGAGGACCTTGAGTTCTCTCATTCGGTGCTGCAGAGTCATCCGCACTCTCCCGCCCGTTTGGGAGCTTTGGTATAATCCCCATGGTCCTGACGGAGTCCCCAGCATCCACTTAGGACGTTAGAGAAAATAAGAATTTACTTACCGATAATTCTATTTCTCGTAGTCCGTAGTGGATGCTGGGCGCCCATCCCAAGTGCGGATTGTCTGCAATACTTGTACATAGTTATTGTTACAAAAAAATCGGGTTGTTATTTGTTGTGAGCCGTCTGTTCAGAGGCTCCTACGTTTGTCATACTGTTAACTGGGTTCAGATCACAAGTTATACGGTGTGATTGGTGTGGCTGGTATGAGTCTTACCCGGGGTTCAATATCCTTCCTTATTGTGTACGCTCGTCCGGGCACAGTATCCTAACTGAGGCTTGGAGGAGGGTCATAGGGG
Organism: Pseudophryne corroboree; assembly: GCF_028390025.1. NCBI lineage: Eukaryota > Metazoa > Chordata > Amphibia > Anura > Myobatrachidae > Pseudophryne > Pseudophryne corroboree. Next base: position 345,423,044 of record NC_086451.1, read on the forward strand.
GAGGAGCCAGTACACACCACCTGATCCTAAAGCTTTATTTTTGTGCCCTGTTTCCTGCGGAGCCGCTATTCCCCATGGTCCTGACGGAGTCCCCAGCATCCACTACGGACTACGAGAAATAGAATTATCGGTAAGTAAATTCTTATTATATACATGCATACAGTATATATATATGTATATATATACACATACAGTATGTATATATATATATATATATATATATATATATATGTATATATATACAGTGGAGAAACAATGGCGGCATTCTGGAGACTAATTTAAAGAAGTGAACAAATCAGTGCTTTTTAATCAACGTTTCGGGGGTGCTGGCCCCCGTCTTCAGGATACACTAACAGTTAGTGTATCCTGAAGACTGGGGCCAGCACCCCCGAAGCGTTGATTAAATAGCACTGATTTTTTCACTTCTTTAAATGAGTCTCCAGAATGCCGCCATTGTTTCTCCGCTGTGTATACACTGACCGCCGTGTCTGCAAGGAGGGCACCGGAGCAGGAGCCTCGCTCAGTTTGCCCAGAGGGGAGTACCAGACTTTTCTGCTTTGTATATATATATATATATATATATATATATATATATTTTTTTTTTTATCACACATATTCATTCATACACACATATATGCATGCAGGCATACATACAAAAGCACACACAGAGAGAAACACACATACATATATAGTATTTCACATGCTGTATTCACTACATATTTTAACATACAGTACTCTACCGTCCATCAGGGGCTGGGAGGCGGAAGCAGATTTGTGGCAGTGTGTGGACGGAGGGAGCTGCTATGGCTGAGCATGCCCAGCCAGCAGCTTCCCCGGGACACGGTCTATACAGAGAGCTACATAGCTCTCTGCTGCAGCAGCTCCACTATCGCGGTCGCGTACGCGATCGCGGCTTTTACTTTTTACTCCGTCTCAAAAATAAATATGTTGGCTCATCGGGAAAGGGGGGGGGGGTTCCAGGTACTCGGAAACCCCCCTGCGTGCGCCACTGCGGACTGATCAGGTGCAGTCGGACAACGTGACTACAGTGGCCTACATAAACCGACAATGCAGAACGAAGAGCAGGGCTGCCATGTCAGAGGTGTCAAGAATCCTCATCTGGGCAGAAAGGCACGCGGTGGCGATGTCAGCAATCTTCATTCTGGGAGTAGACAACTGGGAAGCAGACTTTCTCAGCAGACACGATCTCCATCCAGGAGAGTAAGGCCTCCATTCGAGGAGGTAACCAGTTGGTGGGGGGTTCCTCACATAGACATGATGGCCTCCCGCCTCAACAAGAAGCTGTGGAGGTACTGTTCCAGGTCGAGAGACCCACAGGCAGTGGCGGTGGACGCACTGGTAACACCGTGGGTGTTCACGTCAGTGTATGTGTTCCCTCCACTTCCTGTGATACCAAGAGTTCTTCAGATGGTAAGGAGGGCTTGGTACACGGATATACTGAATCTTCTGCTGAAAGATCCAATGCCTTTACCTCTTCGGGAGGATCTGCTACTGCAGGGGCCGTACGCTTATCAAGACTTACCACGGCTACGTTTGACGGCATGGTGGTTGAACGCCAGATCTTAGCTCAGAAGGGTATCCTGAGTGAGGTCATTCCTACCCTGATACAGGCTAGGAAGGGGGTAACGTCTAAACATTACCATCGCATTTGGAAAAAATATGTTCTTGGTGTGAGTCCAAGAAATTTCCTGCGGTGGAGTTTCAACTTGGAAGTTTTCTCCTTTTCCTGCAGTCAGGGGTGGATATGGGACTGAGATTGGGCTCCATCAAGGTCCAGATCTCTGCTTTGTCCATCTTATTCCAAAAACAATTGGCTGTCCTCCCTCAGGTTCAGACCTTTTTGAAAGGGGTTCTGCACATCCAGCCTCCCTTTGTGGTGCCAATGGCACCCTGGGATCTCGATGTGGTATTGCAGTTCCTACAATCAGCTTGGCTTGAGCCTCTGCAGGAGGCTGATATCAAGTTTCTCACGTGTAAGGAGGTCACTTTGTTGGCCTTGGCTTCTGCACGACGTGTGTCGGATTTGGGGGCTTTGTCTTGTCAAAGTCCCTATCTGATCTTCCATGAAGACAGGGCGGAACTTAGGACTCGTCCACAGTTCCTGTCTAAGGTTGTATCGGCTTTCCATATCAATCAACCTATTGTGGAGCCAGTGGCTACTTACTCCTCTATTGCTTCAAAGGCCTTGGATGTTGTGAGGGCTTTGAAGATTTATGTGAAGAGGACGGCTCATCATAGAAAAAGTGACTCTCTGTTTGTCCTCTATGATCCCAAGAAAATTGGGTGTCCTGCTTCTAAGCAGTCGATTTCACGCTGGATCAGGTTCACTATCCAGCATGCTTATTCCATGGCAGGATTGCCGTGTCCAAGATCTGTAAAGGCCCATTCTACTCGTAAGGTGGGCTCTTCCTGGGCGGCTGCCCGGGGTGTCTCGGCTGTACAACTTTGCCGAACAGCTACTTGGTCTCGGTCGAACATGTTTGCCAAGTTTTACAAGTTCGATACTTTGGCCTCTGATGACCTCAAGTTTGGTCAAGCAGTTTTGCAGGAGCCTCCGCGCTCTCCCTCCCGTACTGGGTGCTTTGGTACATCCCCATGGTACTAATATGGACCCCAGCATACTCTAGGATGTAAGAGAAAATAGGATTTTAATTACCTACCGGTAAATCCTTTTCTCGTAGTCCATAGAGGATGCTGGGCGCCCGCCCAGCGCTGCATTTTCCTGCATTGCTTTTATAGTTCAGTACTGCCTGGTTCCTATTTAAGTTCTGCCTTATTTACTGTTTCAGCTGTTTTTCCGGCATGTTAGCCGGATTTGCCTGTTGTGTGAGCTGGTATGAATCTCGCCACTATCTGTGTAATTCCTTCTCTCGAAGTATGTCGTCTCCTCGGGCACAGTTTCTAGACTGAGTCTGGTAGGAGGGGCATAGAGGGAGGAGCCAGCCCACACTATTAAATTCTTAAAGTGCCAATGGCTCCTGGTAGTTCCGTCTATACCCCCATGGTACTAATATGGACCCCAGCATCCTCTACGGACTACGAGAAAAGGATTTACCGGTAGGTAATTAAAATCCTCTTTTACCCACCATAACCCTGTACAGGCCTTATCCATTAGGAATTTATCAAGCCTATTCTTAAAAGTAATGACCGAGTCCGCCATCACTACTCTCTCAGGCAGGGAATTCCATATACGTATTGTCCTTACCGTGAAGAAACCTTTCCGTCTCTGTATGCGAAATCTCTTCTCCAATCTAAGCGGGTGCCCACGTGTCCTTTTTGATGATCTTACCAAAAACAAATCCCCTGCTAGCCCTGTGTATTGAACCTTTATATATTTGTAAATGTTAGTAATGTCCCCTCTTAATCTCCTTTTTTCCAGTGTAAACATGCCTATCCTAGCAAGCCTTTCATCATATTCTAGAATCTGCATACCTTTTATCAATTTGGTCGGCCGTCTGTGAACCTTTTCTAGTTCCAGGATATCCTTTTTGTAGTATGGTGCCCATAATTGTGCACAGTATCTGAGATGTGGCCTCACTAGTGATTTATATAATGGGAGTATAACACTCTCATCCCTTGCATCAATTCCCTGATTAATGAATGCTAATAATACCTTGTTAGCCTTTTTTGCTGCATTCCTACTTTGGGTACTACTGTTAAGTTTGTTTTCTATGTGAACACCTAAACCTTTTTCCAATGCATAATCCCCTAGTTTCTCCCCATTTAGTATGTAGGTAGTGTTCTTGTTCTTGCTACCGAAGTGCATTCTGAAGTCATTGCTACCGAAGTCGTTCTGAAGAGACTCAGCATCCTCCACCGAATTTATAACTTTACACAATTTGGTATTGTCTGCAAAAATTGACACTATGCTCTCTAGACCTGCTTCAAGATCATTTATGAAAATGTTGAACAATAGTGTTGCAAGTACAGACCCCAGTGGCACACCACTGAGTACCTCCGTCCATTTTGAAAAAGTTTCATTTACCACCACTCAATGCTCCCTTTTATACAACCAATTACTCACCCAAGTGCATAATGTGTTCCCTAGCCCAAGTTCTCTTAAATTGTAGATTAGTCTCATGTGAGGCACTGTATCGAAAGCTTTAGCAAAGTCTAAAAATATTACATCCACCTCTACCCTGATCTGGGTTTGCACTAACTGTTTCATAAAAGCCTAATAAGTTAGTTTGACATGATCTATCCTTCACATATCCATGTTGGTTCCTATTAATAGCCTTATTGGTTTCAAGGAACTCCTGTATTCTATTCCTTAAAATACCTTCCAGTACTTTCCCCACTATAGATGTAGGACTTACTGGGCTATAATTACCTGGTTCAGATTTACTTCCCTTTTTTAAATATTGGCACTACTTCCGCTATACGCCAGTCTTTAGGAACCATGCCTGATGTAAGTGAGTCAATGAAAATCAAATATAGGGGTCTTGCTAATGTATATGTTCTGAAAGGTGGGAGGTTAGTAATGCAAAAGAACTCATTTCCTAAATCATATTGTTAGGTAGATATACTCTGCAACAGAGTATACTAAATTGGTACCTTATTGGTCAGATTCAGGGGCCTATTTATTAAATTGTCCCTAAAAGACTGATATTCTTTTGCTGTACATCTTGGTGATAGTTGTTTTATTTTTTACATTGATTTACAGTATTTGAAAAAAAGAAATCAGTTCACAGAGGTAGCAACGTTCTGTTCCCCAGCAACACTGGCCTACCGTGATAAAAGTAGCCTTACCATACCAGTTAGGTGTCAACGAGCGCATGTGTGACCTGGCTTATTTCGTGTTTCCTGTTCCAAATTCAACAAAACAAAGTTTGTTAAAAAGAGAAACAAAGTTACAAATTGGAATAAATAATGAAAAATAGTGATCAGAGATCCATGATAAATATGTTTTCCTAAACCTTAGAGAAGCTTATCAGAATGTCGCTTATGAAAGATACCTTTTCTGATAGTATGTGATAATCTTTACCCGGGGGTTGGGGGTGTGTAGGGGGATTTAATAAATAGGCAAAGGAATATATGATTTAGGGGGCTATTCAGAGATGGACGCAGATCTTGCTTCTGCAGCAATATCTGCGTCCATCTACTCACGTGCTGGGGGCCGCCCAGCACAGGGCAAGGCCGCCCAGCATGTGTATTGCTCCGCCCTGTGATGTGTTTGCAATTTAATTGCAAATGCATCGATTAGAGGATGACCCCTGCCTGCGCAGCCATGCTGTGCTGACAGGTGGTCCGACGCCATATTCTTCATGGAGCGGCTGCGTGTGACATTATGCAGCCGCCCCAAAAATGGTCCGGACACGCCTGCATTGTCCGGACCACATTCTGGGATGCAATCACATCATGACAGCCTGCACACACGCATTGCGGCCGGTGCACGTGCGCAGACCCTCTGGATGCAGTCGCTGCATATAAACACACGGCTGAGTCCGGGTCTGAATAAGACCCTTAGGCCATTTTGAGGAGAATTCAGTTGGGAGCGAAGTAAAAAACTTTGCTTACCTCATGCCCAATTTTGGATTACGCGCTCTCAATACCCATGATATCCCAAAAAAAAAAAAGTGGTTGCAGTGTTTTCAGTGCTGAAAACCCTGCGGCGTGTGAAAAAATAAAAAATATAACATTCTTACCTATCTAGTGCTCTTCGGTGGTCTCCTGGGCTACAGGTAGTCTCCCCTCCATTTTTCCACTGGTATGGGGGCTACTTAAAGTCCTGGCTGCTGCTGGGAGGAGCAAGGGCTGCTGGGTGATGTAGTTCTCTTAGCAGCTGTCACTGAAGGGGGGAAGGTCACACACACACACTGGGGGGGGTGTCACTCACATACATACACACACTCATGCACACTTACACACACATACACACACTTGAAAAACACTCCACATATACTACATACTCTCCGCTGCTACAGGGGGCCGGCTCCCGGCACTGGAAGAAAACCCCGCTTCAGAAGGTGAGTAATTACTAATTAACCCAATTGCTTAATTAGTCCTCAGGTGGAGTGCCGCAGAGGTTCCAGAGCAAGTACCGTTGATTTTTCCTAAAAATAATGATTTTAAGAAAAAATCATTCTTACTCTAGATGTGCGAGACAAAAGACGCAGTGATTTCTATAGGAATCACCACGTTCCATTTTCTATCCTCTAATTGAATACCAAAACCCTGCGGCTGCGGGAAAATCCCAGCGCTGTTGGCTTTTTTTAAATTTCCACCCGCAATTGGACTCCCTTTGTTGTTTGATAAATAGACCTCTTTTGCTTACACCAACACAGGCAGGAATCCTGCTATTGCAATTTCAGCTGAGTAAACAGCACTCCGAAGATAGAGAATCTGCTCAAACAGATGCTAGTTAGAATCACTCTGCCAGAAAGTGGATTTACTGTATAGCTAATTACTGAATAAGAGAGGGTTTGTATGCCAAATATACCCTTAGGTATCTATTTAGATGGGCGGTGGAAAGATATTTCTTCGAGAAATTGCAGACCCTTACTGGCCTAGTTCTGGAGCATGAAATATGGCTCATCCTCTCAGTGCATGGGTTGATGAGCTCTCATGCCTTTGCCATAATCTCCTGTGCTAATTGCTCTGAGCCTCACACAAGTTATTCCTTCTGCTACACATAAAAGTGGTCACACTCTTGATCTTGTCTTCCAGATTGGATAAGAAGGCCCTGACCGAAAATTTAATCCAGTTATGTGGTCAGACCACCACTCAATTTGGTTCTCAGTTGCAACCTTTCACAATAGAACGTTACCCATGGAGTTGACCAAGTATAGTCCTAGGAGAGGTGTGACTCCCCAGGCTCTTGTAGAAAATCTGGATTAGTCTGCGATATTGGGTGCCTGTGAAGACCCTTGTTCCCTTGTCTGTTACTATTATAGGTATGTGACAGCTGCAATAGATATCGCTCCAGTGTACATACAACCCTGCATACCACACTGTCAGGCTCCTTGGTTTTACAACAGAGGAAAAGGCAAAAGGAATTGCAGACTTGAAAAACAATAACCTAAAACTAATCAAGCATTGTGAACACCAATGCACAATCAACCAAAATAAACCAGAGTTCCTGTCATGTGAGCTCATCCAGTCAAACCCCCTCCCAGTCAAGATGCAGTTAGTTTGCAAGCTTCTTTGCAGATAAAATATCTTCCATACAGACTGGAATCCCAACCGTGCCAACAAAGGATTGCTAAATTTCCAAGATTGTGCATGTAAGGCACCTGTCTTCATGGGCCAGCTTTGACACAATGGATGTAGAAGACATTGCTGAAAATACTGAAATGTTACATCCCACCACCTGCAACCCTGATCCTGCCACAACCAAGTTTCTAAAAGGTAAAATGGGCATACTTGGCCATGTATATGCAAAAATAGTACAATACGCATTACAGACAGGATTTTATCTTGAACCACTAAAGGAAGCAATTGTTAGACCTCTTCTTAAAAAATCTAATTTAGATCTCATCTGCATGACTAAATAAAGACCGGTATCAAACCTTCCTTTTCTAAGAAAAGTTAATGAGAAAGTGCTCAACCTGAAACCGGTCTGCCGACCACTGATCTTTATGACCCATTGCAGTCAGGATTCAGGAGAAGGTATAGCACTGACACAGTCCTGCTTTTTGCAGTATACATGTTGCCACTGGGTGAAATAACATTATGGCCTGGTCTACCACTGCTATGCAGATGATACACAGCTACTGTATCTGTCTTTTGCTCCAGGTACTGAAATCCTAATACCAACCCTAAATGGCTAACTAGCTGATATCATGGAATGGATGAGTGCTACTTGTCTGCAACTGAATACTGATAAAACAGAGTTCCTTGTGAGAGGAGCTCAGCATCAATGAACAAGACTGCAGCATAGACAACCAATTGAACTTACATTTGGGGATTCATACTTGCAAAATACTGATCATGTTTGGAAACTTGGTGTTATCCTGGATGGTGGCTTGACACTTAATCATCTGGTATCAGCAACAATCAAAGCCTCGTTCTATCATCTGAGGAACATAGCCAGAATCAAGCACTTAATTCCCTCAGGAGATCTGCCTAAAGTATTTAATGCACTTGTATAATTACGCCTAGACTGCTGCAAGAGGTTTATGTGGAAGTAGAGGGGATAGGGGCGTGGAATCTGTGACATCAGCATTGGTCTCCATTAGTTCAAAAACCAAGTACTGGTATGCTCCATAGCTTATCACTCAGCTGAACCTTGTCTTTCAATACAATTTAAAGATAAATACAATACAGTAGCATTGTAATTGTAGATTTTATTACAGTGTTTGCAGTGATGTATCCATACTGGATTCAGGGTGTGCAGTGCACACATGCCCCCGAGTTAAGGAAGACCACACTGCACACCCTGCTTCCTAGAGCGACACCCAAGTGACCATTATTTCTGGGATATCTTGGTCTCAGCAGTTCCATATTTACAGGGAGTTCCTGTGGAGGGCACCGGAAAGTATTACGGATGTGCTGCCCCTACTCTTGGAGATAGATATATATATATATATATATATATAAAACTGTGTGTGTATAACAAAAAACACAGACTGCACATACTGTACATTCCGCACACGAACATATATTACACACCACACACATACATTTCTCTATCGTCCTAAGTGGATGCTGGGGTTCCTGAAAGGACCATGGGGAATAGCGGCTCCGCAGGAGACAGGGCACAAAAAAGTAAAGCTTTTACCAGATCAGGTGGTGTGCACTGGCTCCTCCCCCCATGACCCTCCCCCAGTTAGATTTTGTGCCCGAACGAGAAGGGTGCAATCTAGGTGGCTCTCCTAAAGAGCTGCTTAGAGAAAGTTTAGCTTAGGTTTTTTACTTTACAGTGAGTCCTGCTGGCAACAGGATCACTGCAACGAGGGACTTAGGGGAGAAGTAGTGAACTCACCTGCGTGCAGAGTGGATTTACTGCTTGGCTACTGGACACTAGCTCCAGAGGGACGATCACAGGTACAGCCTGGATGGTCACCGGAGCCGCGCCGCCGGCCCCCTTGCAGACGCTGAAGAGAGAAGAGGTCCAAAATCGGCGGCTGAAGACTCCTGAGTCTTCATAAAGGTAGCGCACAGCACTGCAGCTGTGCGCCATTTTCCTCTCAGCACACTTCACACAACAGTCACTGAGGGTGCAGAGCGCTGGGGGGGGCGCTCTGAGAGGCAAATAAAAACCTTATTAGAGGCAAAAAATACCTCACATATAGCCCACAGAGGCTATATGGAGATATTTAACCCCTGCCTAACTTCAAAAATAGCGGGAGACGAGCCCGCCGAAAAAGGGGCGGGGCCTATCTCCTCAGCACACAGCGCCATTTTCTCTCACAGAAAAGCTGGAGAGAAGGCTCCCAGGCTCTCCCCTGCACTGCACTACAGAAACAGGGTTAAAACAGAGAGGGGGGGCACTGATTTTGGCGATATTGTATATATATAAAAGATGCTATAAGGGAGAAACACTTATATAAGGTTGTCCCTATATAATTATAGCGTTTTTGGTGTGTGCTGGCAGACTCTCCCTCTGTCTCCCCAAAGGGCTAGTGGGTCCTGTCCTCTGTCAGAGCATTCCCGGTGTGTGTGCTGTGTGTCGGTACGTGTGTGTCGACATGTATGAGGACGATGTTGGTGAGGAGGCGGAGAAATTGCCTGTAATGGTGATGTCACTCTCTAGGGAGTCGACACCGGAATGGATGGCTTATTTAGAGAATTACGTGAGAATGTCAACACGCTGCAAGGTCGGTTGACGACATGAGACGGCCGACAATCTATTAGGACCGGTCCAGGCGTCTCAGAAACACCGTCAGGGGTTTTAAAAACGCCCATTTACCTCAGTCGGTCGACACAGACACAGACACGGACACTGAATACAGTGTCGACGGTGAATAAACAAACGTATTTCTCATTAGGGCCACACGTTAAGGGCAATGAAGGAGGTGTTACGTGTTTCTGATACTACAAGTACCACAAGAAAGGGTATTATGTGGGAGTGAAAAAACTACCTGTAGTTTTTCCTGAATCAGATAAAATAAAATGAAGTGTGTGATGATGCGTAGGGTTACCCCGATAGCAAATATTGGCGTTATACCCTTTCCCGCCAGAAATTAGGGTACGTTGGGAAACACCCCTTAGGGTGATAAGGCGCTCACACGCTTATCAAGTGGCGTTACCGTCTCCAGATACGGCCGCCCTCAAGGAGCCAGCTGATAGGAAGCTGGAAAAATATCCTAAAAAGTATATACACACATACGGTGGTTATACTGCGACCAGCGATCGCCATCAGCCTGGAGATGCAGTGCTGGGTTGGCTTGGTCGGATTCCCTGACTGAAAATATTTTATTCATGTAGAGCATTTAATAGGATGCATTCTATATATATGTATGTGAGATGCACAGAGGGATATTTGCTCTCTGGCATCAAGATAAGTGCGTTGTCCATATCTCCCAGAAGATGTCAGGGACACGACAGTGGTCAGGTGATACAGATCCCATACGGCAGATGGAAGTATTGCTGTATAAAGGGAAGGAGTTATTTGGGGGTCGGTCCATCGGACCTGGGGACCACAGCAACAGCTGGGAAATCCAACCTTTTTTACCCCAAGTTACATCTCAGCTAAAAAAGACACCGTCTTTTCAGCCTCAATCTTTCCTTTCCCATGAGGGCATGCAGGCAAAAGGCCAGTCATATCTGCCCAGACATAGAGGTAAGGGAAGTAGACTGCAGCAGGCAGCCCTTTCCCAGGAAAAGAAGCCCTCCACCGCGTCTGCCAAGTCCTCAGCATGACGCTGGGGCCGTGCAAGCGGACTCAAGGTGGGGGGGTAGTCTCAAGAGTCTCAGGGCGCAGTGGGATCACTCGCAAGTTGACCCCTAGATCGTACGAGTATTATCCCAGGGGTAAAGATTGGAGAGTCGAGACATCTTCTCCTCGCAGGTTCCTGAAGTCTGCTTTACCAACGGCTCCCTCCGACAGGGAGGCAGCATTGGAAACAATTCACAAGCTGTATATCCAGCAGGTGATAATCAAAGTACCCCTCCTACGACAAGGAAAAGGGTATTATTTTTCCACACTATATTGTGGTACTGAAGCCAGACGGCTTGGTGACACATAGTCTAAATCTAAAATGTTTTGAACACTTACATAAAAGGTTCAAATCGAGATAAAGTCACTCAGAGCAGTGATAGCGAACCGGAAAAAAGGGGACTATATGGTGTCCCTGGACATCAAGGATTACCTCCATGTCCAAATTTTGTCCTTCTCATCAAGGGTACCTCTGGTTCGTGGTACAGAACTGTCAATATCAGTTTCAGACGATGCCGTTTGAATTATCCACGGCACCCCGGGCCTTTTTACCAAGGTAATGGCCGAAAAGATGTTTCTTCAAAGAAAAAAGGCATCTAAATTATCCCTTACTTGCACGACCTAAAAAGGGCAAGTTCCAGAGAACAGTTGGAGGTCGGAAGAGCACTATCTAAAGTAGTTCTTCGACGGCACGACTGGATTCTAAATATTCCAAGAATCGCAGCTGTTTTCCGACGATACGTCTGCTGTTCCTAGGGATGATTCTGGACACGGTTCAGAAAAAGGTTTTTCTTCCCGAGGAAAAAGCCAAGGAGTTATCCGACCTGTCAGGAACCTCCTAAAACCAGGAAAGGTGTCTGTACATCAATGCACAAGAGTCCTGGGAAAAATGGTGGCTTTTTACGAAGCAATTCCATTCGGCAGATTCCATGCAAGAATTTTCCAAAGGGATCTGTTGGACAAATGGTCAGGGTCGCATCCTCAGATGCACCTGCGAATAACCCTGTCGCCAAGGACAAGGGTATATCTTCTGTGGTGGTTGCAAAAGGCTCATCTATTGGAGGGCCGCAGATTCGGCATACAGGATTTGATCCTGGTGACCACGGACGCCAGCCTGAGAGGTTGGGGAGCAGTCACACAAGGAAGAAACTTCCAGGGGGTATGGACGAACCTGGAAAAGTCTCTTCACATAAACATTCTGGTACTAAGAGCAATCTAAAATGCTCTAAGCCAGGCGGAACCACTCCTGCAAGGAAAACCGGTGTTGATTCAGTCGGACAACATCACGGCGGTCGCCCATGTAAACAGACAGGGCGGCACAAGAAGCAGGAGTGCAATGGCAGAAGCTGCCAAGATTCTTCGCTGGGCGGAGAATCACGTAATAGCACTGTCAGCAGTGTTCTTCCCGGGCGTGGACAACTGGGAAGCAGACTTCCTCAGCAGACACGATATTCACCCGGGAGAGGGGGGTCTTCATCCAGAAGTCTTCCACATGCTAATAAACTGTTGGGAAAGACCAATGGTAGACATGATGGCGTCTCGCCTCAACAAGAAACTGGACAAGTATTGCGCCAGGTCAAGAGATCCACAGGCAATAGCTGTGGACGCACTGGTAACACCTTGGGTGTACAAATCAGTATATGTGTTTCCTCCTCTGCCTCTCATACCAAAGGTATTGAAGATTATACGGTGAGGAGGAGTAAGAACAATACTAGTGGCTCCGGATTGGCCAAGAAGGACTTGGTACCCGGAACTTCAAGAGTTGGTCACGGACGACCCGTGCCCTCTACTTCTGAGAAGGGACCTGCTACAACAGGGTCCCTGTCTCTTTCAAGACTTACCGCGGCTGCGTTTGACGGCATGGCGGTTGAACGCCAGATCCTAAAAGGGAAAGGCATTCCAGAAGAAGTCATTCCTACCTTGATTAAGGCAAGGAAGGAAGTCACCGCGAAACATTATCACCGCATTTGGCGAAAATATGTCGCGTGGTGCGAGGATCGGAGTGTTCCGACGGAGGAATTTCAACTGGGTCGTTTCCTACTTTTCCTACAATCAGGATTGTCTATGGGTCTCAAATTGAGATCTATTAAGGTTCAAATTTCGGCCCTGTCAATATTCTTCCAAAAAGAATTGGCCTCAGTTCCTGAGGTACAGACTTTTGTTAAAGGAGTACTGCATATACAGCCTCCTGTGGTGCCTCCGGTGGCACCGTGGGATCTAAATGTAGTTTTAGATTTCCTCAAATCCCATTGGTTTGAACCATTGAAAAAGGTGGATTTTAAATATCTCACATGGAAAGTGACTATGTTACTGGCCCTGGCTTCCGCCAGGAGAGTATCTGAATTGGCGGCTTTATCTTATAAAAGCCCTTATCTAATCTTCCATTCGGATAGGGCAGAACTGAGGACTCGTCCGCATTTTCTCCCTAAGGTGGTATCAGCGTTTTCACCTGAACCAACCTATTGTGGTGCCTGCGGCCACTGGCGACTTGGAGGACTCCAAGTTGTTGGACGTTGTCAGAGCCTTAAAAATATACATTTCAAGGACGGCTGAAGTCAGAAAATCTGACTCGCTGTTGATACTATATGCACCCAACAAGTTGGGTGCCCCTGCTTCTAAGCAGACGATTGCTCGTTGGATTTGTAACACAATTCAACTTGCTCATTCTGTGGCAGGCCTGCCACAGCCTAAATCTGTTAAGGCCCATTCCACAAGGAAGGTGGGCTCATCTTGGGCGGCTGCCCGAGGGGTCTCGGCATTACAATTCTGCCGAGCAGCTACGTGGTCGGGGGAAAACACGTTTGTAAAATTCTACAAATTTGATACCCTGGCAAAAGAGGACTTGGAATTCTCTCATTCGGTGCTGCAGAGTCATCCGCACTCTCCCGCCCGTTTGGGAGCTTTGGTATAATCCCCATGGTCCTTTCAGGAACCCCAGCATCCACTTAGGACGATAGAGAAAATAAGAATTTACTTACCGATAATTCTATTTCTCGGAGTCCGTAGTGGATGCTGGGCGCCCATCCCAAGTGCGGATTATCTGCAATACTGTACATAGTTATTGTTAACAAATTCGGGTTATATTGTTAAGGAGCCATCTTTAAGAGGCTCTTTCTGTTATCATACTGTTAACTGGGTTTAGATCACAAGTTGTACGGTGTGATTGGTGTGGCTGGTATGAGTCTTACCCGGGATTCAAATTGCCTCCCTTATTGTGTACGCTCGTCCGGGCACAGTACCTGACTGGAGTCTGGAGGAGGGTCATGGGGGGAGGAGCCAGTGCACACCACCTGATCTGGTAAAAGCTTTACTTTTTTGTGCCCTGTCTCCTGCGGAGCCGCTATTCCCCATGGTCCTTTCAGGAACCCCAGCATCCACTACGGACTCCGAGAAATAGAATTATCGGTAAGTAAATTCTTATTTTAAACAGACATGTACAGTGTACTGCACACATACCCAGGTGTTGCAGAGGTGAGACACTGTCAGTGCCAGCCACGGAACAGCTACTGGAATTGTGAGCACACATTATGGAGTTGCCTTGCTGTGCATGTGCAGCAGCTCCCAGTCGCCGCAGCACCCTGCAGTGGTAGCTGCGGCCGCGTTTATTCTTGAAACGGAGACACAACTGTCTCGGTTTCTAAAACAAGGTATTACGTCCATCGGGGGGGTCTGGGTAATCAGAATCCCCCCCCCCCCCCCCCGCGCGCACTACTGATGGCCTATACTTAACCTAACTTACAGCGGAAGCATCATGTCCACCCGCCTATGCTTCGACAGATCCGTAGCACTACGGTGTCCCAAAAGAGAGACGTTTTTTAATACATTAAATGGACGGACTTCATCCACAGCTGCATGTACTGTGCATGCACTGCCCCCAAGCAGTGGCATCACTAGAGGTGTGTGGTCTGCACTGAGTGACACCATCTGAGGGGGTGACAGCAAAATAGCAGAGCTGCTCTGCTATGTTGGTGTCAGCCCCTTGGATAGTGTCAACGAACAGCGCCAACATTTTTTTTCTTGTGCCGGGTCTCGGAGGGAGGCTAAGGAGTAAATTCAATGCTTGTCGGATCCTTTCTACTTAATAATCTGGGATCATCCCAGGTGCCCTGTTGTTAATCTAATACTGTAGATGGCTGAACCTGTTTTTTTTATTAAAGTCATTTGTTATGCAATGTTTGTTGCCATACTTGTGAGTCTAATAACTATAAACCAAGACATATTAGAGCCAGGAATGCAACTAATTCCCTATGAAGCTTAGAAAGATGAGTCTGAGGCTGAGTGTTTTAGTACTTAGATCATATACTGTATACGTGAAGTACAGAAATACAGTATATGTAGGCCTTCCAATAACAATGCAAGATTCTTTGGTTTGTTAAAGACATACAAGAGGACAGTGTATGCAGACGGGAAAGGTGGATGAGACAGACACAGAATGTTCAGCAGTTATACAACCAGAGTCAGTTTCATATTATTATTACTAGCTGATGTACCTGGTGTTGCCTGGGTTTAAGTGTTCAAGTACTTAAGTTATTGAGTTGGATTTAACTGTCAACATTTTAAAAAGTAATTAGCAGTTTAGCAGCTCTTCCAACACACCCATGAGGTGGCTGCCTAATGTCGTTTTTTTTTTTACTTGGGGTGTCGCCAGTAGCCCTAATCCCCAGCTCTCAAAGTGCATCCTCAGCCGAGGATGCGGCAAGCAGCACATCTCCAGGATGGTAGCCGGAGCAGGTGGCAGAGCTGTGCATCTCCAGAGATTTAGCAGAGGTTGAGGCAGGCGGCAGGATCTGCTTCCATTGGCACATTATGATATGTTTCACCCCATTTAGGGCAGACAAATTGAATGTCATCAAAAATGCTTTGGTCCGTGGCAGCAATTGGCTCTTTAGATGATTCACTACTGGACAAAGAAATTTGATGTTTTTGGTCTATATCCTTGGAGTCCTTGTGCGGTTTTACTGGGGATGCAGCTTTTCCAGTTTCTATCTCCTCCCAGTTAATTGAAGAGAAGAAGCGGTGTTCTCGTACATTGCCATTTACCCCGAGCCGGTGGAATTGGTCCTTGCACAGGAGTTTGGATATAAAGTCCTTTGTTGCACGATCAGTAAACCACGGATATGTTGGGTTTTTCATAATGATCTTTGTTCTTAACTCTACCCGATTCTTTCCCATAAAAGGGTATTTTCGTAGGGTGAGTAAATATAGCATAACACCGAATGCAAACCAGTCTACAGCTGCACTGTATGATTGGCGATATAAAAGTTCTGGAGCCATATAGGCAGGTGTCCCACCAAGTACTGTGGCATTGGTTTTTCCATACGCATTCAATAGAGAAAGACCAAAGTCTGTAATCTTTACATGTCCTTCTGTGGTCAGCAACACATTTCCCAATTTTAGGTCTCTGTGTATTATTCCTCTTGAATGCATGAACTGCAAGCCACAGACCATTTCTGCTGCTATAAACTTTATTGTGGGTAGGTTCAGCAAGTTCTCTTTCCAAAAATGGTGTAGGTCTCCTCCCCCAGCCAGTTCCATTACACAGTATAGATAGTTCTCTGTGTGGAAGGCTGCATTTCCATGGATTAGAAAATTGCTTTCATGTGCCAACTGAAGGACCCGACACTCGACCAAAATGTCCTCATGTGTTATTAATGAGCTCTTCTTTAAGGTTTTAAGTAATGCTCTCTTCTTTAAGATCTTAACTGCCACTCTTTCTTTACGAATAGCATCTGTCGCAAGCATCACTTTGCCAAAACCTCCCTTTCCAAGTAGCGAATGGAAAGTAAATGTTGCCACTGTTAAGGGGACCGTTTCTGTGCTGTTGTATCTGGTGGGCATTGCTGTTTGGCCTGACCAATGGCTGCATCCTTCCACTGGATCTTGAGCCATGTCCATGTTTCTCCTGTGCCAAAATCTGGGGAATCTGCTACATAAGTTTAGGAACTGATCTTTTCTCTTTTTCAGAAATCCAGAAAGTCGGTCCCAGCCTTTCTGTATACGTGCAACCCATGCATTTCGTCTCACCTCTCTCTTGGCACCCTGCTTTTTTGATCTTTTGCGCTGTTTCCTTCTTTTCTGTACGTGCTTGCCTTTGTATCTAGGTGTTCTCTCTTTAGCTTTCTTTCTCCTATTAGTTCTCATCTTATCCAAAGAAAAGAATAGGACGTTCAGAGAAAAAACAAACTAGCAATATCACAAGATGTGTCTGCTGTTTGGAGTCAATAGACAAAGAGATTCAGGGTCTTCAGCAGCTGTATAAGTAGCTGCAGAATGTCAGCAGTGTCTGTGATGTCATTGTGATGTCACCTCAGTGTAGCTGAGCTCAGTAATTGTGATGTCACAATAGTGCAGCTGAGCTTAACCATAAAGGTCACCTATATTATGGCAATTGATGTATACAAAAGTTATAGAGAAGGCATGGTTAAGGGTAAAAAATGTTTAAAAAACAAAACATTTTTTTTTTATTAAACCAGGTTTGTTTTTTTAAGTTAATGTTGTTAATGAAAAAAAAAGATTGAATCATGTATTAGAAACTTTGAACAATCATGTTTTAGTACTTTCTAGCATCAATAATGTTGTTAGGCTTTGATTTGATTTATTTTACATCTTTCAGTAAAATTATTATTTTTTTTTTTGCCAACATGTTATTAATTCAGTTGAAGATATAACTGCCACTGTTGCGCGCACGCACACACACGCGCACACACACGCACACACACGCACACACGCGCACACACGCGCACACACACGCACACACACAGCCCCGCTACGATAGGGCCGCGCAACGCTGTTGCTGGTTCTAGATTAAGCCTGCATGCAGGCTCAATCTAACAGGTCGCTCACTTCAGCACTGTGCAGTGAGCGCCCCCCTCGCTCAGCATACATCGCGCTGTGCTGTGCGGGGGGAGAGATTTGTGCTGAGTGATCAGTGATAGATCGCTCAGCACACATGACTTTAGAGTGTACCCCCTTACCAGTTCTACTGAGTAGCAGTCGGAAATTCCATGTGATCAGCCACCTGTATTCTGAAGTATCTATGTGACCTCATGGCCTCCCCTCATGAGAGCAGCAGTCATATCATCACCATATGTATCATCCCCTACATTGGTGCAGGAGATCTGAATGAAATTAGACTTATATCTCTGCGTACACTTACCTCACAATAGTCCACAGGACACTTTTACTATATGTGAATGACCCGTTGACACCCAGTGATGCCCATTCAGCCCCATGTGAGAAACAGCCAAAACGCAGACAACTCAGACCCACTAGTAATTGTGCTAAGTGTCTTATGCAGGCTGCAACACTCTTTGCTAACAATTGCAAGATCTGTACATGTTTGGAATTGCATGCAAATCTGTATCAGGCCCACAGTATTTAAAGACACTTTATACTCTGTCTCTCACACCTTTTTTCATGCACTTTATACAACACAGACTTTAAGACTTCTTTAGTTTGTTTTATACACATTTCTTGCTCTCACAGTTTATTAGTGTATATCAGTTGTAAATGTATTTATTAACAGATTCTTATATGGCGCAGCTATAGGAAATTATTGGTAACTAAAGGGTATTTTGTACATTCACACTTATGTCTCACTGTTACAGTAGCGTGAAGTAAATTGGTAATTCCGTGCTTACTTTGTGCTACTTTATTACTTTAATTATATTTTTGTAATATCAAATATTGGGCCTAATTCAGATCTGATCGCTGGGCTGCGTTTTTTGCTGTCCTGCGATCAGATAGTAGCCTCCTACCGGGGGAGTGTATCTTCGCTGTGCAATTGTGCATTCCTATGTGTAGCAGAGCTGCTAAAAATCAGTTTGTGCAGTCTCTGTGCAGCCCAGGACTTACTCTTCCAGTGCGATTGAATCCTGCTGACCGGAGCAGGAGCTGACGTCAGACACCCTCCCTCAAAACGCTTGGACACGCCTGCATTTTTCCGGAAACTTCAGTTGCCACCCACAAATGGCCTCTTCCTGTCAATCACCTTGCGTACCCCTGTGAGAATGGATCCATCGCACCATCGCTGACCGGTGATGCCCATTGTAGCTATCCAACACGCCTGCGCATTGTGGTGCATACGCATGCACAGTTTTGATCTGATCGGCCACTGTGCGAAAACGCACAGCAGCGATCAGATCTGAATTACCTCCATTGTTAGCATCTTTGGTACTGATTTTTCCCCCTAAGAGTTAATAAGGGTGAGTTTTATACTGTACTAGCTGTTCTATCCATTCTTCGCACGGAAGTTTCTGATTTTCACAGTTGTACATATAAATGAATGTTAAAAAGTTGTTAAACGATAGAGATGTAAATTTGAGAAGTCTTAACGTAAGTAAATATTATGTATTCTGGACACTGTGTGGGTATGGGGGTGTGTGTATGCTGGGCACGGTATGGGGAGGTGTCTGCTGGGCATTGTATGGGTATGGGGTTGTATGCTGGACACTGTGTGTTTGGGGCAGTGCCGTAACTAGAGATTTTAGCTCTGTGTGCAAGAAAGAGCATCAGCACCCCACCCCCCATATATAAACTAGGGCCAGTGCATGTGCCAAAAATATAGGGGAGTGGCTTCATGGGGAAGGGGCGTGGCCACGAAGTAGTACCAATTCATATTACACCGCACAGTAGTCTCCGTTATTCACATTACACCACACAGTAATGCCACTTATACACATTACACCAGGTAGAGTCCCTTTTAAACATTACTCCAGGTAGAGCCCTTTTTACACATTGTGCCAGGTAGAGCCCCCTTTTACTCATTGCGTCAGGTAGAGTCCCCTTTTACACCTTAGGCAAGGCAGAGTCACCTCCTGTTCCAGCCCACTTTAATCCCTGATCAGACCACACTCATGCTCTGATCCTGGACACAGAGAGGGGCAAGTCTAAAGCTGGGTACTCACTACAGCCAATACGTAAATTGCAAGCCCGTCGGCAGTCGTGTACCCGATATGTCTGTGAACGACGTCATTCACAGACATATCGCATCGACCCTGCAGCAAAGTCAATGCCCAATATAACCACAGATATATCAATGTATCTTGCTGTGTGTACAGACTTGCTGCAGGGACCGCCGGTGACTGACATCTCAACTGGGAGGGCACATTTAAATGCCCGGCCAGTCGTGACATCAGGCACAACACATCGGGCGGACGATTGGTAAGTGTGTATGCACTTACCAATCATTAGATGGAAGTGGCGGACACAAAGTCAGAGAGACACTTGGGGGAGAGAGAGATGTGGATAAGACAGAGACATGGAGGAGAAAGCGAGAGATGAGACATGGAGGCGAGTAAGAGATTAGGTGTGACGACACTTCTCATAACCATACACTTGGTTTCATAGTCATCATCATCATCTGTGCACATTTGCACCTGCCCTATCATTGGTACATGAGATTGGTTACACCCACCTCTTTGTGCGCACTACTCAGCATAGCCCACAATTCTCTCTACATGACAACTAGTTGATTATTAGTGTATATACAGTACACTCTATAAAGAGATTATTTTATAGTTTATCGCTGTATATGTGTTATTGTATGCTTTTTATTAGAGATGAGCGGGTTCGGTTCCTCGGGATCCGAACCCCCCCGAATTTCACCCATTTTACACGGTTCCGAGGCAGACTCGAATCGTCCCGCCTTGCTCGGTTAACCCTAGCGCGCCCGAACGTCGTCATCCCGCTGTCGTATTCTCGCGAGATTCGTATTCTATAAAAGGAGCCACGCGTCGTCGCCACTCGTGCATTGGAGATGATAGGGAGAGGACGTGCAGCGTTCTCTCAGTTGTGTTCAGTGTGCTGCAAATATCTGTGCTCAGTGTGCTTGCAAATTTCTCTAACGTCCTAGTGGATGCTGGGGACTCCGTAAGGAACATGGGAATAGACGGGCTCCGCAGGAGACAGGGCACTTTAAGAAAGAATTTGGATACTGGTGTGCTCTGGCTCCTCCCTCTATATCCCTCCTCCAGACCTCAGTTTGAATCTGTGCCCGGACGAGCTGGGTGCTACTTAGTGAGCTCTCCTGAGCTTGCTATAAGAAAGTATTTTGTTAGGTTTTTTTTATTTTCAGAGAGATCTGCTGGCAACAGACTCCCTGCATCGTGGGACTGAGGGGAGAGAAGCAGCCCTACTCTCTAAAGATAGGTCCTGCTTCTTAGGCTACTGGACACCATTAGCTCCAGAGGGATCGTACACAGGATCTCACCCTTTGTCGTCCGATCCCGGAGCCGCGCCGCCGTCCCCCTCGCAGAGCCGGAAGATAGAAGCCGGTGAAAGAAGCAAGAAGACTTCAAAATCGGCGGCAGAAGATTCCAGTCTTCAAACTGAGGTAGCGCACAGCACTGCAGCTGTGCGCCATTGCTCCCACATTAAACCCACATACTCCGGTCACTGTAGGGTGCAGGGCGCAGGGGGGGGGGGGGGGCGCAATTAGGACCTCTTGGCAAAAGTTGGGCACTGTATATATGCATGAGCCCACGCCATAATTTTACACAGAAACGCGGGACAGAAGCCCGCCACTGAGGGGGCGGGGCTTCTTCCTCAGCACTCACCAGCGCCATTTTCTCTCCACAGTTCCGCTTAGAGGAAGCTCCCCAGGCTCTCCCCTGCAGAAACACGGTAGAAGAGGGTAAAAAGAGAGGGGGGGCACATAAATTAGGCGCAAAAACATTATATACAGCATCTACTGGGTTAACACTAAGTTACTGTGTGATTCCTGGGACATATAGCGCTGGGGTGTGTGCTGGCATACTCTCTCTCTGTCTCTCCAGAAGGCCTTGTGGGGGAACTGTCTTCAAAAAGAGCATCCCCTGTGTGTGTGTGTGTGTGTGTGTGTGTGTGTGTGTGTGTGTGTGTGGTGTGTCGGTACGCTTGTGTCGACATGTTTGACGAGGAAGGCTATGTGGAAGCAGATCGGGAGCAAATGAATGTGGGGTCGCCGCCGACGGCGCCGACACCTGATTGGATGGATATGTGGAAGGTTTTAAATGATAATGTTAATTCCTTGCATAAAAGGTTGGATAAAGCTGAAACCTTAGGACAGTCGGGGTCTCAGCCCATGCCTGATCCTATGTCGCAGAGGCCGTTAGGGTCTCAGAAGCGCCCACTATCCCAAATTGTTGACACAGATATCGACACGGATTCTGACTCCCGTGTCGATGGCGATGATGCAAAGTTACAGCCTAAATTGGCTAAAGCCATCCGTTATATGATTATAGCAATAAAGGATGTGTTGCACATCACAGAGGAAACCCCAGTCCCTGACAAGAGGGTTCATATGTATGGGGAAAAAAGGCAGGTGGTGACCTTTCCCCCTTCACATGAGCTAAATGAGTTATGTGAAAAGGCTTGGGAATCTCCAGATAAAAAACTGCAGATTTCCAAACGGATGCTTATGGCGTATCCTTTCCCGCCAACGGACAGGTTACGCTGGGAATCCTCCCCTAGGGTGGACAAAGCTCTCACACGCTTATCCAAAAGGGTAGCCCTGCCGTCACAGGATACGGCCACCCTAAAAGATGCTGCGGATAGAAAGCAAGAAGGTACCCTGAAGTCCATTTATATACATTCAGGTACTTTACTAAGGCCGACAATTGCGTCAGCCTGGGTGTGTAGTGCTGTAGCAGCATGGACGGATACCTTATCTGAGGAACTTGATACCTTGGACAAGGATACTATATTAATGACCCTGGAGCATATAAAAGACGCTGTCCTATATATGAGAGATGCTCAAAGAGACATTAGCCTTCTGGGCTCTAGAATAAATGCAATGTCGATTTCTGCCAGAAGGGTCCTGTGGACTCGGCAATGGACAGGCGATGCCAACTCAAAAAGACACATGGAGGTTTTACCTTACAAGGGTGAGGAGTTGTTTGGGGAAGGTCTCTCGGACCTGGTCTCCACAGCTACTGCTGGAAAGTCAAATTTTTTGCCATATGTTCCCTCACAACCTAAGAAAGCACCGTATTACCAAATGCAGTCCTTTCGATCACAAAAAGGCAAGAAAGTCCGAGGTGCGTCCTTTCTTGCCAGAGGCAGGGGCAGAGGAAAAAAGCTGCACAACACAGCTAGTTCCCAGGAACAGAAGTTCTCCCCGGCTTCCACTAAATCCACCGCATGACGCTGGGGCTCCACAGGTGGAGCTAGGCCCGGTGGGGGCGCGTCTACGAAATTTCAGCCACAAGTGGGTTCACTCCCAGGTGGATCCCTGGGCACTAGAGATTGTGTCTCAGGGATACAGGCTGGAATTCGAAGAGATGCCCCCTCACCGATACCTCAAATCGGCCCTGCCAGCTTCCCCTTAGAGAGGGAAATAGTGTTAGCTGCAATTCACAAATTGTATCTTCAGCAGGTGGTGGTCAAGGTTCCCCTCCTTCAACAAGGAATGGGTTATTATTCGACCATGTTTGTGGTACCGAAACCGGACGGTTCGGTCAGACCCGTATTGAATTTATAATCCCTGAACATATACCTGAAAAGGTTCAAGTTCAAGATGGAATCGCTCACAGCGGTCATCGCAAGCCTGGAAGGGGGGATTTTATGGTGTCTCTGGACATAAAGGATGCATACCTTCATGTCCCCCTTTATCCACCTCATCAGGCGTACCTCAGATTTGTGGTACAGGATTGTCATTACCAATATCAGACGTTGCCGTTTGGTCTCTCCACGGCACCGAGAATATTTACCAAGGTAATGGCGGAAATGATGGTGCTCCTGCGAAAGCAAGGGGTCACAATTATCCCATACTTGGACGATCTCCTCAGGCGAGTTCCAGAGAGCAGTTGCTGATCAGCGTAGCACGCTCTCGGGAAGTGTTACAACAGCACGGCTGGATTCTAAATATTCCAAAGTCGCAGTTGATTCCTACGACTCGTCTGCCCTTCCTGGGCATGATTTTGGACACAGACCAGAAGAGGGTTTATCTCCCGATGGAGAAGGCGCAGGAGCTCATGACACTGGTCAGAGACCTATTAAGACCAAAACAGGTGTTGGTGCATCACTGCACGCGAGTCCTGGGAAAGATGGTGGCATCATACGAGGCCATTCCCTTCGGCAGGTTCCATGCGAGGACCTTTCGATGGGATCTGTTGGACAAGTGGTCCGGATCACATCTACAGATGCATCGGCTGATCACCCTATCCCCCAGGGCCAGGGTGTCTCTCCTGTGGTGGCTGCAGAGTGCTCACCTTCTAGAGTGCCGCAGATTCGGCATTCAGGACTGGGTCCTGGTGACCACGGATGCAAGCCTCCGAGGGTGGGGGGCAGTCACACAGGGAAGAAATTTCCAAGGTCTGTGGTCAAGTCAGGAGACTTGCCTTCACATCAATATCCTGGAACTAAGGGCCATATACAACGCCCTAAGTCAAGCGGAGACCCTGCTTCGCGACCAATCGGTGCTGATTCAGTCAGACAACATCACCGCAGTGGCTCATGTAAACCGCCAAAGCGGCACAAAGAGCAGGGTGGCGATGGCGGAAGCCACCAGAATTCTTCGCTGGGCGGAGAATCACGTAAGAGCACTGTCAGCAGTGTTCATTCCGGGAGTGGACAACTGGGAAGCAGACTTCCTCAGCAGGCACGACCTCCACCCGGGGGAGTGGGAACTTTATCAAGAAGTCTTCACGCAGATCGCAAGGCGGTGGGAACTGCCACAGGTGGACATGATGGCATCCCACCTCAACAAAAAGCTACAGAGATATTGCGCCAGGTCAAGAGACCCTCAGGCGATAGCTGTAGACGCACTAGTGACACCGTGGGTGTTCCAGTCGGTTTATGTATTTCCTCCTCTTCCTCTCATACCAAAGGTGCTGAGAATCATAAGAAAAAGAGGAGTGAGAACAATACTCATTGTTCCGGATTGGCCAAGAAGGACTTGGTATCCAGATCTGCAAGAAATGCTCACAGAGGACCCATGGCCTCTGCCTCTAAGACAGGACTTGTTGCAACAGGGGCCCTGTCTGTTCCAAGACTTACCGCGGCTGCGTTTGACGGCATGGCGGTTGAACGCCGGATCCTAGCAGAAAAAGGCATTCCGGATGAGGTTATTCCTACACTGATAAAGGCTAGGAAGGACGTGATGGCAAAACATTATCACCGTATATGGCGAAAATATGTTGCTTGGTGTGAGGCCAGGAATGCCCCTACAGAGGAATTCCAGCTGGGCCGTTTCCTTCACTTCCTAGTTCCTACAGTCGGGAGTGACTTTGGGCCTGAAATTGGGTTCCATTAAGGTCCTGATTTCGGCCCTATCCATTTTCTTTCAAAAAGAACTGGCTTCTCTTCCTGAAGTTCAGACGTTTGTAAAGGGAGTGCTGCATATTCAGTCCCCTTTTGTGCCTCCAGTGGCACCTTGGGATCTTAACGTGGTGTTGAGTTTCCTGAAGTCACACTGGTTTGAGCCACTCAAAACCGTGGAGTTAAAATTTCTCACGTGGAAGGTGGTCATGCTATTAGCCTTGGCTTCAGCTAGGCGTGTGTCAGAATTAGCGGCTTTGTCACATAAAAGCCCCTATCTGGTTTTCCATATGGACAGGGCTGAATTGCGGACCCGTCCACAATTTCTGCCAAAAGTGGTGTCATCTTTTCATATGAACCAACCTATTGTGGTGCCTGTGGCTACTCGTGACTTGGAGGATTTCCGAGTTGCTGGATGTGGTCAGGGCTTTGAAGGTTTATGTAGCCAGAACGGCTAGAGTCAGGAAAACTGAGTCGCTGTTTATCCTGTATGCATCCAACAAGCTGGGTGCTCCTGCTTCAAAGCAAACTATTGCTCGCTGGATCTGTAACACGATTCAGCAGGCTCATTCTGCGGCTGGATTGCCGCTTCCAAAATCAGTAAAAGCCCACTTCACAAGGAAGGTGGGCTCTTCTTGGGCGGCTGCCCGAGGGGTCTCGGCATTACAGCTTTGCCGAGCAGCTACTTGGTCTGGTTCAAACACTTTTGCAAAGTTTTACAAGTTTGATACCCTGGCTGAGGAGGACCTTGTGTTTGCTCATTCGGTGCTGCAGAGTCATCCGCACTCTCCCGCCCGTTTGGGAGCTTTGGTATAATCCCCGTGGTCCTTACGGAGTCCCCAGCATCCACTAGGACGTTAGAGAAAATAAGATTTTACTTACCGGTAAATCTATTTCTCGTAGTCCGTAGTGGATGCTGGGCGCCCGTCCCAAGTGCGGACTTCTTCTGCAATACTTGTATATAGTTATTGCTAAAATAAGGGTTATGTTGTGCTTGCATCAGGGTTGATCTGATGCTCCGTTGTTGTTCATACTGTTAATTGGGTAAGTTTATCACAAGTTATACGGTGTGATTGGTGTGACTGGTATGAGTCTTGCCCTGGATTCCAAAATCCTTTCCTTGTACTGTCAGCTCTTCCGGGCACAGTTTCTCTAACTTAGGTCTGGAGGAGGGACATAGAGGGAGGAGCCAGAGCACACCAGTATTCAAATTCTTTCTTAAAGTGCCCTGTCTCCTGTGGAGCCCGTCTATTCCCATGGTCCTTACGGAGTCCCCAGCATCCACTACGGACTACGAGAAATAGATTTACCGGTAAGTAAAATCTTATTATCTGTGCTCAGTGTGCTGAAAATATCTACGTTCTCTGCCTGAAAAACGCTCCATATCTGTGCTCAGTGTGCTGCAAATATCTGTGCTCAGTGTGCTTTATTGTGGGGACTGGGGACCACCAGTATTATATAGTAGGAGGACAGTGCAGAGTTTTGCTGACCAGTGACCACCAGTATTATACGTTCTCTGCCTGAAAAACGCTCCATATCTGTGCTGCATTGTAGTATATAGTAGGAGGACAGTGCAGAATTTTGCTGACCAGTGACCACCAGTATTATATCAGTACGGTACAGTAGGCCGCTGCTCTACCTACCTCTGTGTCGTCAAGTATACTATCCATCCATACCTGTGGTGCATTTTAGTTGTGCGCAGTACATATAGTACGAGGACAGTGCATAATTTTGCTGACCACCACTATATAATATATAGCAGTACGGTACAGTAGTCCACTGCTCTACCTACCTCTGTGTCGTCAAGTATACTATCCATCCATACCTGTGGTGCATTTTAGTTGTGCGCAGTATATATAGTAGGAGTACAGTGCATAATTTTGCTGACCACCAGTATATAATATATAGCAGTACGGTACAGTAGGCCACTGCTCTACCTACCTCTGTGTCGTCAAGTATACTATCCATCCATACCTGTGGTGCATTTTAGTTGTGCGCAGTATATATAGTAGGAGGACAGTGCATAATTTTGTTGACCACCAGTATATAATATATAGCAGGACGGTACAGTAGGCCACTGCTCTACCTACCTGTGTGTCGTCAAGTATACTATCCATCCATACCTGTGGTGCATTTTAGTTGTGCGCAGTATATACAGTAGGAGTACAGTGCATAATTTTGCTGACCACCAGTATATAATATATAGCAGTACGGTACAGTAGGCCATTGCTATTGATATATTACTGGCATATAATTCCACACATTAAAAAATGGAGAAAAAAATGTGGAGGGTAAAATAGGGAAAGATCAAGATCCACTTCCACCTCGTGCTTAAGCTGCTGCCACTAGTCATGGCCGAGACGATGAAATGCCATCAATGTCGTCTGCCAAGGCCGATGCCCAATGTCATAGTAGAGAGCATGTAAAATCCAAAAAACAAAAGTTCAGTAAAATGACCCAAAAATCTAAATTAAAAGCGTCTGATGAGAAGCGTAAACTTGCCAATATGCCATTTACGACACGGAGTGGCAAGGAACGGCTGAGGCCCTGGCCTATGTTCATGGCTAGTGGTTCAGATTCACATGAGGATGGAAGCACTCACCCTCTCGCTAGAAAAATGAAAAGACTTAAGCTGGCAAAAGCACAGCAAAGAACTGTGCGTTCTTCTAAATCACAAATCCCCAAGGAGAGTCCAATTGTGTCGATTGCGATGCCTGACCTTCCCAACACTGGACAGGAAGAGCTTGCGCCTTCCACCATTTGCACGCCCCCTGCAAGTGCTGGAAGGAGCACCCACAGTCCAGTTCCTGATAGTCAAATTGAAGATGTCACTGTTGAAGTACACCAGGAAGAGGATATGGGTGTTGCTGGCGCTGGGGAGGAAATTGACAAGGAGGATTCTGATGGTGAGGTGGTTTGTTTAAGTCAGGCACCCGGGGAGACACCTGTTGTCCGTGGGACGAATATGGCCATTGACATGCCTGGTCAAAATACAAAAAAAATCACCTCTTCGGTGTGGAATTATTTCAACACAAATGCGGACAACAGGTGTCAAGCCGTGTGTTGCCTTTGTCAAGCTGTAATAAGTAGGGGTAAGGACGTTAACCACCTAGGAACATCCTCCCTTATACGTCACCTGGACCGCATTCATCAGAAGTCAGTGACAAGTTCAAAAACTTTGGATGACAGCGGAAGCAGTCCACTGACCACTAAATCCCTTCCTCTTGTAACCAAGCTCCTGCAAACCACACCACCAACTCCCTCAGTGTCAATTTCCACCTTACACAGGAAAGCCAATAGTCCCGCAGGCCATGTCACTGGAAGTCTGACGAGTCCTCTCCTGCCTGGGATTCCTCCGATGCATCCTTGAGTGTAACGCCTACTGCTGCTGGCGCTGCTGTTGTTGCTGCTGGGAGTCGATCGTCATCCCAGAGGGGAAGTCGGAAGACCACTTGTACTACTTCCAGTAAGCAATTGACTGTCCAACAGTCCTTTGCGAGGAAGATGAAATATCACAGCAGTCATCCTGCTGCAAAGCG
The DNA here is from genome assembly GCF_028390025.1 of Pseudophryne corroboree. Lineage (NCBI taxonomy): Eukaryota > Metazoa > Chordata > Amphibia > Anura > Myobatrachidae > Pseudophryne > Pseudophryne corroboree. Next base: position 345,451,661 of record NC_086451.1, read on the forward strand.
GATAACTCAGGTCTTGTCAGCCTGGGTGGTGAGAAACGTGTGTCCGGTATCCACCGTTAATTCACAGGCAACTAGAGACTTGATTGAGGTACTGTGTCCCCGGTACCAAATACCATCTAGGTTCCATTTCTCTAGGTAGGCGATACCGAAAATGTACACAGACGTCAGAAAAAGAGTCACCAGTGTCCTAAAAAATGCAGTTATACCCACTGTCCACTTAACCACGGACATGTGGACAAGTGGAGCAGGGCAGACTTAGGACTATATGACTGTGACAGCCCACTGGGTAGATGTATTGTCTCCCGCAGCAAGAACAGCAGCGGCGGCACCAGTAGCAGCATCTCGCAAACGCCAACTCGTTCCTAGGCAGGCTACGCTTTGTATCACCGCTTTCCATAAGAGGCACAGAGCTGAAAACCTCTTACGGAAACTGAGGAACATCATCGCAGAATGGCTTAACCTAATTGGACTCTCCTGGGGATTTGTGACATCGGACAACGCCACCAATATTGTGCGTGCATTACATCTGGGTAAATTCCAGCACGTCCCATGTTTTGCACATACATTGAATTTGGTGGTGCAGAATTATTTAAAAAACGACAGGGGCGTGCAAGAGATGCTGTCGGTGGCCCGAAGAATTGCGGGCCACTTTCGGCATTCAGCCATCGCGTGCCGAAGACTGGAGCACCAGCAAACAGTCCTGAACCTGCCCTGCCATCATCTGAAGCAAGAGGTGGTAACGAGGTGAAATTCAACCCTCTATATGCTTCAGAGGATGGAGGAGCAGCAAAAGGCCATTCAAGCCTATACATCTGCCCACGATATAGGCAAAGGAGGGGGAATGCACCTGACTCAAGCGCAGTGGAGAATGATTTCAACGTTGACCAAGGTTCTGCAACCCTTTGAACTTGCCACACGTGAAGTCAGTTCAGACACTGCCAGCCTGAGTCAGGTCATTCCCCTCATCAGGCTTTTGCAGAAGAAGCTGGAGACATTGAAGGAGGAGCTAAAACAGAGCGATTCCGCTAGGCATGTGGGACTTGTGGATGGAGCCCTTAATTCGCTTAACCAGGATTCACGGGTGGTCAATCTGTTGAAATCAGAGCACTACATTTTGGCCACCGTGCTCGATCCTAGATTTAAAACCTACGTTGTATCTCTCTTTCTGGCAGACACAAGTCTGCAGAGGTTCAAAGACCTGCTGGTGAGAAAATTGTCAAGTCAAGCGGAAGGTGACCCGTCAACAGCTCCTCCTTCACATTCTCCCGCAACTGGGGGTGCGAGGAAAAGGCTAAGAATTCCGAGCCCACCCACTGGCGGTGATGCAGAGCAGTCTGGAGCGAGTGCTGACATCTGGTCCGGACTGAAGGACCTGCCAACGATTACTGACATGTCGTCTACTGTCACTGCATATGATTCTGTCACCATTGAAAGAATGGTGGAGGATTATATGAGTGACCGCATCCAAGTAGGCACGTCAGACAGTCCTTACGTATACTGGCAGGAAAAAGAGGCAATTTGGAGGCCCTTGCACAAACTGGCTTTATTCTACCTAAGTTGCCCTCCCTCCAGTGTTTACTCCGAAAGAGTGTTTAGTGCAGCCGCTCACCTTGTCAGCAATCGGCGTACGAGGTTTCTTCCAGAAAATGTGGAGAAGATGATGTTCATCAAAATTAATTATAATCAATTCCTCCGTGGAGACATTCACCAGCAATTGCCTCCAGAAAGTACACAGGGATCTGAGATGGTGGATTCCAGTGGGGATGAATTAATAATCTGTGAGCCCATGGCAGCCGCATTTGAAGGGCGGATTACGTCTGCCCAACTCCGATGCCCACCCAGGTCTTAATGAGAGACAAAGGGAAATCCGAGACAGGGTGATAACAAGGGGCCCTCTGACTAAACAACCAGGCCAGGGGCTACAAGCTAATAAAAACTAGAGTATGTGCGGAAAAACCGCCAGGGAAAACGACAACCAAAATATCCACTTGTCCACTTCTCCTACCCGGCACCGCCGAGTTCCAGAGAGGATTTGTGGAAGCGGAACCCTCCGCAAATGCTCCAAAGACAAAATATGTAAAGATAAAGCGGCTGAGCCGCAACATACGAAACGGGTGGTCTTCTGTTTGCCGGCTGGCGGGCTCCCGGCGCTCAGTATACCGGCGCCGGGAGCCCGACAGCCGGCATACCGACAATTATTTTCCCTCGTGGGGGTCCACGACCCCCATAGAGGGAGAATAAAATAGTGTGGCGCGCGTAGCGCGCCACCGTGCCCGTAGCGTGGCGAGCGCAGCGAGCCCGCAAGGGGCTCATTTGCGCTCGCCAAGCTGTCGGTAAGCCGGCGGTCGGGCTCCCGGCGCCGGGATGCTGGTCGCCGGGAGCCCGACCGCCGGCCACCCGTAGTGAACCCATACGAAACACCACTCGATATTCAAAGGTGATCAGTCAGGACTACTGGGGACCCAACGACTTCCTGGGATGAGATGACAACTCCCGGATACAGGACTTCTGAGGACAGGAATGACCGGATACAGCAGGACTGGAACAGACTCTCAGCAAACCAAAGCAGCATGCAGGAAGCTATTACCGGCGTCTGTGAGAAGCACTGAGAAGGTATTTAGCAGGTAGTCCTCCAATCAGCTGTTCAGAGCCTGATTGGTATTAATGCCGTGCAGCTGCCTTGCTGCACGGCCAGAAGACAAGTGTGTGTGCGTGTGTAACTAGACCCTGCAACGGGGAACGCGGTCCGCCCGTGGCGTCCCCGTTGCTAGGGTCCGTGCGGCTCAGAGCGCCCAGCGTCTAGCGTTGCTAGGAAGCCGGCGGCTGAATGCGCACGGCGTCCCTAGTTGCTAGGCGCCGGGCCGCGCGGACATTGCGGACCCCGCGCCTAACAGTACCCCCCCCCCTTGAGGAGGGGTCAAGGAACCCCTAAAGCCAGGTTTCTGAGGAAATTCCCGAAAAAATGCCCTCTTGAGCCTAGGGGCATGAAGATCCTTATCTAGGACCCAAGACCTTTCCTCCGGACCATAGCCTTTCCAGTGAACTAAAAAATAAAGCCGACCCCGGGACAATTTGGAATCAAGAACTTTCTCTACCAAGAACTCCTGTTGTCCCTGTACATCCACTGGAGATCTACCCTGAGAGATCCTCCGAGGAAATCTACTGGAAGAAACGTATTGTTTCAACAGGGAACAGTGAAACGTATTTCCAATCTTGAGAGATCTTGGTAAACGTAGCCGAAAGGCAACTGGGTTGACTCTTTTAATAATAAGAAATGGTCCAATAAATTTGGGTCCCAGTCTAGCCGAGGATTGTCGAAGCCTGATGTTGCGAGTTGACAACCACACCTTATCTCCCACCTTAAAAGTGCAAGGACGTCGGAGCCTGTCAGAAAATTTCTTCTTTCGAAAGGCCGCTTTTCTGAGAGCAAGGTGCACTTTTTTCCAAATTGCTCTGAGATGGGAGGTCAATGCCAGCGAGGAGACTGGAGAATGATGAAAAAATAAGAATTTACTTACCGATAATTCTATTTCTCGTAGTCCGTAGTGGATGCTGGGGAGTCCGTCAGGACCATGGGGAATAGCGGCTCCGCAGGAGACAGGGCACAAAAATAAAGCTTTAGGATTAGGTGGTGTGTACGGGCTCCTCCCCCTATGACCCTCCTCCAAGCCTCAGTTAGGATACTGTGCCCGGACGAGCGTACACAATAAGGAAGGATATTGAACCCCGGGTAAGACTCATACCAGCCACACCAATCACACCGTATAACTTGTGATCTGAACCCAGTTAACAGTATGACAAACGTAGGAGCCTCTGAACAGACGGCTCACAACAAATAACAACCCAATTTTTTTGTAACAATAACTATGTACAAGTATTGCAGACAATCCGCACTTGGGATGGGCGCCCAGCATCCACTACGGACTACGAGAAATAGAATTATCGGTAAGTAAATTCTTATTTTCTCTAACGTCCTAAGTGGATGCTGGGGACTCCGTCAGGACCATGGGGATTATACCAAAGCTCCCAAACGGGCGGGAGAGTGCGGATGACTCTGCAGCACCGAATGAGAGAACTCAAGGTCCTCCTCAGCCAGGGTATCAAATTTGTAGAATTTTGCAAACGTGTTTGCCCCTGACCAAGTAGCAGCTCGGCAGAGTTGTAATGCCGAGACTCCCCGGGCAGCCGCCCAGGATGAGCCCACTTTCCTTGTGGAATGGGCCTTGACAGATTTAGGTTGTGGCAAGCCTGCCACAGAATGTGCAAGTTGAATTGTGCTACAAATCCAACGAGCAATCGTCTGCTTAGAAGCAGGAGCACCCATCTTGTTGGGTGCATACAATATAAGCAGTGAGTCAGACTTTCTGACTCCCGCCGTTCTTGAAATATATATTTTCAATGCCCGGACCACGTCCAACAACTTGGAATCCTCCAACTCGTTAGTAGCCGCAGGCACCACAATAGGCTGGTTCAGATGAAACGCTGACACCACCTTAGGCAGAAAATGAGGACGCGTCCGCAGTTCTGCCCTGTCCGTATGGAAAATCAGATATGGGCTCTTATATGATAAAGCCGCCAATTCTGATACTCTCCTGGCTGAAGCCAGGGCCAGTAGCATGGTTACTTTCCATGTAAGATACTTCAGCTCCACCGATTTGAGCGGCTCAAACCAATGGGATTTGAGAAAATCCAAGACTACATTAAGATCCCACGGTGCCACTGGGGGCACAACCGGGGGCTGTATATGTAGTACTCCTTTTACAAAAGTCTGGACTTCAGGAACTGAAGCCAATTCTTTCTGGAAGAAAATCGACAGGGCCGAAATTTGAACCTTAATGGACCCCAATTTGAGGCCCATAGACAATCCTGTTTGCAGGAAATGTAGGAATCGACCCAGTTGAAATTCCTCCGTGGGGGCCTTCCTGGCCTCACACCACGCAACATATTTTCTCCAAATGCGGTGATAATGTTGTGCAGTCACCTCCTTCCTGGCTTTTACCAGTGTAGGAATGACCTCTTCCGGAATGCCTTTTTCCTTTAGAATTCGGCGTTCAACCGCCATGCCGTCAAACGCAGCCGCGGTAAGTCTTGGAATAGACACGGTCCCTGCTGAAGCAGGTCCCGTCTTAGAGGTAGAGGCCACGGATCCTCCGTGAGCATCTCTTGAAGTTCCGGGTACCAAGTTCTTCTTGGCCAATCCGGAGCCACTAGTATCGTTCTTACTCCCTTTTGCCGTATAATTCTCAGTACTTTTGGTATGAGAGGCAGAGGAGGGAACACATACACTGACTGGAACACCCACGGTGTTACCAGAGCGTCCACAGCTATTGCCTGAGGATCCCTTGACCTGGCGCAATACCTGTCCAGTTTTTTGTTGAGGCGGGACGCCATCATATCCACCATTGGTTTTTCCCAACGGTTCACAATCATGTGGAAGACTTCTGGATGAAGTCCCCACTCTCCCGGGTGTAGATCGTGTCTGCTGAGGAAGTCTGCTTCCCAGTTGTCCACTCCCGGAATGAATACTGCTGACAGTGCTATCACATGCTCTTCCGCCCAGCGAAGAATCCTTGCAGCTTCTGCCATTGCTGTCCTGCTTCTTGTGCCGCCCTGTCTGTTTACGTGGGCGACTGCCGTGATGTTGTCCGACTGGATCAACACCGGCTGACCCTGAAGCAGGGGTTTTGCCAGACTTAGAGCATTGTAAATCGCTCTTAGCTCCAGTATATTTATGTGAAGAGACATCTCCAGGCTTGACCATACTCCCTGGAAGTTTCTTCCTTGTGTGACCGCTCCCCAGCCTCTCAGACTGGCATCCGTGGTCACCAGGACCCAGTCCTGTATGCCGAATCTGCGGCCCTCTAACAGATGAGCACTCTGCAACCACCACAGAAGAGACACCCTTGTCCGTGGCGATAAGGTTATCCGCTGATGCATCTGCAGATGCGATCCGGACCATTTGTCCAGCAGATCCCACTGAAAAGTTCGTGCGTGGAATCTGCCGAATGGAATCGCTTCGTAAGAAGCCACCATCTTTCCCAGGACTCTTGTGCATTGATGCACAGACACTGTCCCTGGTTTTAGGAGGTTCCTGTCAAGTTCGGATAACTCCCTGGCTTTCTCCTCCGGAAGAAACACCTTTTTCTGAACCGTGTCCAGAATCATTCCCAGGAAAAGCAGACGTGTCGTCGGGGTCAACTGAGATTTTGGAAAATTCAGCATCCACCCGTGTTGTTGCAGCACTAGTTGGGTCAGTGCTACTCCGTCTTCCAGCTGTTCTCTGGACCTTGCCCTTATCAGGAGATCGTCCAAGTAAGGGATAATTAATACGCCTCTTCTTCGTAGAAGGATCATCATTTCGGCCATTACCTTGGTAAAGACCCGAGGTGCCGTGGACAATCCAAACGGCAGCGTCTGAAACTGATAATGACAGTTTTGCACCACGAACCTGAGGTACCCTTGATGTGAAGGGCAAATTGGGACATGCAGGTAAGCATCCTTTATGTCCAGGGACACCATAAAGTCCCCTTCTTCCAGATTCGCTATCACTGCTCTGAGTGACTCCATCTTGAACTTGAATTTTTGTATGTACAGGTTCAAAGACTTCAGATTTAGAATAGGTCTTACCGAGCCGTCCGGCTTCGGTACCACAAATAGCGTGGAGTAATACCCCTTTCCCTGTTGTAGGAGGGGTACCTTGACTATCACCTGCTGAGAAAACAGCTTGTGAATGGCTTCCAAAACCGTCGCCCTGTCTGAGGGAGACGTTGGCAAAGCAGACTTTAGGAACCGGCGAGGGGGAGACTTCTCGAATTCCAACCTGTAACCCTGAGATACTACCTGCAGAATCCAGGGGTCCACCTGTGAGCAAGCCCACTGTGCGCTGAAATTCTTGAGTCGACCCCCCACCGCTCCTGAGTCCGCTTGTAAGGCCCCAGCGTCATGCTGAGGGCTTTGTAGAACCCTGGGAGGGCTTCTGTTCCTGGGCAGGGGCTGCTTGCTGCCCTCTCTTACCCCTTCCTCTGCCCCGAGGCAGATATGACTGTCCTTTTGTCCGCTTGTTCTTATAGGACCGAAAGGACTGCGGCTGAAAAGACGGTGTCTTTTTCTGTTGGGAGGGGGTCTGAGGTAAAAAAGTGGATTTTCCGGCAGTTGCCGTGGCCACCAGATCCGATAGACCGACGCCAAATAATTCCTCCCCTTTATACGGCAATACTTCCATATGTCGTTTGGAATCCGCATCACCTGACCACTGTCGCGTCCATAAACTCCTTCTGGCAGATATGGACATCGCATTTACTCTCGATGCCAGAGTGCAAATATCTCTCTGCGCATCTCGCATATAAAGGAAAGCATCCTTTAATTGCTCTATAGTCAATAAAATGCTGTCCCTATCCAGGGTATCAATATTTTCAGTCAGGGAATCCAACCAGACGACCCCAGCACTGCACATCCAGGCTGAGGCGATGGCTGGTCGCAGTATAACACCAGTATGTGTGTATATACTTTTTAGGGTAGTTTCCAGTCTCCTATCCGCTGGATCCTTGAGGGCGGCCGTATCAGGAGACGGTAACGCCACTTGTTTTGATAAGCGTGTGAGCGCCTTATCCACCCTAGGGGGTGTTTCCCAGCGCGCCCTAACCTCTGGCGGGAAAGGGTATAATGCTAATATCTTTTTTGAAATTAGCATTTTTCTATCTGGGTTAACCCACGCTTCATCACATACATCATTTAATTCCTCTGATTCAGGAAAAACTACAGGTAGTTTTTTCACCCCCCACATAATACCCCTTTTTGTGGTACTTGTAGTGTCAGAGATATGCAAAGCCTCCTTCATTGCCGTGATCATATAACGTGTGGCCCTACTTGAAAATACGTTTGTTTCATCACCGTCGACACTAGATTCAGTGTCTGTGTCTGGGTCTGTGTCGACCGAATGAGGTAAAGGGCGTTTTACAGCCCCTGACGGTGTCTGAGACGCCTGGGCAGGTACTAACTGGTTTGCCGGCCGTCTCATGTCGTCAACTGATTTTTGTAATGTGCTGACATTATCACGTAATTCCATAAACAAAGCCATCCATTCTGGTGTCGACTCCCTGGGGGGTGACATCATCATTATCGGCAATTGCTCTGCCTCCACGCCAACATCGTCCTCATACATGTCGACACACACGTACCGACACACAGCAGACACACAGGAAATGCTCTTATCGAAGACAGGACCCCACTAGCCCTTTGGGGAGACAGAGGGAGAGTTTGCCAGCACACACCCAAGCGCTATAATATATATGGGAACAACCTTATATAAGTGTTGTTCCTTATAGCAGCTTAAATATATCCAATATATCGCCAAAAAATGCCCCCCCTCTCTGTTTTACCCTGTTTCTGTAGTGCAGTGCAGGGGAGAGTCCTGGGAGCCTTCCTCACAGCGGAGCTGAGCAGGAAAATGGCGCTGTGTGCTGAGGAGAATAAGCCCCGCCCCCTATTTCGGCGGGCTTTCCTCCCGTAGATTTAGATGACTGGCATGGGTTAAATACATACATATAGCCTTAATGGCTATATGTGATGTATTCTTTTGCCATAAGGTATTAAAATATTGCTGCCCAGGGCGCCCCCAGCAGCGCCCTGCACCCTCCGTGACCGTTTGGTGTGAAGTGTGTGACAACAATGGCGCACAGCTGCAGTGCTGTGCGCTACCTTCATGAAGACTGAAGAGCCTTCTGCCGCCTGTTTCCGGACCTTCAATCTTCAGCATCTGTAAGGGGGGTCGGCGGCGCGGCTCCGGGACGAACCCCAGGGTGAGACCTGTGTTCCGACTCCCTCTGGAGCTAATGGTGTCCAGTAGCCTAAGAATCCAATCCATCCTGCACGCAGGTGAGTTGAAATTCTCTCCCCTAAGTCCCTCGATGCAGTGAGCCTGTTGCCAGCAGGACTCACTGAAAATAAAAAAACCTAAAAAACTTTTCTAAGCAGCTCTTTAAGAGAGCCACCTAGATTGCACCCTGCTCGGACGGGCACAAAAACCTAACTGAGGCTTGGAGGAGGGTCATAGGGGGAGGAGCCAGTACACACCACCTAATCCTAAAGCTTTATTTTTGTGCCCTGTCTCCTGCGGAGCCGCTATTCCCCATGGTCCTGACGGAGTCCCCAGCATCCACTTAGGACGTTAGAGAAAAAGAATTAGCTCTGGGGTGAAAACCAAAAACTGAAAAGAATGGAGACTCTTTAGTGGAGGAATGCCAAGAATTATTGTAAGTAAATTCAGCCAAAGAAAGAAACTCGGACCAATCATTCTGGAGTTTGGCTGAATACAAGCGCAGATATTGTTTCAATGACTGGTTAACTCGTTCAGTTTGCCCGTTGGATTGTGGGTGGTAACCGGATGTTAACGACAGTTTCATCTTTAATGAAGCACAAAAACATTTCCAGAATTGTGCGACGATTTGTGGACCCCGATCAGAAACAATATCAGTGGGCAACCCATGAAGCCTGAACACATGGCGGAGGAACAAAACTGCCAACCCTTGAGCAGAAGGCAATCGGGGAAGAGCAATAAAATGAGCCATTTTACTAAAACGGTCCACTACCACCCATATGACTCGGAATCCGGCTGAAAGGGGAAGGTCAACCACAAAATCCATGGAAATATGAGACCATGGCCTGAGAGGGACACTTAAGGGCATAAGTTGCCCTATAGGCAAGGAACGGGGAACCTTATGTTGTGCACAAACCTGACATGAATAAACAAATTCCCTACCGTCTTTAGAAATACTAGGCCACCATACTGAGCGAGAGACTAACTCCAATGTTTTAGTGATTCCCGGATGCCCTGAAACTTTGTTGTCATGGAATTCAGTTAAAACAGTAGCTCTCAAAAATTCAGGAACGTAAAGACGACCAGCAGGAGTAAATCTAGGAGCTTGATGTTGAAGCTGGTTTAACTGGGTAAATAAATCCTGTGTGAGGCCTGCCCGGATGACCGAAGATGGAAGTATTGGGGTAACAACAGGATTGTTATTGTGAACCGGAAGAAAGCTACGTGACAGGGCATCAGCTTTAGTATTCTTGGAACCAGGCCTGAAAGTGATTATAAATTTGAAACGAGTAAAAAATAATGCCCAACGTGCCTGCCGGGCATTAAGCCGTTTAGCTGATTCAATGTATTGCAGGTTCTTATGGTCAGTCAATACCGAAATAGTATGCTTTGCTCCTTCCAGCCAATGCCTCCACTCCTCAAAAGCCCACTTTACCGCCAGTAACTCCCGATTACCAACGTCATAATTGGATTCAGCGAAGGAGAATTTCCTGGACATAAAGGCACAAGGATGTAACTCCAGAGACTCCGGATCCTTTTGAGAAAGGACGGCCCCCACTCCAACTTCTGAGGCATCAACCTCCACAACAAAGGGCAATTCCGGATTAGGATGTTTTAGGACTGGAGCTGAGACAAAGGCTTGTTTCAGGGCCCGGAAGAATAACTCAGCTTCATGCGACCAGTTGGTAGGATCCGCTCCTTTCTTTGTCAGAGCTACAATGGGAGCAACCAGGTCAGAAAAAGAATGAATGAACCTCCTATAATAATTCGCAAACCCTAAAAAGCGCTGAATTGCTTTTAAATTGGTGGGTTGCGCCCAATTAAGGATGGCCTGGAGCTTCTTAGGTTCCATCGAAAATCCCTGAGGGGAAATTATGTACCCTAAAAAAGATACTTCCGTGACGTGAAATTCACACTTCTCCAGCTTGGCATATAAATGATTCTCACGTAACTTTTGAAGAACCAGACGCACCTGGGTGATATGTTCTTCCATCGATTCAGAATAAATCAAGATGTCATCTAAATAAACGACCACGAATTTACCTAGGAAGTCACGGAGCACATCATTTATGAGGTCTTGAAAAACTGCTGGAGCATTAGACAGGCCGAACGGCATCACCAGGTATTCGTAGTGACCCGACTGAGTACTGAAAGCCGTCTTCCACTCATCTCCAGATTTAATTCGGATGAGGTTGTAAGCTCCTCTCAGGTCAATTTTAGAAAAAATCACAGCAGAACGTAATTGATCAAAGAGTACAGAAATCAACGGCAAAGGATAGGTGTTTTTAACTGAGATCTTATTCAGGGCTCTAAAATCTATGCATGGTCTAAGCGAGCCATCCTTCTTCTCCACAAAGAAAAAACCAGCACTTAAAGGGGATTTTGATGGTCTAATAAATCCTTTCTGTAAGCTCTCCTGAACATAGTCATTCATAGCCGAAGTTTCTGGCCCGGACAATGCATATAATCTCCCATTTGGCAATGCGGCACCAGGAACTAGCTCAATAGCACAATCATAAGGCCGATGAGGAGGCAGAATGTCCGCATTGCCTTTGGAGAATACATCGGCAAACTCCTGGTATTCCCCAGGAATGAGTTCTGAAATGATAGCTGCGACTCTGACTGGAAACGAAATACACTCCTTAGCACAAAATGTACCCCATTGGAAAAATCTCCCCGGACCGCCAATCAATGGTGGGATTATGAAAGGCCAGCCAAGGGTGACCCAGAACAACTGGAACTGCTGGGCAATGTGTTAGATAGAATTCGATATTTTCGGAATGTAAGGCTCCTACTGTAAGTACTACGGGAGGTGTACGGTGGGTAATAACCCCATTGGAAAGCGGACTCCCATCTAAGCCATGCATGGTGACACACCTATCCAATGGTAACTGTGGAATGCCTAAGGCCTTAGCCCAAGTTAAATCCATAAAGTTTCCTGCAGCTCCACTGTCAATAAAAGCCGACACCAAAGAACTGAGGCTGTCAATGGAAACCTTAACTGGGACTAACAGAGAGTTATTCAAGGAGATAAGCTGCAGACCTAGGTGAACCCCCTCACAATTCACCTGGTCAAAGCGTTTCCCGACTTGTTCGGACAGTTACTAGCAAAATGTCCCTTACCACCACAGTACAAACAAAGACCGGAATTTTGCCTTCTGGTCCTTTCCTCAGGAGACAGCCGGGAGAGACCCATCTGCATGGGCTCCTCGACGTCTTCTGGAATGGAATAAACACAAGGACTTGACCTTACAGATGTTCCTCTTTCAGCTCTCCGCTCTCTGAGGCGACGATCAATCTTAATAGAAAGCTCCATAAGTTTATCGAGAGTCTCAGCAGCGGGGTACTGGAGGAGACTGTCTTTAATAGACTCTGATAAGCCGAGGCGAGACTGACTGCGCAGGGCTGGGTCATTCCAGCCACAGTCGTTCGACCAACGGCGAAACTCAGTACAATAAACCTCTGCAGGATTTCTACCTTGTTTGAGAGCACGCAGCTAACTTTCAGCGGACGCCTCTCTATCTGGGTCATCATACAAAAGCCCTAAAGATTTAAAGAAAGCGTCTACTGACAACAACGCAGGATCCTCTGCTCTTAAACCGAATGCCCAGGTCTGAGGATCCCCCTGGAGTAAAGAAATAATAATCCCAACCCGCTGAGATTCAGTACCAGAGGAAGTAGGTCTTAAACGAAAATAAAGTTTACAGGATTCTTTAAAATTAAAAAATTATTTTCTATCACCAGAAAAACGGTCAGGCAAATGCATCTTTGGTTCAGGGACTCCCTTTGGGGAGGCTCGCAAAAGATCTTCCTGCGACCTCACCCGAAGAGAAAGATCCTGAACCATCTGAGTAAGTTCTTGAATCTGATTGACTAAGAGCTGGCCAGGGTTTGGCCCTAAACCTGTCGGATTCATGAGGCCAAAAAATTTTAAACAAAAACTGAATGAGAGGAAAAAATTAAAGCCCTGTTTAATTTTAATTTTTGGTATGGCCGGTAATAATGTTATGATTCCAGCACTCTGGTCTGAGGAGATCTTATTGCGAGGACCGGAGCACTGGAACGTAATGTTGGGGAAGGGAGCGGGAATGGAAAATAGCCCCTGGCACCCTAACTCCGTTGTCTCGCCCGTGCTGTCAGAAATCCCCTGCGAGACTATGGTTGCTTGAGCCCATGGCAGCCGCGTTTGAAGGGCGGATTACGTCTGCCCAACTCCGATGCCCCCCCAGGTCTTAATGAGAGACAAAGGGAAATCCGAGACAGGGTGATAACAAGGGGCCCTCTGACTAAACAACCAGGCCAGGGGCTACAAGCTAATAAAAACTAGAGTATGTACGGAAAAACCGCCAGGGAAAAGGACAACCAAAATATCCACTTGTCCACTTCTCCTACCCGGCACCGCCGAGTTCCAGAGAGGACTTGTGGAAGCGGAACCCTCCGCAAATGCTCCAAAGACAAAATATGTAAAGATAAAGCGGCTGAGCCGCAACACACGGCAGAGCCGCAACTCACGAAACACCACTCGATATTCAAAGGTGATCAGTCAGGACTACTGGGGACCCAACGACTTCCTGGGATGAGATGACAACTCCCGGATACAGGACTTCTGAGGACAGGAATGACCGGATACAGCAGGACTGGAACAGACTCTCAGCAAACCAAAGCAGCATGCAGGAAGCTATTACCGGCGTCTGTGAGAAGCACTGAGAAGGTATTTAGCAGGGAGTCCTCCAATCAGCTGTTCAGAGCCTGATTGGTATTAATGCCGTGCAGCTGCCTTGCTGCACGGCCAGAAGACAAGTGTGTGTGCGTGTGTAACTAGACCCTGCAATGGGGAACGCGGTCCGCCCGTGGCGTCCCCATTGCTAGGGTCCGTGCGGCTCAGCGCGCCCGGCGTCTAGCGTTGCTAGGAAGCCGGCGGCTGAACGCGCACGGCGTCCCTAGTTGCTAGGCGCCGGGCCGCGCGGACATTGCGGACCCCGGCGCCTAACAGTGACCACTACACAGTTAAAACCCGGACCGGAGTATCAGCTGCGCTCAGGTTACTTCGCTAACACTTGCCTCCCGGTTGCCATGGCGACGTGGCAGCACAGAACAGGAGATCCTAACAGTACCCCCCCTCTGACGAGGGGTCAAAGAACCCCTACCACCGGGTTTATCGGGGAACTGCGAGAAGAAAGAGCGTATCAGTCTGGGGGCATGAAGATCACAACTGCGCACCCACGACCGCTCCTCCGGGCCATACCCCTTCCAGTGCACCAAAAATGACAGCCGACCCCGAACCATCTTGGAGTCAAGAACCCTTTCAACCACAAACTCCCTCTGACCCCGTATCAGAAGAGGAGAAGGTCTTCCACTGGAAGAAGGATTACTAACCGCCAGTTTTAAAAGGGAACAATGAAATGTTTTATTGATACCCAATGAACGGGGCAGATCTAACTGAAATGCCACCGGATTGATAACCCTGGTGATCTTATAAGGGCCGATGAACCGGGGGCCTAACTTATGAGATGGCTGTCTCAACTTCAAATTCTTGGTGGACAACCAGACGAAGTCTCCTAATTTGAAGCTGCAGGGTCTTCTCCGCTTATCAAAAACCCTTTTGGTCGCTAATGACACAGACACAAGGGCTTTCTTCACTTTCCTCCAAATACCCCTAAGGGCCGAAACCACAGAGGAACCACCAGGCGTGGAATCCAGGGGGTCAAAAGAATTGGCCTTAGGATGATGCCCATACACACAAAGGAAGGGAGAGATCCCTGTAGCAGAGTGAGCCGCGTTGTTATAGGCAAACTCCGCCATGGACAGATGAGCAACCCAGTCAGTATGACACTTGGAGACATAACACCTGAGGAACTGCTCCAAGGACTGGTTCACCCTCTCAGTCTGCCCATTAGACTGTGGATGGTAGCCTGACGACAAGCTCACAGAAATCTGGAGATCAGAACAAAATGTTGTGCGCCTCCACGGGTTGCCACTTGATGTGGTCTCTGACCGTGGATCCCAGTTTGTGGCCAAATTCTGGAGGGCATTTTGTTCTGATCTCCAGATTTCTGTGAGCTTGTCGTCAGGCTACCATCCACAGTCTAATGGGCAGACTGAGAGGGTGAACCAGTCCTTGGAGCAGTTCCTCAGGTGTTATGTCTCCAAGTGTCATACTGACTGGGTTGCTCATCTGTCCATGGCGGAGTTTCCACTCCAGCCAGCTCCCCTATGTGTCAATGTTTCACTCCAGCCAGCACCCTGCTGTGTCACTACAGCCAGCTCCCCTATGTGCCAATGTGTCACTCCAGCCAGCACCCTCCTGTGTCACTCCAGCCAGCTCCCCTATGTGTCAATGTGTCAATCCAGCCAGCACCCTCCTGTGTCACTCCAGTCAGCTCCCCATTGTGTCTCTCCTCCCAGGATTCTCCTTTGTCACTCCAGCCAGCTCCCCATTGTGTCTCTCCTGCCAGGATTCTCCTTTGTCACTCCAGTCAGCTCCCCATTGTGTCTCTCCTGCCAGGATTCTTTGTCACTCCAGCCAGCTCCCCATTGTGTCTCTCCTGCCAGGATTCTCCTTTGTCACTCCAGCCAGCTCCCCGTTGTGTCACTCCTGCCCACCCTCATATGTCACTACAGCCCAGTATCTGGCTCCAGTGCCGTAACTACCTATGTGCCAGGTGTGCCTGGCACACAGCGCAGTTACACTGAGGGCGCACGGCGAGCGGCATGTAATGAGTCAAATTGACTCATTACATGCCGCCTCTGCTGGATGCCGTACGCCGCGCTGGAGGGAGAGCAGCGCCGGAGGCAGAGAAGGAGGAGGAGGGAGGGGGACTTGAGCCGCAGCAGCGCTATGTCATTGGTAGCGGCGCCGCTGCAGCACTCCCCTCTCCTTCTGTACTGGCTGCCCGGCGCTGCTGTGAATGCTGGGATGCGGTTCCCTCATCCCAGCATTCTCAGCAGCGGCCAGCCAATACGGAAGGAGAGGGGAGTGCTGCAGCGGCGCCGCTACCAATGACATAGCGCTGCTGCGGCTCAAGTCCCCCTCCCTCCTCCTCCTTCTCCCCTGCGGCTGCCCGGGATCTCTGCCAGCACGAGGAGCCTGAGAGATGGTAAGTATATATCTCTCTCTCTCTCTTTCTGTCTCTCTCTCTCTTTCTGTCTCTCTCTCTTTCTTTTTCTCTCTCTCTCTCCCCTTCTGTCTCTCTCTTTTTCTGTCTCTCTCTCTCTGCGGGCGCCAATGCCATTTCTTGCACACAGCACCAAAATACCTAGTTACGGCACTGTCTGGCTCCCTCAGTTTTCAGTTGCTGTAGTGCTGCTGTGTGTCTGGTTGGAGTGCACCAGTTTCCAGGATCTGTTGTGGTCAGGTGACTTTGAGTGTCGGGAGCCACATTTGAATAAAGAAAGAGCCGCATGCGGCTCAAGAGCCACAGGTTGGCCACGGCTGCACTATGCCCTTACTGAATGTATACTGTATGTGAACGCCCGAGACCTGTTTCTCCATGTGCATGTGAGTGCAGTTGTAAGACGCACGCATAATGAAGACACTTTTGTTAGTAATGACACAAATGGACTTAGAACCTATTCAGTGGTGATTGCAGTGGCAGTGTGGAACGCAAGCAGCCCTTGGGTTATTTCTGCTCATGCATCCCACAGGCAGAACGAATTTGGACACAGAGAAAGTGATTTTCAGTGGGCGCTTTTGGAAGGTAACGTGGGCAGTTAGCCAGGTGCAGGCGTCTATCTGACAGCAACTGTATCTAAAGACACAGAACCACCCACATCGGAGGCCATATTCAGATGGAGAAACTACGCCTGCCACAGGGCTGCTGCAAGATTCATTGGTGCATCTAAAGTGTTGGGTATGTGTGACCGGCAGTCAGGAGGCCACAGGTCATAATACCGACAGCTGGATCCCGGCATTTACAGTACATGCCCGGCGGGGGGTCAAGAGCAACGAAGACCCTTGCGGGCTCGCTGCGCTCGCCACAGGTTCTATTCCCACTCTGTGGGTGTCATGGACACGCACAAGTGGGAATAGTCCCTGTTGGTTGGCATGCCGACCGTCAGAATAGTGAGGGGGGCGGGATGTAGGTGCCGGTATATTGACCGGCACCTACATCCTGACCACCAGTCACATAACTTCATACCTATCTAAAGATGCACTGAGATGGAATTGGGCTTTTCAGTAGGACAATTACTGTATCTGCTGCGGCATTAGCATAAAGAACTGCTCAGAACTCACCCTCGTAACATCCAATATTAATTTAAACCCAGAGTATATATGCTCCTGCAACGTTTACTGTTCAGAAGTGAACTTAGTGTTACTGACTTGATTTGAGTAAGTAAATGACCATGTTACATTTCACCACTTTACAGCTCTGTATAAAAAGCTCTGAATAATTGGCGCACTTTGTGTAATCTAGCATTCGCTCTTTTGTGAGGAGTGTGAGGTTTTAGCTTTGTTGGACCTTATTATTTGCAAACCTTTCTACTCATCAGTTCTCATGAATGCTAGCTTCAGTTTGTTTGTGTTTCATTTCACTTTAATTTGCCAAAAGTCAGAACAGTCTAAATGTATGTGGCCACGTGTGATGACAAATAGCTGATCTAAATACAGTCCAGAGGCCACCTTTGCATGTTGTAATTGTTATTGTCCTCAATAAATAGAGACTACCTGTACTAAATGTAACTGATGATTGACAAAGTTGTATGCCGTACGTTGTGTGTGGGGAAGAAGTGTATAATTTCATGCACCTTAAGCTTTGTCAGTGCTTAGCTATGCTTTAACTACTGTAGCTGCTTTCATTTGTATGCAATTAAATGAACAATGCAGACTACATGGAGACAGGACACGGCAGAATCAAAGCGTAAGAAGGCTGTTAGTCCATTTATGGGCTTTTCATGCTGTGTCATTAGAGTTCATTTATTTACTGCGCAATATGAATATGCTAAATGATTTATACAATCAATGTGCCACTATGGTTCTAGATATAAAATATGCAGCCTACAGATATACTGTGTGTAACTTTTTTTTTTTTAGACTCTAAAATAGTTCTTTATTTTCAAAATAAAAGTCTTAGATTGAAGGAGAATAATTTGTAAAGTATTTACTTTCCTCCTTACCACCTCTCATTGGTGACTAGAGATGGAAAGTCCATGATACTGGAGATATAAGCATTGTACTAGCCTCCTGATTGCCCCATGTAACTGCAGTGACATCATTTAGCCAATCTTTTTTTTTTTTTGGTTTTGTTTTTTCATCAATAATTTTTATTGAAAACAGATTTTTTTTTTTTTTTTGCAGGGGTAAGGGGTACAGAAAAGAGAATAATTAGGGGAGGGGGCGGGATACAGAACCAGGGGAACGGGATGTAGACATACAGATAACATAGATGTCAAGTAGTCAAATATAACAGTCCATTATAGGCAAAATACAAGAAATACAAAGATACCTGGAAAAATATACAGATGGACACAGGTTAAACAGTGAAACATATCAATAGATAGAAAATCAATTGGAATCACAGGGCTAGTATGGTCAGTACTCAAGGTGAGAATGGGAGGAGAAAGGCCTCAGGCAGCTATCAGTTACGTACTCATACATGCCATCCATTTCACCAACAGGGAGGAAGCTGAGGAGGAATAAGGCATAAGCTCAGTTTCCATAGTAAAATTGAATTGGATTTTATTGGTGACTATGGTTAGGGGAGGAAGAGAAGGTTGTTTCCAACATTGGGCCAATGCAGCCCTAGCTACTATACAAATATGCCCCACCAAATGTCTGTGGTGAGGAGGTACCTCAGCAGGAAAAATATGGAATAGAGCGAAGGCCGGAGAGGGGGTGAGCGACAGGTGTAAGACCTTATTAATCAGTGTAAAGATCTCGCACCAGAAATTACGAAGGAAAGGACAGGACCAGAAAATATGAAAAATTCATCTGGCTGGGTCCACAGGATTATCCACAGGATAACTTTGGGATATGGTTGAGCGACAGCGGAAATGGCACCAACACGGTCACGAGCTTTCTGGCCTCCCAGGATGCATTGGGACCTTCACCATATAGTCCCGCCCACTGACTCAGTCAAATCAGTTTTTTGCTTCGTGTGGCAGGAAGCCGCATGGTCACAGGGCTGCTGTGAATAAAGCAGCCTCAAGCTTTTTTTATTTTATTATTTTATTTTTATAGATTTCCTATATTTTTTTTGAGCGACTTTTCTTAACAGCGTCTTAAACGCATACTGGAAAGAGTCACTCAAACAACTCCCCACCGGGTTGCAACAATGCTTACCTTCGACGGCCTGTGTTGGATGTTCTAGCAGGTCCAGCAGACGTAACCAGGCTGTGGCCGGAGCATGGGGGTACAGTAAGTCTATGGATTTCCTCTTACCAGGGGGGTCCGGACACAGCTACACTGATTTGGTGGAGACTACAGTGTGTTGATGCGCCGAACATCTCGAGTGCGACAGCGCTACGCTCCAGGGATCATAGGCGCCAGGACTAGGTAGAGGCCGCGATCCTTAGAGTTTAAGTCAACAGGGGGATTCAGACGCTCTCCTGGCCGCCCCTCCTCCGAGTTCATGACCAGTTTCCGCGCGTCTCCCGTCCATGAACTGAATGACCTCACTTCCGTCTCAGACGCTACCACGAGGGTACTCGGTCGCAGCTTAGACGCTGCGGTTGTGTACGCTAGAGATTCCGCCTAGACCGAGTCGCAGGCCTTAGCGTCTGCATACACGTGGAAGTCGCTGAGCGTCCGTGTCCGTCAGTGAGCGACCGTGTCCGTTATCAGTTTTCAGGAGCGGTAATGTACATCAGTAGCGTCTGAATCCACTCAGCGTCTTACGAGCGCATTTGCATGGATATGGAAGTGTGGTGAGTCTCCCTGTATCCCGCTCTCCAGAGGAAGGGTATACAGTACCAAAAATTCTCTCTACTTGTTAGTATGAATTGTTAATTTCTCTAACGTCCTAAGTGGATGCTGGGGACTCCGTAAGGACCATGGGGAATAGCGGCTCCGCAGGAGACTGGGCACATCTAAAGAAAGCTTTAGGACTATCTGGTGTGCACTGTCTCCTCCCCCTATGACCCTCCTCCAAGCCTCAGTTAGATCTCTGTGCCCGAACGAGAATGGTGCACACTAGGGGCTCTCCTGAGCTTCTTAGTGAAAGTTTTAGTTTAGGTTTTTTATTTTCAGTGAGACCTGCTGGCAACAGGCTCACTGCATCGAGGGACTAAGGGGAGAAGAAGCGAACTCACCTGCGTGCAGAGTGGATTGGGCTTCTTAGGCTACTGGACATTAGCTCCAGAGGGACGATCACAGGCCCAGCTTGGATGGGTCCCAGAGCCGCGCCGCGGCCCCCTTACAGAGCCAGAGGGCAGAAGAGGTCCGGAAAATCGGCGGCAGAAGACGTCCTGTCTTCAACAAGGTAGCGCACAGCACTGCAGCTGTGCGCCATTGCTCTCAGCACACTTCACACTTCGGTCACTGAGGGTGCAGGGCGCTGGGGGGGGGGCGCCCTGAGACGCAATAAAAACACCTTGGATGGCAAAAAATGCATCACATATAGCTCCTGGGCTATATGGATGCATTTAACCCCTGCCAGAATCCATAAAAAAGCAGGAGAAAAGTCCGCGAAAAAGGGGCGGAGCCTATCTCCTCAGCACACTGGCGCCATTTTCCCTCACAGCTCCGTTGGAGGGAAGCTCCCTGGCTCTCCCCTGCAGTCACTACACTACAGAAAGGGTTAAAAAAGAGAGGGGGGCACTAATTAGGCGCAGTATTAACTATACAGCAGCTATAAGGGGAAAAACACTTATATAAGGTTATCCCTGTATTTATTAGAGATGAGCGGGTTCGGTTTCTCTGAATCCGAACCCGCCCGAACTTCATGGTTTTTTTCACGGATCCGAGCAGACTCGGATCCTCCCGCCTTGCTCGGTTAACCCGAGCGCGCCCGAACGTCATCATGACGCTGTCGGATTCTCGCGAGACTCGGATTCTATATAAGGAGCCGCGCGTCGCCGCCATTTTCACACGTGCATTGAGATTGATAGTGAGAGGACGTGGCTGGCGTCCTCTCCATTTAGATTATAAGAGAGAGAGATTTACTGGAGCTTAGGACTAGGAGGAGTACTGTAGAAGTGTAGAGAGTGCAGAGAGTTTACTAGTGAGTGACCACCAGACAGTGCAGTTTATTTAATATATCCGTTCTCTGCCTGAAAAAAGCGATACACACAGTGACTCAGTCACATACCATATCTGTGTGCACTGCTCAGGCTCAGCCCAGTGTGCTGCATCATCTATATATATTATATATCTGTCTGACTGCTCAGCTCACACAGCTTATAATTGTGGGGGAGACTGGGGAGCACTGCAGTGCCAGTTATAGGTTATAGCAGGAGCCAGGAGTACATAATATTATATAGTGAGTGACCACCAGACAGTGCAGTTTATTTAATATATCCGTTCTCTGCCTGAAAAAAGCGATACACACAGTGACTCAGTCACATACCATATCTGTGTGCACTGCTCAGGCTCAGCCCAGTGTGCTGCATCATCTATATATATTATATATCTGTCTGACTGCTCAGCTCACACAGCTTATAATTGTGGGGGAGACTGGGGAGCACTGCAGTGCCAGTTATAGGTTATAGCAGGAGCCAGGAGTACATAATATTATATTAAAATTAAACAGTGCACACTTTTGCTGCAGGAGTGCCACTGCCAGTGTGACTGACCAGTGACCTGACCACACTGACCACCAGTATAGTTAGTAGTATACTTATATTGTGATTGCCTGAAAAAGTTAAACACTCGTCGTGTGACTTCACTTGTGTGTTGTTGTTTTTTTTATTCTATAAAAATAAAACTCATTCTGCTGACAGACAGTGTCCAGCAGGTCCGTCATTATATAATATATAATATATACCTGTCCGGCTGCAGTAGTGATATATATATTTTTTTATATCATTTATCATCCAGTCGCAGCAGACACAGTACGGTAGTTCACGGCTGTGGCTACCTCTGTGTCTGCACTCGGCAGGCAGTCCGTCCATAATTGTATACCACCTAACCGTGGTTTTTTTTTCTTCTTTATACATACATACTACTACGACATCTCTTTATCAACCAGTCTATATTAGCAGCAGACACAGTACAGTACGGTAGTTCACGGCTGTGGCTACCTCTGTGTCTGCACTCGGCAGGCAGTCCGTCCATAATTGTATACCACCTAACCGTGGTTTTTTTTTCTTTCTTCTTTATACATACATAGTTACATAGACATCTCTTTATCAACCAGTCTATATTAGCAGCAGACACAGTACAGTACGGTAGTTCACGGCTGTGGCTACCTCTGTGTCTGCACTCGGCAGGCAGTCCGTCCATAATTGTATACCACCTAACCGTGGTTTTTTTTTCTTTCTTCTTTATACATACATAGTTACATAGACATCTCTTTATCAACCAGTCTATATTAGCAGCAGACACAGTACAGTACGGTAGTTCACGGCTGTGGCTACCTCTGTGTCTGCACTCGGCAGGCAGTCCGTCCATAATTGTATACCACCTAACCGTGGTTTTTTTTTCTTTCTTCTTTATACATACATAGTTACATAGACATCTCTTTATCAACCAGTCTATATTAGCAGCAGACACAGTACAGTACGGTAGTTCACGGCTGTGGCTACCTCTGTGTCTGCACTCGGCAGGCAGTCCGTCCATAATTGTATACCACCTAACCGTGGTTTTTTTTTCTTTCTTCTTTATACATACATACTACTACGACATCTCTTTATCAACCAGTCTAAATTATTAGCAGCAGACACAGTACAGTACGGTAGTTCACGGCTGTGGCTACCTCTGTGTCTGCACTCGGCAGGCAGTCCGTCCATAATTGTATACCACCTAACCGTGGTTTTTTTTTCTTTCTTCTTTATACATACATAGTTACATAGACATCTCTTTATCAACCAGTCTATATTAGCAGCAGACACAGTACAGTACGGTAGTTCACGGCTGTGGCTACCTCTGTGTCTGCACTCGGCAGGCAGTCCATAATTGTATACTAGTATCCATCTCCATTGTTTACCTGAGGTGCCTTTTAGTTGTGCCTATTAAAATATGGAGAACAAAAATGTTGAGGTTCCAAAATTAGGGAAAGATCAAGATCCACTTCCACCTCGTGCTGAAGCTGCTGCCACTAGTCATGGCCGAGACGATGAAATGCCAGCAACGTCGTCTGCCAAGGCCGATGCCCAATGTCATAGTACAGAGCATGTCAAATCCAAAACACCAAATATCAGAAAAAAAAGGACTCCAAAACCTAAAATAAAATTGTCGGAGGAGAAGCGTAAACTTGCCAATATGCCATTTACGACACGGAGTGGCAAGGAACGGCTGAGGCCCTGGCCTATGTTCATGGCTAGTGGTTCAGCTTCACATGAGGATGGAAGCACTCAGCCTCTCGCTAGAAAAATGAAAAGACTCAAGCTGGCAAAAGCAGCACAGCAAAGAACTGTGCATTCTTCGAAATCCCAAATCCACAAGGAGAGTCCAATTGTGTCGGTTGCGATGCCTGACCTTCCCAACACTGGACGTGAAGAGCATGCGCCTTCCACCATTTGCACGCCCCCTGCAAGTGCTGGAAAGAGCACCCGCAGTCCAGTTCCTGATAGTCAGATTGAAGATGTCAGTGTTGAAGTACACCAGGATGAGGAGGATATGGGTGTTGCTGGCGCTGGGGAGGAAATTGACCAGGAGGATTCTGATGGTGAGGTGGTTTGTTTAAGTCAGGCACCCGGGGAGACACCTGTTGTCCGTGGGAGGAATATGGCCGTTGACATGCCAGGTGAAAATACCAAAAAAATCAGCTCTTCGGTGTGGAGGTATTTCACCAGAAATGCGGACAACAGGTGTCAAGCCGTGTGTTCCCTTTGTCAAGCTGTAATAAGTAGGGGTAAGGACGTTAACCACCTCGGAACATCCTCCCTTATACGTCACCTGCAGCGCATTCATAATAAGTCAGTGACAAGTTCAAAAACTTTGGGTGACAGCGGAAGCAGTCCACTGACCAGTAAATCCCTTCCTCTTGTAACCAAGCTCACGCAAACCACCCCACCAACTCCCTCAGTGTCAATTTCCTCCTTCCCCAGGAATGCCAATAGTCCTGCAGGCCATGTCACTGGCAATTCTGACGATTCCTCTCCTGCCTGGGATTCCTCCGATGCATCCTTGCGTGTAACGCCTACTGCTGCTGGCGCTGCTGTTGTTGCTGCTGGGAGTCGATGGTCATCCCAGAGGGGAAGTCATAAGCCCACTTGTACTACTTCCAGTAAGCAATTGACTGTTCAACAGTCCTTTGCGAGGAAGATGAAATATCACAGCAGTCATCCTGCTGCAAAGCGGATAACTGAGGCCTTGACAACTATGTTGGTGTTAGACGTGCGCCCGGTATCCGCCGTTAGTTCACAGGGAACTAGACAATTTATTGAGGCAGTGTGCCCCCGTTACCAAATACCATCTAGGTTCCACTTCTCTAGGCAGGCGATACCGAGAATGTACACGGACGTCAGAAAAAGACTCACCAGTGTCCTAAAAAATGCAGTTGTACCCAATGTCCACTTAACCACGGACATGTGGACAAGTGGAGCAGGGCAGGGTCAGGACTATATGACTGTGACAGCCCACTGGGTAGATGTATGGACTCCCGCCGCAAGAACAGCAGCGGCGGCACCAGTAGCAGCATCTCGCAAACGCCAACTCTTTCCTAGGCAGGCTACGCTTTGTATCACCGCTTTCCAGAATACGCACACAGCTGAAAACCTCTTACGGCAACTGAGGAAGATCATCGCGGAATGGCTTACCCCAATTGGACTCTCCTGTGGATTTGTGGCATCGGACAACGCCAGCAATATTGTGTGTGCATTAAATATGGGCAAATTCCAGCACGTCCCATGTTTTGCACATACCTTGAATTTGGTGGTGCAGAATTTTTAAAAAAACGACAGGGGCGTGCAAGAGATGCTGTCGGTGGCCAGAAGAATTGCGGGACACTTTCGGCGTACAGGCACCACGTACAGAAGACTGGAGCACCACCAAAAACTACTGAACCTGCCCTGCCATCATCTGAAGCAAGAAGTGGTAACGAGGTGGAATTCAACCCTCTATATGCTTCAGAGGTTGGAGGAGCAGCAAAAGGCCATTCAAGCCTATACAATTGAGCACGATATAGTAGGTGGAATGCACCTGTCTCAAGCGCAGTGGAGAATGATTTCAACGTTGTGCAAGGTTCTGATGCCCTTTGAACTTGCCACACGTGAAGTCAGTTCAGACACTGCCAGCCTGAGTCAGGTCATTCCCCTCATCAGGCTTTTGCAGAAGAAGCTGGAGACATTGAAGGAGGAGCTAACACGGAGCGATTCCGCTAGGCATGTGGGACTTGTGGATGGAGCCCTTAATTCGCTTAACAAGGATTCACGGGTGGTCAATCTGTTGAAATCAGAGCACTACATTTTGGCCACCGTGCTCGATCCTAGATTTAAAGCCTACCTTGGATCTCTCTTTCCGGCAGACACAAGTCTGCTGGGGTTGAAAGACCTGCTGGTGACAAAATTGTCAAGTCAAGCGGAACGCGACCTGTCAACATCTCCTCCTTCACATTCTCCCGCAACTGGGGGTGCGAGGAAAAGGCTCAGAATTCCGAGCCCACCCGCTGGCGGTGATGCAGGGCAGTCTGGAGCGACTGCTGATGCTGACATCTGGTCCGGACTGAAGGACCTGACAACGATTACGGACATGTCGTCTACTGTCACTGCATATGATTCTCTCAACATTGATAGAATGGTGGAGGATTATATGAGTGACCGCATCCAAGTAGGCACGTCACACAGTCCGTACTTATACTGGCAGGAAAAAGAGGCAATTTGGAGGCCCTTGCACAAACTGGCTTTATTCTACCTAAGTTGCCCTCCCACAAGTGTGTACTCCGAAAGAGTGTTTAGTGCCGCCGCTCACCTTGTCAGCAATCGGCGTACGAGGTTACATCCAGAAAATGTGGAGAAGATGATGTTCATTAAAATGAATTATAATCAATTCCTCCGCGGAGACATTGACCAGCAGCAATTGCCTCCACAAAGTACACAGGGAGCTGAGATGGTGGATTCCAGTGGGGACGAATTGATAATCTGTGAGGAGGGGGATGTACACGGTGATATATCGGAGGGTGATGATGAGGTGGACATCTTGCCTCTGTAGAGCCAGTTTGTGCAAGGAGAGATTAATTGCTTCTTTTTTGGGGGGGGTCCAAACCAACCCGTCATATCAGTCACAGTCGTGTGGCAGACCCTGTCACTGAAATGATGGGTTGGTTAAAGTGTGCATGTCCTGTTTTGTTTATACAACATAAGGGTGGGTGGGAGGGCCCAAGGACAATTCCATCTTGCACCTCTTTTTTCTTTTCTTTTTCTTTGCATCATGTGCTGATTGGGGAGGGTTTTTTGGAAGGGACATCCTGCGTGACACTGCAGTGCCACTCCTAAATGGGCCCGGTGTTTGTGTCGGCCACTAGGGTCGCTAATCTTACTCACACAGTCAGCTACCTCATTGCGCCTCTTTTTTTCTTTGCGTCATGTGCTGTTTGGGGAGGGTTTTTTGGAAGGGACATCCTGCGTGACACTGCAGTGCCACTCCTAGATGGGCCCGGTGTTTGTGTCGGCCACTAGGGTCGCTAATCTTACTCACACAGCTACCTCATTGCGCCTCTTTTTTTCTTTGCGTCATGTGCTGTTTGGGGAGGGTTTTTTGGAAGGGACATCCTGCGTGACACTGCAGTGCCACTCCTAGATGGGCCCGGTGTTTGTGTCGGCCACTAGGGTCGCTAATCTTACTCACACAGCTACCTCATTGCGCCTCTTTTTTTCTTTGCGTCATGTGCTGTTTGGGGAGGGTTTTTTGGAAGGGCCATCCTGCGTGACACTGCAGTGCCACTCCTAGATGGGCCCGGTGTTTGTGTCGGCCACTAGGGTCGCTAATCTTACTCACACAGCTACCTCATTGCGCCTCTTTTTTTCTTTGCGTCATGTGCTGTTTGGGGAGGGTTTTTTGGAAGGGACATCCTGCGTGACACTGCAGTGCCACTCCTAGATGGGCCCGGTGTTTGTGTCGGCCACTAGGGTCGCTTATCTTACTCACACAGCGACCTCGGTGCAAATTTTAGGACTAAAAATAATATTGTGAGGTGTGAGGTATTCAGAATAGACTGAAAATGAGTGTAAATTATGGTTTTTGAGGTTAATAATACTTTGGGATCAAAATGACCCCCAAATTCTATGATTTAAGCTGTTTTTTAGTGTTTTTTGAAAAAAACACCCGAATCCAAAACACACCCGAATCCGACAAAAAAAATTCGGTGAGGTTTTGCCAAAACGCGTTCGAACCCAAAACACGGCCGCGGAACCGAACCCAAAACCAAAACACAAAACCCGAAAAATTTCAGGCGCTCATCTCTATATAGCGCTCTGGTGTGTGCTGGCAAACTCTCCCTCTGTCTCCCCAAAGGGCTAGTGGGGTCCTGTCCTCTATCAGAGCATTCCCTGTGTGTGTGCTGTATGTCGGTACTTTTGTGTCGACATGTATGAGGAGAAAAATGATGTGGAGACGGAGCAGATTGCCTGTAATAGTGATGTCACCCCCTAGGGGGTCGACACCTGAGTGGATGAACTGTTGGAAGGAATTACGTGACAGTGTCAGCTCTGTATAAAAGACAATGGTTGACATGAGACAGCCGGCTACTCAGCTTGTGCCTGTCCAGACGTCTCATAGGCCGTCAGGGGCTTTAAAGCGCCCGTTACCTCAGATGGCAGATATAGACGCCGATACGGATACTGACTCCAGTGTCGATGGTGAAGAGACGAATGTGACTTCCAGTAGGGCCACACGTTACATGATTGAGGCAATGAAAAAAGTTTTACACATTTCTGATAATACGAGTACCACCAAAAAAAGGGGTATTATGTTCGGTGAGGAAAAACTACCTGTAGTTTTCCTGAATCTGAGAAATTAAATGAGGTGTGTGATGATGCGTGGGTTTCCCCCGATAACAACTGATAATTTCTAAAATGTTATTGGCATTATATCCTTTCCCGCCAGAGGTTAGGGTGCGTTGGGAAACACCCCCTAGGGTGGATAAAGCGCTCACACGCTTGTAAGGGCTCTACCTTCGCCTGAGATGGCCGCCCTTAAGGATCCTGCTGATAGAAAGCAGGAGGGTATCCTAAAAGGTATTTACACACATACTGGTGTTATACTGCGACCAGCAATCGCCTCAGCCTGGATGTGCAGTGCTGGGTTGGCGTGGTCGGATCCCTGACTGAAAATATTGATACCCTAGATAGGGACAGTATATTTTTGCCTATAGAGCATTTAAAAGATGCATTTCTATATATGCGTGATGCACAGCGGAATATTTGCCGACTGGCATCAAGTCTAAGCGCGTTGTCCATTTCTACCAGTAGAGGGTTATGGACACGTCAGTGGTCAGGTGATGCGTATTCCAAACGGCATTTGGAAGTATTGCTTTATTAAGGGGAGGAGTTATTTGGGGTCGGTCTTTCAGACCTGGTGGCCACGGCAACAGCTGGGAATTCCACGTTTGTACCCCAGGTCGCCTCTCAACATGAGAAGACGCCGTATTATCAGGCGCAGTCTTTTCGTGGACAAGCGGGCAAAAGGTTCCTCATTTCTGTCCCGTGACAGAGGGAGAGGAAAAAGGCTGCAGAAATCAGCCAGTTCCCAGGAACAGAAACCCTCTCCCGCCTCTGCCAAGCCCTCAGTATGCGCTGGGGCTTTACAAGCAGAATCAGGCACGGTGGGGGGCCCGTCTCAATGAATTTCAGCGCGCAGTGGGCTCACTCGCAAGTAGACCCCTGGATCCTTCAGGTGATATCTCAGGGGTACAAATTAGAATTCGAGACGTCTCCCCCTCGCCGTTTCCTAAAGTCGGCTTTACCGATGTCTCCTTCTGACAGGGAGACAGTTTTGGAAGCCATTCACAAGCTGTATTCCCAGCAGGTGATAATCAAGATACCCCTCCTGCAACAGGGAACGGGGTATTATTCCACACTGTTGTGGTACCGAAGCCGGACGGCTCGGTGAGACCGATTCTAAATCTAAAATCTTTGAACACTTACATACAGAGGTTCAAATTCAAGATTGAGTCACTCAGAGCAGTGATTGCGAACCTGGAAGAAGGGGACTACATGATGTCTCGGGACATCAAGGATGCTTACCTTCTTGTCAAAATTTACCCTTCTCACCAAGGGTACCTCAGGTTTATGGTACAGAGCTGTCACTATCAGTTCAGACGCTGCCGTATGGATGGTCCACGGCACCCCGGGTCTTTACCAAGGTAATGGCCGAAATGATGATATTCCTTCGAAGGAAGTGAATTTTAGTTATCCCTTACTTGGACAATTCCCTGATAAGGGTAAGATCCAGGGAACAGTTGGAGGTCGGTGTAGCACTATCCCAGGTAGTGTTGCGGCAGCACGATTGGATTCTCAATATTCCAAAATCGCACCTGGTTCCGACGACGTGTCTTCTGTTCCTAGCGATGATCCTGGACACAGTCCAGAAAAAGGTGTTTCTCCCGGAGGAGAAAGCCAGGGAGTTATCCGAGCTAGTCAGGAACCTCCTAAAACTGAGCCAAGTCTCAGTGCATCAATGCACAAGGGTTCTGGGTAAAATGGTGGCTTCCTACGAAGCAATCCCATTCGGCAGATTCCACGCAAGAACTTTCCAGTGGGACCTGCTGGACAAATGGTCCGGGTCGCATCTTCAGATGCATCAGCGGATAACCCTGTCACCAAGGACAAGGGTGTCCCTCCTGTGGTGGTTGCAGAGTGCTCATCTTCTAGAGGGCCGCAGATTAGGCATTCAGGACTGGGTCCTGGTGACCACGGATGCCAGCCTGCGAGGCTGGGGAGCAGTCACACAGGGAAGGAATATCCAGGGCTTATGGTCAAGCCTGGAGACATCACTTCACATAAATATCCTGAAGCTAAGGGACATTTACAATGCTCTAAGCTTAGCAAGACCTCTGCTTCAAGGTCAGCCGGTGTTGATCCAGTCGGACAACATCACGGCAGTCACCCACGTAAACAGACAGGGTGGCACAAGAAGCAGGAGGGCAATGGCAGAAGCTGCAAGGATTCTTCGCTGGGCGGAAAATCATGTGATAGCACTGTCAGCAGTATTCATTCCGGGAGTGGACAACTGGGAAGCAGACTTCCTCAGCACGACCTCCACCCGGGAGAGTGGGGACTTCACCCAGAAGTCTTCCACATGATTAAAAACTCGACAGGTATTGCGCCAGGTCCAGGGACCCTCAGGCAATAAGCTGTAGACGCTCTGGTAACACCGTGGGTGTACCAGTCAGGGTATGTGTTCCCTCCTCTGCCTCTCATACCAAAGGTACTGAGATTGATAAGATGGAGAGGAGTAAGCACTATATTCGTGGTTCCGGATTGGCCAAGAAGGACTTGGTAACCGGAACTTCAAGAGATGCTCACGGAGGATCCGTGGCCTCTACCTCTAAGAAGGGACCTGCTCCAGCAAGGACCCTGTCTGTTCCAAGACTTACCGCGGCTGCGTTTGACGGCATGGCGGTTGAACGCCGGATCCTGAAGGAAAAAAGGCATTCCGGATGAAGTCATCCCTATCCTGATCAAAGCCAGGAAGGATGTAACCGCAAACACATTATCACCGCAATTGGCGAAAATATGTTGCGTGGTGCGAGGCCAGTAAGGCCCGACGGAGGAAATTCAACTGGGTCGATTCCTACATTTCCTGCAAACAGGAGTGTCTATGGGCCTGAAATTGGGGTCCATTAAGGTTCAAATTTCGGGCCTGTAAATTTTCTTCCAAAAAGAACTAGCTTCAGTCCCTGAGTTCAGACGTTTGTAAAAGGGGTACTGCATATACAGCCTCCTTTTGTGCCTCCAGTGGCACTTTGGGATCTCAATGTAGTTTTGGGTTCCAAAAGTCACATTGGTTTGAACCACTTAAATCTGTGGAGTTAAAATATCTCACATGAAAAGTGGTCATGCTGTTGGCCCTGGCCTGGGCCAGGCGCGTGTCAGAATTGGCGGCTTTATCCTGAAAAAGCCCTTATCTGATTTTCCATTCGGACGGGGCGGAATTGAGGACTCGTCCTCAGTTTCTCCCCAAGGTGGTTTCAGCGTTTCACCTGAACCAACCTATTTGTGGTGCCTGCGGCTACTAGGGACTTGGAGGCCTCCAAGTTGCTAGACGTTGTCAGTGCCCTGAAAATATATGTTTCCAGGACGGCTGGAGTCAGGAAATCTGACTCGCTGTTTATCCTGTATGCACCCAACAAGCTGGGTGCTCCTGCTTCTAAGCAGACTATTGCTCGTTGGATTTGTAGTACAATTCAGCTTGCACATTCTGTGGCAGGCCTGCCACAGCCAAAAATCTGTAAATGCCCACTCCACAAGGAAGGTGGGCTCATCTTGGGCGGCTGCCCGAGGGGTCTCGGCTTTACAACTTTGCCGAGCAGCTACTTGGTCAGGAGCAAATACGTTTGTAAAATTCTACAAAATTGATATCCTGGCTGAGGAGGACCTGGAGTTCTCTCAATTGGTGCTGCAGAGTCATCCGCACTCTCCCGCCCGTTTGGGAGCTTTGGTATAATCCCCATGGTCCTTACGGAGTCCCCAGCATCCACTTAGGACGTTAGAGAAAATAAGAATTTACTTACCGATAATTCTATTTCTCATAGTCCGTAGTGGATGCTGGGCGCCCATCCCAAGTGCGGATTGTCTGCAATACTTGTACATAGTTATTGTTACAAAAATCGGGTTATTATTGTTGTGAGCCATCTTTCAGAGGCTCCTCTGTTATCATGCTGTTAACTGGGTTCAGATCACAGGTTATACGGTGTGATTGGTGTGGCTGGTATGAGTCTTACCCGGGATTCAAAATCCTTCCTTATTGTGTACGCTCGTCCGGGCACAGTATCCTAACTGAGGCTTGGAGGAGGGTCATAGGGGGAGGAGCCAGTGCACACCAGATAGTCCTAAAGCTTTCTTTAGATGTGCCCAGTCTCCTGCGGAGTCGCTATTCCCCATGGTCCTTACGGAGTCCCCAGCATCCACTACGGACTATGAGAAATAGAATTATCGGTAAGTAAATTCTTATTTTTTAGTACATATTGCATATGAGATCTGTATATTACTGTGTTTTCTGCATATTATGTTGAAAAAGAACCATCTAAAAACAGAAGTACAATTTTCCTACTTATTTATAAGTTGTAATGGGGGTTGTATTCTTCT